>NC_059552.1:10352752-10690504 GCF_905220415.1 Colias croceus | reverse complement strand
AGTTACACACAACAATTATCATATTATTTATTAATTTATTTGTCCATATATGTACTAATTTTCATTGTATTTATATATTATCATTGACAGGCGACTCCCCTATTGGGAGACCTGATAGTTTTAAGTATAATAATTATTGACTTGAGTTTTTAATATTGACTAGCTTACTAGCTAGCTTACTAGGTCGAACCGTACGACAATTATCGTACAGATAGATAATTTTGTATAATAATTATTGACTTGAGTTCTCAGTATTGACTGGCTTTAGTTTTATTTATTGACCTAGATATTATTAATATCTAACTGTGATATTACAACTATTGACTTGACTATATATTATATACAATTATATATAACTATTGACTTGAGTTTTGACTATTTTTACCTACATATCATTATTCACTAGTTTGACCTAGATATTATTAATATTTTATATCTGTATAGTACTTAATATTTTATAATTTATATTTGTGACTCATTCTTATTTGACCTAAATATTATTAATATTTTATTTTAAATCTGTATATTAATATATCTGTGATATTCATTTTTATTTGTAATTTATGCTCATCCGCGTCTTTGCTAATTATTTTGCTAGGCGCAGTGAAAGTATACTTGACTAGCTTAAACAATTTTACAATTCTATAATTAGTATTACTGTATTCAATTTTATTAATATTATTGAATATATTATTATTTATTTGACTTTTTGAATTTTAAATTATTATTGACAGGACACTCCCTATAAGGGAGTTATCCGGGAACTATACTACTAGTTCTTAGTATTGACTAGCTTAGCTTTATTGATTGACCTAGATACTATTAATATCTTACTGTGATATTATAATTATTGACTTGACTATATTATATATACAACTATATATTATAACAGCTATTGACTTGACTTTTTACTATTGACTAGCTTTATTGTTTTTATTTATTATCTAACTGTGATTCATTTTTATTTTTATTATTGACAGGTGTCTCCCCTATTGGGAGGCCTGATAGAGTTAAGTACTATTGACGGGTTTTTTTTTTTTTTTTTTTTTTTTTTTTTTTTTTTTTTTTTTTTTTTTTTTTTTTTTTTTTTTTTTTTTTTTTTTTTTTTTTTTTTTTTTTTTTCCCCTAATTCGTCACCATGATCCACACTCCCCAGAGGCGTGCCAGTGACACGTTCACAATTTCGGAACCCAACAAGCCTGCAACCACAGCAGCGCCTAAGACTATGACAAGTCGGACAGCAGAAGGGCGAGCCTGTATGCTGAAAGGAAAAGCCCACCTGCGAGAGTCTCGAAATTTAAAGACTGACATAAAAGATGGAGTTATACTGGCATTAGAAAGAATGTTTGACATTATAAAAGAGATGGACACTGAACTGACCAATGCCAGGGCTGGTATAGGGCGTAGTGGGGACCCTATACATCCCCCCCCGCCATCCGATGCTGGCTCCAGTGTGGACCTAAGTGAAGGAATGAAAGAGATGATGACTAGAATGAAAGAGATGAGGGAAAGCATGAGGGAAAATGAAAGCAAAATGGAAAGATTGAGTACGCTTCTGGAGGGCAGCATGACTGCCGCCAAAACGGCGAGCTATGCGAGCGTTGTCTCGAGGGGAGTCACTGAGAAACTCCCTGAGGCGAGGGCCCTGCATTCAGTCATGGTGTCGTCCAAAGACGAACAAGAGACAGGCGATGAGGTGCTAGAGAAGATTAGGAAGACTGTGGATGCAAGGGACGGATGGGTGAAGGTTGAGAGAGTAAGAAAGGTTAAAAATAGAAGGGTAGTCGTCGGTTGTGCGAATGAGGAAGAAAGAGTCAAGGTGAAGGAAAGACTGAGAAAGAATGAGGGACTAGTTGTGGAAGACGTTAGAAATAAGAGCCCCCTTCTGGTCTTCAGGGATGTGATGAAGTGCGAAGTTGACGATTTCGTCACAGCATTCAATAATCAGAATGTAAGCATCCTTGAGGGCTTGAAGGGGGAAGAGAGAAAGGTAGAAATAGCGTATGTGACGAAAGCTAGGAACCACCTCCAGAACCACGTAGTGGCCAGGGTGAGTCCACAGGTATGGAAGAGATGTACGAGTGTAGGGCACGCCCATATAGGGCTTACCAGAGTGAGAGTAATGGATCAAAGTCCCCTAGTGCAGTGCTCGCGCTGTCTTGGATATGGGCACACGAGGCGGGTGTGTAGGGAAGAGAAGGACCGATGCAGCCACTGCGCTGGTCCTCATATGAGGACTGAATGCGACAAGTGGTTGCGGGGAGAAGCGCCTCAGTGCATTAACTGCACTAAGGCCAAGAAAGGCAGCGCTGAGCACAGCGCCTTTGATCGAGAGTGTACAGAAAGAAAGAGGTGGGACGCTCTGGCCAGATCGGCGGTAGCGTATTGCTAGGGTTGCCCAAGGTGAGTCCTTCCAGTACCGAATATTGCAGGCCAATCTCCAGCGGAGCCAAATCGCCACAAGGGAGCTACTGCTCGAAGCCACCAAGCGTAAGGCATGCGTAGCGTTGCTGCAAGAGCCCTACGTTGGCGGGGCGAAAAGTATGAGGACATACAATGGAGTGAGGATCTTCCAGTGCGAAGGGGAGGGGGGTGGCGCAGTAAAGGCGTGTATTGTGGTACTCGACGACACACTGGATGTCGAACTACATACACGCCTTAGCAGTAACAACATCGTTGTGGCCGCCCTCAGAACCAAAGCCTGGGAGATGATTGTAGTGTCCTTCTACTTCGAGCCCGATAAGCCAGTGGGGCTCTACCTGGACCATCTTAGGCGGATAGGGAGAGAGCTGGGTATCCATAGGATGGTCCTGGGAGGCGATGCAAACGCAAAAAGCCCGTGGTGGGGTGGCGAAGTGGAGGACCCGCGAGGAAGAGATGTGTCTGCTGTACTGGAAGAAATGGGAATGCACATACTCAACACCGGGGACATCCCTACGTTCGATACCATCAGAGGTGGGAAAAGGTACTCCAGCTACGTGGATGTGACAGCGTGCTCCGACGATCTGCTGAACCGAGTGGACAACTGGAGGGTTGAGGAGTGTCTCACGAGCTCGGACCACAACGGCATATCCTTCGGCATCAGACAACATAAATCCACAGGCACGAACATAATACGAACTACACGCATATTTAACACACACAAGGCAAACTGGACTCAGTTTCATGAGAAACTGTCCCAGCTGATGTCGGACAGACAATTAACTATACAAGGCATAGACACAATACACAGCACACAACAAATAGATGATGCAATAGACAAATACACTGAAGCAATCACACAGACATGCAGAGACACAATGCCGACCAAAAAACACACACAGAAATTCACCTTGTCGTGGTGGAATGATGAGCTCGCGCAGATGAAGAAGCAGGTGGCCACGAGGAGACGCAGGATCCGAAACGCAGCACCTGATCGCAGAGACCGCGTGGTCGGATTGTACCTGGAAGAAAGAGAGATGTATGAAAAGGCAGTGAAAGAAGCACAAGAGAAGAGTTGGAAGGAGTTTTGCCGGAAACAGGATAGGGAGGGGGTCTGGGAGGGCATCTACAGGGTGCTTAGTAGAGCCACAGGGAGAGAGGAGGATCTGCCCCTTTCGAGGGGTGGTGAAACCCTCGATGCCCGGAGCTCGGCAGAACTGTTGGCGGAGACCTTCTACCCCGAGGACCAGGAAAGTGGTGAAAGTGAGGGACATCGTCGGGTGCGCCGGTGTGCGGAGTCCTTGGACACCGAACCGCCGGCGGGCCCGGACGACCCTCCTTTCATCATGGAGGAGTTGAAGAGAGCCGTAAGGTCCTTCAACCCCAAGAAGGCCCCCGGGGCGGATGGCCTCACGGCCGACATCTGTCAGCATGCTGTAGATTGTAACCCGGGATGGTTCCTTGCCTTGCTCAACAGATGCCTCTCTGCCGCCTACTTCCCCGCACAGTGGAAGTGGGCGACCGTGGTTATACTGCGAAAGCCGGGCAGGGAATCATATCGGGTACCGAAAGCCTATCGACCGATCGGCCTCTTACCTGTTCTCGGCAAAATCTTCGAAAAGATGCTGGTCGGCCGACTCAGGTTTTACCTGTTGCCCAAAATAAGCCCCCACCAGTATGGCTTTATGCCACAGAGGAGCACCGAAGACGCCCTCTATAGACTAGTGAACCACATCAGAAATATGAGGGAGGAGAAGAAGATTTCTGTTGTGGTATCGCTGGACATAGAGGGAGCCTTCGACAGCGCCTGGTGGCCAGCCATAAAGGTGCGGTTGGCTGAAGTTGGGTGCCCGGGGAACGTGAGGCGGGTGATCAGCAGCTACCTGAGTGAAAGGGGAGTGAAAGTTAGATATGCGGGTGTGGAAGTGAGTAGGGGGACCAGCAAGGGGTGCGTGCAGGGGTCCATAGGCGGACCAATCCTGTGGAACCTCTTGCTGGACCCTCTGCTATGGATGTTAGAGGAGATGAAAGTATTCTGTCAGGCGTTTGCCGACGACATTGTGTTGGTCTTTGAGGGTGATACTGCATTTGAAATAGAAGTCAAAGCGAACCGTATTCTAAATTTAATACACAAATGGGGTAAAGACAATAAATTAAATTTTGCACCGCATAAAACTTGTGCCCTCCTCTCAACGAGGAGGTTGAAATATGACGTGCCGCGGCTCGCTATGGGGAGTGTGGAAATAAAATATTTTTCACAGATTAAGATATTAGGCCTTACAATTGACAGCGGCCTCACCTTTAACGCCCACGTCGGGACGGTATGCCAAAAGGCAATCGCCCGGTATAAACTCTTGGCTAGGGCAGCCAGAGTTGGCTGGGGACTTAGCCCAGATATCATTAGAACTATTTATGTAGCTGTTATCGAACCGACTATTATGTATGCATCGGCAGCGTGGGCACCCACCGTGGAAAAGATGGGGGTCCAAAAAAGGCTGAACACCGTACAACGGGGGTTCGCCCAAAAGATCTGCCGAGCATATCGGACCGTCTCCCTGAACTCAGCTATGCTGTTGGCTGGGATACTCCCCCTTGACCTCAGAATACTCGAAGTTTCGAGATTATATGGGATCAAGAAGGGGGTGTCGCACCCAGCGTTGGGAGACAGGGAGGTGGAAAGAATGGCTCCGGCGATTGAGGACCCACATCCGGCAGAGCAGGAAGGGCTGGGGTTCGGGCTGGTGGACGAGGACTCGTATTCCGACGTGGCTAATAGCCACGTACATAGGATCTACACGGACGGCAGCAAGATTGAGGGTCGAGTCGGAGCCGCCCTTTCCGTATGGGAGGGGGAGGCCGAGACGAAGGCCGTCAAGCTTGCTTTGCCGCCGTATTGCACCGTCTACCAGGCTGAACTCCTAGCGCTCCAAAGAGCAGTAATTAGAGCCTGCAAGAGTGGAGTGGCGAAGGTCGGCATCTTCAGCGACTCCAGATCGGCCCTCCAGGCCGTCACACTCGGTTCCCCCCACCCCCTTGCTGTGCAAACAAGGGCGGCCCTCCGAAAAGCTGCTTCGCAGAGGCGGGAGGTCGCTCTGTTTTGGATTAAGGCGCACGCAGGGCTAAGGGGGAACGAAAGAGTGGACCAATTAGCCAAGGAGGCCGCTCTGGGGTCGAAGAGGAAACCCGACTACGATCTGTGTCCTGTTTCATTCGTCAAGCGTATCCTGAGACAGGATACGATCGGGGAATGGGACAGGAGATACGATGTGGGGGAGACGGCTGGAGGCACGAAGCTCTTTTTCCCAAGCGCTGCTGCTGCATACAAAATAGTTCGGAAAATAAACATCACTCACCACACCACACAAGCACTGACTGGACACGGTGGATTCGCCTTCTACTTGAACAGATTCAAGCTGAAGGAGAATCCATCGTGTCTGTGTCAGCCCGGAGTCGACGAGACGGTTTCTCACCTGTTGCTCGAGTGTCCGATTTTTGCAAGAGATAGATATGTTATTGAGCAAAAATTGGGCATCGCGATGACGGGTGAGAATCTGCCTGCGGCCCTGGGGGACAAGACGAGAAACGAGTTTTTAGAATTTTGTCAACAAATTGTGAGGGTGGTGAACAAACGAAATTGTGATAAGCTACTGTGATATTAGGGTTAAGTTTTATAAGTGTTGTGCCGTATTGTTTTATTATTTTCATTGTAATGTTTTAAATTGATGTAAGTTTTAAAATGTAATATTTAATTTTAGTTTTTTATTATTATCTTGGAAATTTCATTGTAAATTATTAATTTGTATTTTAAACTTTTAATTGTATTCATTTATTTTATCCCGTTTTTTATTATTCTTTTTGCAATGTTTTAATAATGTAAGTTTTTAAATGTAATATTTAATTTTGGTATTTTATTATTAATTTGGAAATGTTATTGTAAATTGTTAACTTGTATTTTTTATTTTAAATTGTATTAATTTAGGCCTAATGTGAATAAAAATTTTTGTGGTATTTGATTTAAAAGAAAATAAACACCTCTGGACAATATTCCAGAGTAAAGCACACAACACCCTGAGATGGCGGGTGCTTTTTTAAAAAAAAAAACCTAACCTAACCTAACCTAACCTAACCTAACCTAACCTAACCTAACCTAACCTAACCTAACCTAACCTAACCTAACCTAACCTAACCTAACCTAACCTAACCTAACCTAACCTAACCTAACCTAACCTAACCTAACCTAACCTAACCCCAGCTACGTGGATGTGACAGCGTGCTCCGACGATCTGCTGAACCGAGTGGACAACTGGAGGGTTGAGGAGAGTCTCACGAGCTCGGACCACAACGGCATATCTTTCGGCATCAGACAACGTAAATCCACAGGCACGAACATAATACGAACTACACGCATATTTAACACACACAAGGCAAACTGGACTCAGTTTCATGAGAAACTGACCCAGCTGATGTCGGACAGACAATTAACTATACAAGACATAGACACAATACACAGCACACAACAAATAGATGACGCAATAGACAGATACACTGAAGCAATCACACAGACATGCAGAGACACAATGCCGACCAAAAAACACACACAGAAATTCACCTTGTCGTGGTGGAATGATGAGCTCGCGCAGATGAAGAAGCAGGTGGCCACGAGGAGACGCAGGATCCGAAACGCAGCACCCGATCGCAGAGACCGCGTGGTTGGATTGTACCTGGAAGAAAGAGAGATGTATGAAAAGGCAGTGAAAGAAGCGCAAGAGAAGAGTTGGAAGGAGTTTTGCCGGAAACAGGATAGGGAGGGGGTCTGGGAGGGCATCTACAGGGTGCTTAGTAGAGCCACAGGGAGAGAGGAGGATCTGCCCCTTTCGAGGGGTGGTGAGACCCTCGATGCCCGGAGCTCGGCAGAACTGTTGGCGGAGACCTTCTACCCCGAGGACCAGGAAAGTGGGGGGCATCGTCGGGTGCGCCGGTGTGCGGAGTCCTTGGACACCGAACCACCGGCGGGCCCGGACGACCCTCCTTTCATCATGGAGGAGTTGAAGAGATCCGTAAGGTCCTTCAACCCCAAGAAGGCCCCCGGGGCGGATGGCCTCACGGCCGACATCTGTCAGCACGCTGTAGATTGTAACCCGGGATGGTTCCTTGCCTTGCTCAACAGATGCCTCTCTGCCGCCTACTTCCCCGCACAGTGGAAGTGGGCGACCGTGGTTATACTGCGAAAGCCGGGCAGGGAATCATACCGGGTACCGAAAGCCTATCGACCGATCGGCCTCTTACCTGTTCTCGGCAAAATCTTCGAAAAGATGCTGGTCGGCCGACTCAGGTTTTACCTGTTGCCCAAAATAAGCCCCCACCAGTATGGCTTTATGCCACAGAGGAGCACCGAGGACGCCCTCTATAGACTAGTGAACCACATCAGAAATATGAGGGAGGAGAAGAAGATTTCTGTTGTGGTGTCGCTGGACATAGAGGGAGCCTTCGACAGCGCCTGGTGGCCAGCCATAAAGGTGCGGTTGGCTGAAGTTGGGTGCCCGGCGAACGTGAGGCGGGTGATCAGCAGCTACCTGAGTGAAAGGGGAGTGAAAGTTAGATATGCGGGTGTGGAAGTGAGTAGGGGGACCAGCAAGGGGTGCGTGCAGGGGTCCATAGGCGGACCAATCCTGTGGAACCTCTTGCTGGACCCTCTGCTATGGATGTTAGAGGAGATGGGAGTATTTTGTCAGGCGTTTGCCGACGACATTGTGTTGGTCGTTGAGGGGGACACGGCCCTTGAAATCGAAACGAAAGCGAACCGTGTCCTTAATGTAATAAGCGAATGGGGAAAAGAAAATAAATTGAAATTTGCACCTAATAAAACGTGTGCCCTCCTCTCCACGAGGAGGCTGAAATATGACGTGCCGCGGCTCGCTATGGGGAATGTGGAAATTAAATATTATTCTTGTATAAAAATACTGGGCCTTACAATCGACAGCGGCCTCACCTTTAACGCCCACGTCGGGACGGTATGCCAAAAGGCAATCGCCCGGTATAAACTCTTGGCTAGGGCAGCCAGAGTTGGTTGGGGACTTAGCCCAGATATTATTAGGACTATTTATGTAGCAGTTATCGAGCCGACTATTATGTATGCATCGGCAGCGTGGGCACCCACCGTGGAAAAGATGGGGGTCCAAAAAAGGCTGAACACCGTTCAACGGGGTTTCGCCCAAAAGATCTGCCGAGCATATCGGACCGTCTCCCTGAACTCAGCTATGCTGTTGGCTGGGATACTCCCCCTTGACCTCAGAATACTCGAAGTTTCGAGATTATATGGGATCAAGAAGGGGGTGTCGCACCCAGCGTTGGGAGACAGGGAGGTGGAAAGAATGGCTCCGGCGATTGAGGACCCACATCCGGCAGAGCAGGAAGGGCTGGGGTTCGGGCTGGTGGACGAGGACTCGTATTCCGACGTGGCTAGTAGCCACGTACATAGGATCTATACGGACGGCAGCAAGATTGAGGGTCGAGTCGGAGCCGCCCTTTCCGTATGGGAGGGGGAGGCCGAGACGAAGGCCGTCAAGCTTGCTTTGCCGTCGTATTGCACCGTCTACCAGGCCGAACTCCTAGCGCTCCAAAGAGCAGTAATTAGAGCCTGCAAGAGTGGAGTGTCGAAGGTCGGCATCTTCAGCGACTCCAGATCGGCCCTCCAGGCCGTCACACTCGGTTCCCCTCACCCCCTTGCTGTGCAAACAAGGGCGGCCCTCCGAAAAGCTGCTTCGCAGAGGCGGGAGGTCGCTCTGTTTTGGATTAAGGCGCACGCAGGGCTAAGGGGGAACGAAAGAGTTGACCAATTAGCCAAGGAGGCCGCTCTGGGGTCGAAGAGGAAACCCGACTACGATCTGTGTCCTGTTTCATTCGTCAAGCGTATCTTGAGACAGGATACGATCGGGGAATGGGACAGGAGATACGATGTGGGGGAGACGGCTGGAGGCACGAAGCTCTTTTTCCCAAGCGCTGCTGCTGCATACAAAATAGTTCGGAAAATAAACATCACTCACCACACCACACAAGCACTGACTGGACACGGTGGATTCGCCTTCTACTTGAACAGATTCAAGCTGAAGGAGAATCCATCGTGTCTGTGTCAGCCCGGAGTCGACGAGACGGTTTCTCACCTGTTGCTCGAGTGTCCGATTTTTGCAAGAGATAGATATGTTATTGAGCAAAAATTGGGCATCGCGATGACGGGTGAGAATCTGCCCGCGGCCCTGGGGGATAAAATGAGAACTGAATTTTTGAATTATTGTGAATATATTGTTGGGGTGGTAAATAAAAGACATAGTGATAAGTAGTGATGTTAGGGTTAAGTTTTATAAGTGTTGTGCCGTATTGTTTTATTTCTTTATTTTATATTATTGTCGTTGTAATGTTCTAATTTATGTAAGTTTTAAATGCAATGTTGAATTTTAGTATTTTATAATTATTTTGTAAATTTTAGTGTAAATTGTTAATTTGTATTTTTTACTTTAAAGTGTATTTTATTTTTAGGCCTAATTTGTGAATAATAATTTAATGGTATTTTATTGATTAACAAGAAAAATAAACACCCCTGGACAATATTCCAGGGAAAAGCACACAACACCCTGAGATGGCGGGTGCTTATAAAAAAAAAAAAAAAAAAAAAAAAAAACCTAACCTAACCTAACCTAACCTAACCTAACCGCTTGCTTTGCCGCCGTATTGCACCGTCTACCAGGCCGAACTCCTAGCGCTCCAAAGAGCAGTAATTAGAGCCTGCAAGAGTGGAGTGTCGAAGGTCGGCATCTTCAGCGACTCCAGATCGGCCCTCCAGGCCGTCACACTCGGTTCCCCTCACCCCCTTGCTGTGCAAACAAGGGCGGCCCTCCGAAAAGCTGCTTCGCAGAGGCGGGAGGTCGCTCTGTTTTGGATTAAGGCGCACGCAGGGCTAAGGGGGAACGAAAGAGTTGACCAATTAGCCAAGGAGGCCGCTCTGGGGTCGAAGAGGAAACCCGACTACGATCTGTGTCCTGTTTCATTCGTCAAGCGTATCTTGAGACAGGATACGATCGGGGAATGGGACAGGAGATACGATGTGGGGGAGACGGCTGGAGGCACGAAGCTCTTTTTCCCAAGCGCTGCTGCTGCATACAAAATAGTTCGGAAAATAAACATCACTCACCACACCACACAAGCACTGACTGGACACGGTGGATTCACCTTCTACTTGAACAGATTCAAGCTGAAGTGAAGCATCGTGTCTGTGTCAGCCCGGAGTCGACGAGACGGTTTCTCACCTGTTGCTCGAGTGTCCGATTTTTGCAAGAGATAGATATGTTATTGAGCAAAAATTGGGCATCGCGATGACGGGTGAGAATCTGCCCGCGGCCCTGGGGGATAAAATGAGAACTGAATTTTTGGAATTTTGCGAAAGAATTGTGAGGGTGGTGAATAAACGAAATTGTGATAAGCTACTGTGATATTAGGGTTAAGTTTTATAAGTGTTGTGCCGTATTGTTTTATTGTTTTTATAAATTTCATTGTAATGTTTTTAATTTATGTAGGTTTTAAATGCAATATTTAATTTTAGTATTTTATTTGTAAATTTTAAACTGTATTAATTTATTATATTTTATTTTTCCCATTGCAATGTTTTAATTAATGTAAGTTTTTAAAAGTAATATTTAATTATGTAATTTTTATGTTTTAGTATTAATTTGGAAAATTGTAAATTATTAACTTGTATTTTTTACTTAAAATTGTATTATTTAGGCCTAATTGTTAATAAAAAATTCTTGGTATTTATTTGATTGAAAGCAAAATAAACATCTCTGGACAATATTCCAGAGGAAAGCATACAAAAAAAAAAAAAAAACCTAACCTAACCTAACCTAACCTAACCTAACCTAACCTAACCTAACCTAACCTAACCTAACCTAACCTAACCTAACCTAACCTAACCTAACCTAACCTAACCTAACCTAACCTATTACTGACCTATTAATATTTTATTAATATTGTTATTATATTTTATATTGTTATATTATATTGTTATATTTTATATCTGTGATATTCATTTTTTTTTTATTGTAATTATTGACAGGTATCTCCCCTATTGGGAGACCTAATAGTGTTAAGAATTATTGACAGGGTTTTTTTTTTTTTTTTTTTTTTTTTTTTTTTTTTTTTTTTTTTTTTTTTTTTTTTTTTTTTCCCCTAAGTTGTCACCATGATCCACACTCCCCAGAGGCGTGCCAGTGACACGTTCATAATCTCCGAACCAGTCAAGAAGCCTGCAACCACAGCAGCGCCTAAAGGTATGACCAGTAGGACTGCAGAAGGGCGAGCCTGTCTGCAAAAAGGTAAAGGCCATCTACGAGAGTCTCGTAATTTAAAGACTGAGATAAAAGATGGGGTTATTACGGCGCTAGAAAGGATGTATGAAATAATAAAAGAGATGGAGTTGGAACTTACCAATGCCAGGGCTGGTAGTGGAGGGCGTAGTGGGGACCCTATACATCCCCCCCCGCCATCCGATGCTGGTTCCAGCGTAGTTGACGACGCATTGGTGAGAAATCTGGACCTAAGTGAAGGAATGAAAGAGATGATGAATAGAATGAACGAGATGAGGGAAAGCATGAGGGAAAATGAAAGCAAAATGGAAAGATTGAGTTCGCTTCTGGAGGGCAGCATGACTGCCGCCAAAACGGCGAGCTATGCGAGCGTTGTCTCGAGGGGAGTCACTGAGAAACTCCCTGAGGCAAGGGCCCTGCATTCAGTCATGGTGTCGTCCAAAGATGAACAAGAGACAGGCGATGAGGTGCTAGAGAAGATTAGGAAGACTGTGGATGCAAGGGACGGATGGGTGAAGGTAGAGAGAGTAAGAAAGGTTAAGAATAGGAGGGTAGTCGTCGGTTGTGCGAATGAGGAAGAAAGAATCAAGGTGAAGGAAAGACTGAGAAAGAATGAGGGACTAGTAGTGGAAGATGTGAGAAATAAGAGCCCCCTTCTGGTCTTCAGGGATGTGATGAAATGTGACACTGCTGACTTCATCACTGCGCTGAAGAACCAAAACGCAGGCATACTTGAGGGCTTGAAGGGGGAAGAGCGAAATGTTGAGATAGCGTATGTGATGAAAGCTAGGAACCCCCTCCAAAACCACGTGGTGGTAAGAGCGGACCCACAGGTATGGAGAAGATGGATGAATGAGGGATACGCCCACATAGGGTTGGGCAGAGTGAGAGTAATGGACCATAGTCCACTGGTGCAGTGCTCCCGCTGCCTTGGTTATGGGCATACAAAGAGGATGTGTAGGGAGGAAAAGGAAAGATGCAGCCACTGTGCCGGTCCTCATATGAGGACTGAATGCGACAAGTGGTTGCGGGGAGAAGCGCCTCAGTGCATTAACTGCACTAAGGCCAAGAAAGGTAGCGCTGAGCACAGCGCCTTTGATCGTGAATGTTTTGAACGAAAGAAGTGGGACGCTCTAGCCAGATCGGCGGTAGCGTATTGCTAGGGTTGCCCAAGGTGAGTCCTTCCAGTACCGAATATTGCAGGCTAATCTCCAGCGGAGCCAAATCGCCACAAGGGAGCTACTGCTCGAAGCCACCAAGCGTAAGGCATGCGTAGCGTTGCTGCAAGAGCCCTATGTTGGAGGGGCGAAAAGTATGAGGACATACAATGGAGTGAGGATCTTCCAGTGCGAAGGGGAAGGGGGTGGCGCAGTAAAGGCGTGTATTGTGGTACTCGACGACACACTGGATGTCGAACTACATACACGCCTTAGCAGTAACAACATCGTTGTGGCCACCCTCAGAACCAAAGCCTGGGAGATGATTGTAGTATCCTTCTACTTCGAGCCCGATAAGCCAGTGGAGCTCTACCTGGACCATCTTAGGCGGATAGGGAGAGAGCTGGGTATCCATAGGATGGTCCTGGGAGGCGATGCGAACGCAAAAAGCCCGTGGTGGGGTGGTGAAGTGGAAGACCCGCGAGGAAGAGACGTGTCTGCTGTACTGGAAGAAATGGGAATGCACATACTCAACACCGGGGACATCCCTACGTTCGATACCATCAGAGGTGGGAAAAGGTACTCCAGCTACGTGGATGTGACAGCGTGCTCCGACGATCTGCTGAACCGAGTGGACAACTGGAGGGTTGAGGAGTGTCTCACGAGCTCGGACCACAACGGCATATCCTTCGGCATCAGACAACATAAATCCACAGGCACGAACATAATACGAACTACACGCATATTTAACACACACAAGGCAAACTGGACTCAGTTTCATGAGAAACTGACCCAGCTGATGTCGGGCAGACAATTAACTATACAAGACATAGACACAATACACAGCACACAACAAATAGATGACGCAATAGACAGATACACTGAAGCAATTACACAGACATGCAGAGACACAATGCCGACCAAAAAACACACGCAGAAATTCACCTTGTCGTGGTGGAATGATGAGCTCGCGCAGATGAAGAAGCAGGTGGCCACGAGGAGACGTAGGATCCGAAACGCAGCACCTGATCGCAGAGACCGCGTGGTTGGATTGTACCTGGAAGAAAGAGAGATGTATGAAAAGGCGGTGAAAGAAGCGCAAGAGAAGAGTTGGAAGGAGTTTTGCCGGAAACAGGATAGGGAGGGGGTCTGGGAGGGCATCTACAGGGTGCTTAGTAGAGCCACAGGGAGAGAGGAGGATCTGCCCCTCTCGAGGGGTGGTGAGACCCTCGATGCCCGGAGCTCGGCAGAACTGTTGGCGGAGACCTTCTACCCCGAGGACCAGGAAAGTGGTGAAAGTGAGGGGCATCGTCGGGTGCGCCGGTGTGCGGAGTCCTTGGACACCGAACCACCGGCGGGCCCGGACGACCCTCCTTTCATCATGGAGGAGTTGAAGAGATCCGTAAGGTCCTTCAACCCCAAGAAGGCCCCCGGGGCGGATGGCCTCACGGCTGACATCTGTCAGCACGCTGTAGATTGTAACCCGGGATGGTTCCTTGCCTTGCTCAACAGATGCCTCTCTGCCGCCTACTTCCCCGCACAGTGGAAGTGGGCGACCGTGGTTATACTGCGGAAGCCGGGCAGGGAATCATACCGGGTACCGAAAGCCTATCGACCGATCGGCCTCCTACCTGTTCTCGGCAAAATCTTCGAAAAGATGCTGGTCGGCCGACTCAGGTTTTACCTGTTGCCCAAAATAAGCCCCCACCAGTATGGCTTTATGCCACAGAGGAGCACCGAGGACGCCCTCTATAGACTAGTGAACCACATCAGAAATATGAGGGAGGAGAAGAAGATTTCTGTTGTGGTATCGCTGGACATAGAGGGAGCCTTCGACAGCGCCTGGTGGCCAGCCATAAAGGTGCGGTTGGCTGAAGTTGGGTGCCCGGGGAACGTGAGGCGGGTGATCAGCAGCTACCTGAGTGAAAGGGGAGTGAAAGTTAGATATGCGGGTGTGCAAGTGAGTAGGGGGACCAGCAAGGGGTGCGTGCAGGGGTCCATAGGCGGACCAATCCTGTGGAACCTATTGCTGGACCCTCTGCTATGGATGTTAGAGGAGATGAAAGTATTCTGTCAAGCGTTTGCCGACGACATTGTGTTGGTCTTCGAGGGGGACACGGCCCTTGAAATTGAAATAGAAGCGAACCGTGTCCTTAACGCAATAGATAAATGGGGAAAGGAAAACAAATTAAAATTTGCACCACATAAAACTTGTGCCCTCCTTTCCACGAGGAGGTTGAAATACGACGTGCCACGGCTCGCTATGGGGAATGTGGAAATAAAATATTTTTCTCAGATTAAGATATTAGGCCTTACAATTGACAGCGGCCTCACCTTTAACGCCCACGTCGGGACGGTATGCCAAAAGGCAATCGCCCGGTATAAACTCTTGGCTAGGGCAGCCAGAGTTGGTTGGGGACTTAGCCCAGATATCATTAGAACTATTTATGTAGCTGTTATCGAACCGACTATTATGTATGCATCGGCAGCGTGGGCACCCACCGTGGAAAAGATGGGGGTCCAAAAAAGGCTGAACACCGTACAACGGGGGTTCGCCCAAAAGATCTGCCGAGCATATCGGACCGTCTCCCTGAACTCAGCTATGCTGTTGGCTGGGATACTCCCCCTTGACCTCAGAATACTCGAAGTTTCGAGATTATATGGGATCAAGAAGGGGGTGTCGCACCCAGCGTTGGGAGACAGGGAGGTGGAAAGAATGGCTCCGGCGATTGAGGACCCACATCCGGCAGAGCAGGAAGGGCTGGGGTTCGGGCTGGTGGACGAGGACTCGTATTCCGACGTGGCTAATAGCCACGTACATAGGATCTACACGGACGGCAGCAAGATTGAGGGTCGAGTCGGAGCCGCCCTTTCCGTATGGGAGGGGGAGGCCGAGACGAAGGCCGTCAAGCTTGCTTTGCCGCCGTATTGCACCGTCTACCAGGCCGAACTCCTAGCGCTCCAAAGAGCAGTAATTAGAGCCTGCAAGAGTGGAGTGGCGAAGGTCGGCATCTTCAGCGACTCCAGATCGGCCCTCCAGGCCGTCACACTCGGTTCCCCCCACCCCCTTGCTGTGCAAACAAGGGCGGCCCTCCGAAAAGCTGCTTCGCAGAGGCGGGAGGTCGCTCTGTTTTGGATTAAGGCGCACGCAGGGCTAAGGGGGAACGAAAGAGTGGACCAATTAGCCAAGGAGGCCGCTCTGGGGTCGAAGAGGAAACCCGACTACGATCTGTGTCCTGTTTCATTCGTCAAGCGTATCCTGAGACAGGATACGATCGGGGAATGGGACAGGAGATACGATGTGGGGGAGACGGCTGGAGGCACGAAGCTCTTTTTCCCAAGCGCTGCTGCTGCATACAAAATAGTTCGGAAAATAAACATCACTCACCACACCACACAAGCACTGACTGGACACGGTGGATTCGCCTTCTACTTGAACAGATTCAAGCTGAAGGAGAATCCATCGTGTCTGTGTCAGCCCGGAGTCGACGAGACGGTTTCTCACCTGTTGCTCGAGTGTCCGATTTTTGCAAGAGATAGATATGTTATTGAGCAAAAATTGGGCATCGCGATGACGGGTGAGAATCTGCCTGCGGCCCTGGGGGACGAGACGAGAAATGAGTTTTTAGAGTTTTGTCGACAAATTGTGAGGGTGGTGAACAAACGAAATTGTGATAAGCTACTGTGATATTAGGGTTAAGTAATTGTTGTGCCGTTTTAATTAATATTGTTTTATTTGATTGTAATGTTTAATTGTAATATTTTGTTTTAAATGTCATCTTTTATTATTGTATTTTAATATTAATTTTAAATAATTTTACCGGACATTGTTAATATTTTGTATTTCATATTTGTATTTATAATCATTGTATTTTTAATTTAGGCCTAATTGTTAATAAAAAATGTGTGGTATTTTTGATTAAATGAATAAAAAACACCTCTGGACTATATTCCAGAGCAAAGCACACAACACCCTGAGATGGCGGGTGCTTTTAAAAAAAAAAAAAAAAAAAAAAAAAAAACCTAACCTAACCTAACCTAACCTAACCTAACCTAATCGGCTGTACTGCGTAAACAGCGATATCGCATCGCTCTTCATTTTATTTTTAGAAAAGTGGTATTTTTTCAACTTACACATTAGTGTCATATACTAATGGATGCGCGCTAAATCACAGAATACGGTCGCGAAAACGGATTTAAAATCGGATCAGCCAGTGGAAAGTTATAGCAAAAATAAATTATTTTCACGAAATTAATCAAAAATTAAATTATTGCGGGGACTTCGCGAACCGGAACTGCAGTGTTGTGTGTGTTTGTGATATAAGTGTTTGTGCAAATTTTCGGATTTTTAGGACCCATAAATCAAGAAAAACAAACAATTTTTGGTAAGTCGGTGAGTTTTATAACCTACAAACAGAACTTTCTTACGCCAAAACTGTACTTTCCCCCTTTCCCCCCACCTTTTTTCTATTGAAATGAGTGCCTAAATACCTCATACACCTTCCTTCACAAAGCTTATAACTTCTTATAACGTATCTTGGAAGAAAAAGCTAAGTAGGTCACGGGTGTAATGAACAAAAACAACAAATACGTGGCGGTGGATGAATGTTTTTAA
This sequence comes from Colias croceus, assembly GCF_905220415.1. Lineage (NCBI taxonomy): Eukaryota > Metazoa > Arthropoda > Insecta > Lepidoptera > Pieridae > Colias > Colias croceus. The sequence goes on along the minus strand of NC_059552.1, from coordinate 10,672,955 downwards.
ACCTATAACCTTTTTAATTTAATTTATATTTTGGATTTTTTCTTTTACTAGTAAATTGTAAGTGTATCAATAGACCATGTTCGGTGCAATGACCACCGAACACCCTAGTCAGCAATACTAGGTATCGCGGGCGGCGTTTAACATAAATTTAAGTCAGTCCACAATCAACAGTCCACAAAATAACATATAACCGTCGCGACGCGTAACATTAACATTAACAGTAACATTAAACATATAACATAATAATTAACATATAATATAACAATTAACAATAACAGTAACAATTAAGTAACAAGTGAAAGTGTAATAGCAGAGATTTTAGCAATAAATTAATTAGTGTACATTTTAGTTTGATTTTATAACAAAATCCCTCCAACACTAGCCACGCAGCCCACCACTGGGTCTATCGCCCTACATTTTGGTCCTTCGAGCTACCGTAGCGGGATCACGGGATTCGGGAATTTACGCCTCTCGTATCTCGTTGAGAGTCAGCGCCGCCGGGCTGACGCGCTAGTGTTGAGAGTAACAGTGAGTGACAATTAAGTGGGTGTAAGTGTAAAGCTCAACAGTTCCAGAACAAGTAAGATCGTTTCATTATTTTTTAATTAACAACATCATGGAGGACATTTACGAAGCACAATCGTTTCTAGAAAAGCTCTATATTAATTTAAAAAAGGATGGGGAAGAAAGAAAGATGTCTTCAGGGTATATTAAAAAGAAGTTGGACATTTTGGAATCATATTGGTCTGAGTATCAGGCCAATCATGAAAAATTATTGCCCTACGAAGACAGGGAGCGCCCTTACTTCGCCCGAAGGGAATACGACCGCTGTAAGACACTATACCTGGAAATTAAAAATTATATCGGTAGGGTGTCGAAGGAATTAGCCACAAAATTTCCAACAACATTTACAAGCACATATAATCAAGGGGAAGGGCCAAGTAAGCAACTAACAGAATCAAATAAACAGGCTGAACAAGGTGCAATTTCTCCCGCACCCGTTTCAAAGTCAAGTAAATTGCAAGAGATGTTGCATAAGCAAGCGGTTAATTTTAAAGCTTTAATGAGAACAGTGAACAACATTGATTTAGAAAAAATAACAACTAAATGGAAATTTGAGGATGTACTACAGCAATTGAACTCGCGATGGGGCGTAATAGACACACTACACTGGGAGATTGATAGTATTTTGGATGGGCAAGACCATGAGTATGAAAATGCCTTCACTCATCACGAAGGTATTTTTGACCGCCTCAAAGAAGCAATCAACACCAAGCTGTGGTCTGTATCCCACAGAGAACATATTACACCTCAAGTTGACATACCAATATTCACAGGCAACTATCAGCAATGGGTTTCCTTTAAAAATTTATTTTGTGAAATAGTACACGTTAACCCCACCTTATCTAATGCACAGAAAATGCAATATTTAAAGAGCAAAATCAAGGGCGATGCTGAACGCCTGATTCAGCACCTACAAATAAGTTCGGAGAATTATATAACCTGTTGGGACATTTTGAATCATAGATATGAAAACAAAAAACTAATATTTGCATCACATATGAATATGATTTTAGGCCTGCCAAACATGCAAATTCAATCGCTAGTACAACTTAAGAAAATGTATGATGCTACAAAGGAGAGCTTAAATGCAATTAAAAACCTAGATGTCGACATAAGCTCTTGGGACCCCATTATAGTACATATTTTAGCGCTCAAATTAGACAACCAATCTCATGCCGATTATGTGGAATCATTAAAACAACCGAGAGAGCTACCGGTCCTGCAAGATTTTTTGGATTATTTAGAGAGTAAATTTACCATGTTAGAACAATCTAGAAGAAAACAAGAACCTGTCATTCAAAAACCTTCGTATATAAAGCCCAATTTCTATCCAACATATTCTCAGGAAGTTAATCGTCTGCCAAATTATGTGAGAAATAACAATTATCAAGTCAACCAGCACAACTACTCTGGAAATCGCCACTCTCCAAAACCCATTATGAAAACATATCACTTATCATCTAAGATTAACATAACTTGCCCTCTCTGTAATTTAGAACATGGATTATACAAATGCAAGACATTTTTAGATCAACCGAATGAAATTAAATTTAAAACATTGAATAGATTCAACATTTGTATAAATTGTCTATTTTCTCATAATGGAAAGCCTTGCTCATCATTTCATCGGTGTCGGATATGCAACCGAGCGCATAATACGATTTTGCATGATGCAATAAGTCAGCGATCGTCGACCTCAGAACGGCCGGTTATGTACAAAACACTAAACAATAATTCTTCGAATAAAAACGGGGCCGGCATGTCACACGTGTCGCAAAATGATGTGTCAGAAATTTTACTTTCAACAGCAATGTTAAGAGTACGGAGCAGCAATGGTACATATATAACTATGCGAGCACTCATAGATCAGGGGTCACAAATATCACTAATAACAGAAAACGGTGCACAACAATTGGGGTTGAAACGGGAAGCATGTCATGGGGTTATATTCGGGGTTGGACAAAACAAAAACAATTGCAAGGGAAAAATTAACATTAAATGCGCGTCGATATACAACAATTTTGAATTCAACACAGAAGCATATATAATGAACAATTTAATCAAAAATTTACCCAGTTTAACATTTGAAAAACCAGCATGGAACTACATAAAGAAAATAAACTTAGCAGATCCGGACTTTAATATAAGCAGACCAGTGGACTTATTGCTTGGAGCAGATATTTACTCAACAATCGTTTTAGAAGGGATCATCAGAGGTGACTGCACAACACAACCACTCGCTCAACAAACACATTTAGGGTGGATTTTATGTGGTAATGTGCATACTTTTCAATGCAACATTGTGTTAACAAACATGGATAACATTAAACAATTTTGGGAAATTGAGGAAATCACGGAAACAGAAGAATTATCAACAGAAGATCAGAAATGCATAGATTTTTACAACAAAACAACGAGAAGATTAGCTGACGGAAGATATGAAGTAAGAATTCCATTTATTGAACAGTATGAACAAGAATTGGGGTCAACAAAGGAATTAGCAGTAGCACAATTCAAAAATTTAGAGAAGAAGTTCAACAAACAACCGGAGCTAGCACAACAATACAGAGATTTTATTCATGAATATCAACAATTAAATCATATGCATCGATCAAAAAGTAATTTACCAAGTGAAATATTTTTACCACATCACTCAGTTTTACGACAAGAATCCACCACAACAAAACTTCGGGTGGTATTCAACGCTTCAGCGAAAACAACAACAGGGAAAAGCTTAAATGATAATATTATGTGTAAGGGGCCAAATTTACAACAAGATTTACAAAAACTAATATTAAAATGGCGTCAATTTCGATACGCATATACTGCTGACATCGAAAAAATGTACCGGCAAATCAAAATTCACGAAGAAGATCAACGGTTTCAAAAAATTATATGGAGAGATTCATCGGAGCAAAGTTTACAAGAACATCAACTAACAACAGTCACATATGGCACAAAATCAGCACCTTTCTTGGCTATGATGACGTTAAGGAGGTTAGCAACGGATGAAAAGTTATCATTTCCAGAAGTAACAGATATAGTTATGGAGTCCTTTTACATGGATGACCTGCTCCATGGGTCACACACTATTGAAGAGGGTCAAAAACAAATTTACCAATTAAATCAATTGTTGAAATCAGGGGGATTTACGTTAAGGAAATGGTCATCGAATGAATCTCAATTATTAAGTAGCCTGAATAACGAACAAAATGCTGACACAAACATTTTTAGTTTTAAAGCTGAAGGGATCACTAAAACGTTAGGATTACAATGGGACTCGTCAGAAGACATGTTTACATTCAATTGCAACATTAAATTCAACAACACAAATAAAATCACGAAGAGAATACTCCTGGCTGAAATTTCAAAAATTTTTGACCCATTAGGCTGGTTAGCTCCAGTAGTCACGAAATTAAAATTATTATTTCAATCTGTATGGCAAGAAAAGCTCAATTGGGATGACGTCATACCAACTTATATACAACGTGAATGGTTTAAATTAAAAGCGGATATCGAAAACATCAACAATATTAATATACCACGTTGGATAGGCTGTTCGAAGGGTGGTCTCATCGAATTGCATGGTTTCTGTGACGCATCAATAAAGGCTTACGCAGCAACAATTTATGGAAGGATTTCAAAGGGAACAAATAATTATTCAACTATTTTAATCGCTTCGAAAACAAAACTTGTACCACACAACAAGTCCGTATCACTACCGCGACTCGAATTATGCGGAGCTCAGCTACTTTCAAAGCTAATGTTAAAAGTTATTTCATGTTATAATGAAAATAATATTAAGATCTATGGATGGTGTGATTCTATGGTTGTTTTAGGATGGATATATGGAGATGAAGCTCGTTGGAATACGTTTGTATCGAATCGTGTAAAGAAAATTAAAGAAGTAATGTCGTCTGAGTGCTGGCGATATGTGAAAAGCGCAGAGAACCCAGCTGATGCGGCGAGTAGAGGCCTAACAGTTGCACAATTAAAGGATAAATCTCTATGGTGGAAGGGTCCATCGTGGCTATCGCAACATAATTATCTGGAAAATATAGTTAGTAAAAACAATTACGAAACCAACCATGAAACAAAAACATACGTATCGGTACCTATAACAACAATTCAAGAAAGCATAATTGACAAGTTATTAGAAAAATATAATTCAATTAATAAAATAACAAGAATATTAGCATGGATACAGAGAGCATTGACACCGAAAAGCAAGCATCGACCTACATGTAAACATATTACATTGCAAGAATGCAATGCAGCAAAATTACGAATAATACGTCACGTACAACAAACTGAATTTCATAACGACCTACATAATTTACAGATAAATAATCATTTAAGTTCAACTAGCAAGTTGTTAAGTTTAAATCCGTTCTTAGATAAAGACAATATTTTACGTGTCGGGGGAAGGTTAAGGAATAGCATCATACCTTACGACACAAAACATCCAATAATCATGCCGCATAGTCATAGATTAACATATTTATTAATTGATCAAGCTCATCGTCTTACATTCCATGGAGGCGCTAAATTAACATTATATACATTAAGAAGAAAATTTTGGATTTTGGGTGGATACAAAACAACGAAGAAACAAATAAGAAGCTGTGTAACGTGTCGTAAACAGAATCCGGAGTTAAAAAACCAACTTATGGGAGATCTACCAGATTCACGCTGTAACCCCGCCCCTCCATTCTACCATACAGGGGTGGATTATACAGGATTTGTGGACGTGAAGGCCAGCCAAGGGAGATCTGTACGAACAACAAAGGGCTATATAGTAGTATTTGTATGCATGGTAACAAAAGCCATACATTTAGAAATCGTGTCGGAGCTCACAAGCTCCGCATTTTTATCAGCCCTACGCCGAATGGCTGCTAGAAGAGGAACACCTAAACATATTTACAGCGACAACGGTACAAATTTCGTAAAAGCTAACCGCATCATGTCAGAGGAATACGAACAGCTGCAATCTATATTCAACAACAGTTTCTACAGAGAAATAACAGATATGAAAATTGAGTGGCATTTTAACGCACCAGCCTGGCCTACAGCTGGAGGTTTGTGGGAAAGAGCAGTACGTAGTGTCAAGTATCATTTGAAGAGAGTAATCGGTGATCAAAAATTAACATTTGAGGAGTACAGCACGCTTTTAGCTCGTATAGAATCGTGTTTAAATTCTCGTCCGCTTTGCGCGCTAACTGAGAGTGTGGAAGACATAGATTGCCTTACACCAGCGCACTTTCTTCATGGGCGAGCTGGTACTACGGTCATCGAAACAGCAGAAGACGCTAGAACGAGATGGCAACTGGTAACAAAACTTTCTAATGATATCTGGAAAAGATGGAAGTCAGAATACCTCATTCAATTATCGGCAAGAGCAAAGTGGCAAAAACAACAAAATAACATACAAATTGATGATATAGTGATAATTCATGACGATAATTTACCAGCAGGAAAATGGGCTATGGGAAGAGTGGTCGAGTTACATCCAGGTGGCGATGGGTTAGTTAGAGTAGTAACGCTAAAAACAAAAAATGGGTTAATAAAAAGACCCTGCAATAAAATATCACTTTTACCGGTAAGCTCGGAAAAACAAATAACAGAAAACAAAGATCAACATCAACAAATTTAAAAAAAGCTCACAAAAAGGTTCACAAAGTTTCTTCTTTTTATTATTATAACTACCGCAAGTGCAAATTATACAACATCAGTATTTAAAAATAATAATCAGTCACTATATTTCGATTATGTGGCTGATACGCAAATAATTCAAGATGAATGGACCATGGTAGCGTATTACAACATGTCACCCTACTGGGAAGGTGTAGAAGCATCCGAAAAGTTTACAAAATATCTACAAAAATCATGTGATAGTATGGACAATAATGCACGATGTCATATGATTCTAACACAATTACATCATGAACAGGTGGAGTTACAATATAACAACGACGTCTTGCTGAATCAGGCACGTGAGCCAGGCGCACGCGACAGGCACGCGAGACAGCGGCGCGGTCTTATCAATGGTGTGGGTTATGTTGCAAACACTCTATTCGGCGTATTGGACGAGCGATTCGCGGAACAATATAGAATGGACATAGAATAAATACACGCAAACAATAGACATGTACATTAATTAGTGAAAAATCAGACATCTGTAATTGAAGCACAATATAACCTTTTGCAACGGACCGAAGACCTTATAGCCAAGCAACATAAAACAATAAACAGACGATGAAACTATTTTGTGAAGAAAGTGTTAGTGATAGTGTTAGTGTGTGCTTAGGGACTCTAAGAATTTAAAATTTCACTTTTAGATTTAATTAACATGCATTTAGGATTTTAAGTCTTTATATTTGACTCTAAGAATTTAACATTCCATTTTTAGATCTAACTTATATACATTTAGGATTTTAAGATTTCATATTTTACACTTTACTTTAGATTAAGCAAACATGAATAATTAGTAACATATTTAATATCTCTTATCATTGAATCATTTAAACCCTTGTACCATTTTCTAACATGTTCATCTCACACTCATCTTTGTCGCCCGGGAGCATGTTCGGTGCAATGACCACCGAACACCCTAGTCAGCAATACTAGGTATCGCGGGCGGCGTTTAACATAAATTTAAGTCAGTCCACAAAATAACATATAACCGTCGCGACGCGTAACATTAACATTAACAGTAACATTAAACATATAACATAATAATTAACATATAATATAACAATTAACAATAACAGTAACAATTAAGTAACAAGTGAAAGTGTAATAGCAGAGATTTTAGCAATAAATTAATTAGTGTACATTTTAGTTTGATTTTATAACAAAATCCCTCCAACACTAGCCACGCAGCCCACCACTGGGTCTATCGCCCTACAGACCAGCTACATCATTTTTGGTGTAGCTGTTAGATTTAGCTGTATATTGAGTGCTTAGGGACCATTACACACAACACAATATTATAATATTATTATATATTATTCATATGTATTATTAATTATTTGTTCATATATGTATTCATTTTCATTTTATTTGTATATTATCTTAAATCATTGACAGGCGACTATTGGGAGACCTGATAGTGTTAAGTATAATTATTGAATTGAGTGTTTAGTATTGACTAGCTTACTAGCTAGCTTACTAGGTCAAACCGTACGAAAATCCGTCTTACGCTTTTTCGATCAGGCCACGTGTCCGCGACGCGAGTGACGCGAGTTTAAGATTTTATACCCAACGCCGCTAAAGAAGTTTTCAATTCAAAAAAATGTATAAATAACGATAAATGAATAAATAATAATGATAAATATTTTTTGAAGTGAAACTTCTTTAGGCGCGTGAAGGGTACCGTGAAATATGCCAACATTACCCACTTTTTTTGAATAATTTCAATTTCTGCAAAAAAAATCCAGGATTTTCCCAGTCAACCCATTTTTAATACATTTTTAATACACTAAATTTATTATAAAATTGGTATCATTCTATTATCATGCCGTTGCATTTCGACTTAGGTATATTAAATGTACGATAAGTCGTTGAAGTTATGGATGTAAGTTGATTTTTCGGAGAGATAAACTTTTTAATGTAAAATAATTGTAATAGTTTTAAAGTGTTAAATTTTTAATGTAATATAATTTGTATTCTACCACTTAAAATATTATAGTACTTTTATACTGATAAAGCAATTGGTGCAAAATTATTCAATAACCATTCCAAAATATCAAACATGCTCAACGTATCTGCCGGCACTCCTGGAGTGCAACCCGTCTTTTTTTATTTATTTAATAATAGTAATTAAAAACAATAATATTCAATGATGTTCTTATTCAATAATTGTTTCAAATTCAATTCAAATTCTAGTTCTAGTTCAATGACCTATTAATTTTTTTCCTTTTTGTATCTAGTTAATACCTACCATATATCACACATATAATATGTATGTAAAAGAGCAATAAAATTTTATAAACTATAAATACTAGACTATTAAATACATGCATCTATAATTTGCCCACGTTATTTGTTGATTTATTACTTCCAAATGATACAAACATGTAATGTAGAGCTACTAGGTAGGTAGTTGTTATGCTGTGGTAATGTGTTATTTTGACAATCGTATAGATTTGTATAGCCATAGGACAGGATAGTTAATCAATAATGTTAGAACACGCGAAGGCCGACGACCGGGCAGAGCGACGGACACGACACTCGAGAGCGCGCATCGCTCGCCTCGCACGTGGACACATGGATGCGGTGCCGGTGAGCGCGCTGCGCACGAGGCGCGAGGCGGCGTGCGCGGCCGTGTGCCGCGAGCGGCTCGCGCTGGGCGGCGGCGATGGCGCGGTGCTGCTGCTGCGCTGGCAGGCCGGGCTCGGCTGGGTGGAGGTGGCCGAGCGGCAGCGCGCGCACCGCTACGGCGCAGCGGCTGCGGCCTTCTCGCCCGCCGGCCTGCTGCTGGCCACGGGCGGCGGCGACGGCTTGGCCCGCGTGTGGGCCGCCGCCGACCTGGCCGCGCGCCGAGAGCTGGCGGCCCCGCAGGTACCCGCACCGACTTATCAATCAATCGAACAATGCTAACACGCTGAACGCGGTTTCATTTCTCATACTTGCTTCATTTATGATATTTAGGGCCTTTGATTTAGGTTTATAACTGTAGTGAAAATATGGAAAGAAAAGTAAGTTAGCACCATAATTCTGTGCCTCCAGTGAATAAGGGAGTAAGACGAGTTATTCCCTTTGGTTTTTATTGCACCATTGGATTCAGCTCGTCAAAATACACAACATATCAAAAGGACATATCTCTAGCTGCATCCTAACCCATTTTTTCGAATGACCCAAACGGTATAAGTAGGGTGTAATTAACGGTATAAGTTACCTTATCCATCATTTTAGGCAATCGCAAAGGAACTATTCGTCTCGAGTCAAAATAACCCACGAACACAAGGACGTATGTGTAGTTATACTTTTTGAATAAAGACATAACTCATTTTGTTCCATCCGTGCTAACACTATTTTAGTATATAAACGCATTTGTGTCATTTTTCTAACATGAGCATAAAGGAACAACTCTTAGTGTCATTGGTTCAAGTGACGAAATGAGACAGTTTCGCATTAATGCCGTGTTGCTATTGGTCTATTTGAATACTGCACGGAAACAACAGACACTATTTCTTTTTGCTTTATAATATTTTTCAATCGTTTTTTCAATAAATATGCAACAATAAATCTTTATATTTAAAAAAAAGGTATTTATCAGTCAACTTGGGATACAGTTTTAATTAAAACATTAAGTGCATTTAATGACATTATACTATTTTTTTTGTTTATATAAATACAGAACGATAATTGAATTAAGTATCTAAAAAAGCCAACAAAAATGTTAAACTTTTCTTCTTATAATTGGGTAAGTTTTATAAAAAATAACTACTTAGTTTTTTTTAATTTAATCTAACCAATAATACTATAATTATAGACGCATAGAAAAAAAAATTATAACCAGTCTTGACAATTATGAATATTGTGTTCTCTCTCATATAGCGTTTTAGCCACTGTAATTTGCCTTTTTTATAGGAAAAAATCCGCAATATCGATACTATTTTGGTCCTGCATAATCGTTAACATAATATTATGGATACTCTGGTACCACATATTTTGAAAAAATTGGGATATTGTCACGTAGAGTCTCTTCAAGTCGTATTTGCATCCAAGGCACCTTCAAATCTGTGCTTAATTTTTTCATAAAATCTCTGCGGCTCATTGTTTTTTCTTTATTTATCTATATTATTTTGATATTATAAGATATAGAAATTGTTAAAATTTCATATCATGCCGTAAAATATCGCCACAGACCACCTATAACTTTCCCTGTAAGGTAACTGAACATACAGGAATATGGTTTTCGAGCTTCTCTTATCTCTTTTTAGTGCTTGTATCCTCAATGTATAACCACCATGACATATTCGTTTATAACCACCAGACAACATCTCAGCCACCCAATCCTCTTTCTTGGAGTCCAAATCCAGCGGAGGACAACAGTCATTTACTAAAATTGAAGGTTTTTCGTCCTAGTGTTAAAGTTTTCTGGATCCTATTTTATACTCAATATATAGTATATAATACTATATCATGTAAAACGTGACTTGGAAAAAAAAATATTCAAATAAATCAAAAAATATTTTTTTAAACAATTTTAAAAGTTACGAAAAGCCCAATTACTTATACGTCAAAATGACGTACAACATCCTCTTTACTACAAAATGGCGGAATTTACCGGGAAGAGCCAACTATGTACTGCTAGGTCTCGACGGCTAATGAGTTGTTTCTGGATTTCGAAGTGATTCGATGGTAAATATAGAAAGACAAAGATATTTCGCCGCGGTGTACATCAAATTTACGTAGATTGGACTTCTAAGGTTAAATGCATAAACACCTAAATGTTGTTTTTTTTTTATTATATCTAATAACAATAAAAAATCCGTTGATTTCATTCGTTTTTCAAGCTACATGCATGGTTGTTCCACTAAAAGGCCTCAATTGAGTCATAAAGTACACAAATTTCAAGCATGATAAGTCGCATTATTTCTATAAAACCAAAACTGGCAATAATATAAGTCGTGTTATGCGACTATGAACATAGTGCATTAGGGCATAAGTCGTTATATTGCAAAGAGCAAAAAAAAAAATATGTGAATACATTGAGTAATTCCATGAAGTACTCGTTCATAAGGCCACAACTACAGAAAAACACGAAAAAAGTATATTTATGGGGTTGTTACAATATCTGTTTATATGTAAAACTAAAGTCTAACATCATATCTTACCCATACAAGCTTAAAAATTTGAAGTTACAGAGATTTAGTGTTGATATATAGTTTTTTGTCTCTCCTGAAAAGTGCTGTTTTTGAGTTATTCCCTTATTCACTGGAGGCACAGAATTATGTACCTACTACGCTCCGTGTGGGATCGATATCCATTATACGAACGAAGGACAAAGTTAATGGTGTTTGTAAGTTAGCTTTAAGCTTGAAATAAAACAGGTACCTACCTATTATGTAGTAAAGTCTATTATGTAGAAAATTTTAATATACGGTCAGTGTGGGTGGTGTCGTTACTAAAGCCCTTCTGTATCCGATAACACTAAGGTTAAGCAACGGTTTACGCGGTCATAAATTCGATGGGTTACAATTTTTTGCAGTTATTGTTTAGCTAAGTTTATTTATACGTTTATTGAAAATGCGAATTACAAATTCAGTTAATTTATTTATTTACTTGGAGCACCAACAGCTTATCCTCCTAAGACCCCGCGTACAAAATTTTGTACAAAATAAAATAGTGTTATCTGACCCAGCTCTGTAATATAGTTTATAGTAGTAACCGCCCAGTGTACAATTTTTTGTACTTATTCTTTTGACAACTGTAGTTTTTTTCAAATCTTCCCGCGAATAGTTTCACATGTCAAAATTACTTAAATAGTTTGTATTGTCTATGTAATCAACGCTGCCAACAAAAAAATAAGTATATTTTCAAAACTAGCTGTGATGAACGACGAAACCTGCCGCTCCCTCGTGCTAAGAGTAAGTATAATCTCAAAATACTTATATAATCACTAGTTTTCCCACGTCACTGTTAATGTTATTATTTTATTATCATATATATATAAAGCTACACTACCACTCACTCACTGACTGACTGACATCGGGTTTCTCGGAAACTACGTGGAAAGTTGGGGGGATTTTGACGTGATCGTGTAGAGGTGCGCCGAGTGACCAGAGGAAAAATATAGCGATCTCGATCATCTTCGAAAACCAAGTGGACCCCTGGAGGTGCGCAAAAACGGTGATACCTGGAGGGGGGGTGTCTGAACAAAAAATGCTCGGAACTGGTGGCGATTACCAGGGGTGGTGGAAAAATGGAGATTTTCGCGAAAACAAGATGGCCGCCGTACTTTGCCAAAATCGCCGTTTATGAATCCTTACGTCTCAAATTTGGCACACGTGCTCTGTTCGAGCCGGCGAATCGATCGGTGCCCCGTTCGAGTGGCTCCGGGCCCCCGTTTCCAACTTCCATACAACGTAAATTCCAACGGCCCGCGGAAACGGTGCGAGTTGGGTGGGGGGTCCCCGAACTAAAAATGATCACCACCCTGGGACGCTACCAGGGAGCCATAGCGGGTCGCTCGATTTTGGAATTTTTCCATTTTTGGCGCAAACATAAAAACGTAAATTTAGCCGAGGTGGCGCGTCGCGGAAATACACTCACACCATGTTCGTACTCGCCCAGCTCCCAGGATATCCAGAAAAATCCGAAATCTTAAACTTTCCCACATCTCGCGAAGACGGTCAACGGCCCGCGCAAACGGTAGCAGCTACATCTGGGGTGCTAAAACTAAACTTGTAGTAGACCTCGAGCAATTACCACAGAGTGCGAAAAAAATTCAAAATGGCGGAAAAAATGGCCGCCGCAATACAAATTCTAAAACGGCCATCGCTGGTCCGATCGCGCTGAAACTTGGCACAGGGGCTTTAATCGAGCCGCATATTAAGTTGGCATACTCATAATCGAGTTTGCATCGCTGGTTTCCGAGTTTCATACAACGCGAAATTCGACGGCTCTCCGAAACGGCGCGAGATAGGTGGGGGGTGTAGAACTAAAAAATGATCAGGAAGATGGGGCGCTACCAGGGCAATCGAGAAATTTTAAATAGGACGCAATTTTTTTTTCAAAAATGGCCGATTTTTCGAGGCAAGATGGTGGCGCCGGTTACTTCACGATCGGTCTGAAAATTGACTTCTGTGCTTGAATCGGCCAGATTTACAAAACTTCATACTTAGAATTTCTCTCCGACCCCCGGTTTCCATTTTCCATACATCACGAAATTCAACGGCTCTCTGAATCGGTGACAGGTAGATTGGGGTCACCAAGGTAAAAAATGTTTAAAAACTTGGTCCGCTTCCAGGCACATAAAATTTTTTGCTAAAAAGCGAAATTTTTTTTTTCGAAAATTTTGTATGGAAATTTCCATAGTAGGAAGGGTGATTGAAGAGCAACGGCAAAAGACGGCACCGCGGGCTGCTTGCTGCCCGTGCACCGCGCAACCTCGAAGGTCGACAGCCTCCCGGAGTAGAAAATATTTATTAACTTTTGAACTACCGCACGAGCCAAGCGAGCGAAGCGAGCGAGTCACGGCAGCGGCCAGCGTAAATATTTAAATAGGTAGCGAGGAGCGAAGCGACGAGCGTGTTAGGTTAACTCTTGAACAGTTTATTATGAAAAGTCACTGCCCGCTATCGATAAGACGTTTCAAAAATTTTACCAATATTTGAATAAGTAATTTATAAGCAGTTTAGGTAGCGAGGAGCGAAGCGACGAGCGTGTAAGGTTAACTTTTGAACTACCACACGAGCCATGCGAGCGAAGCGAGCGAGCCACGACAGCGGCCGGCCTAAATATTCAAATAGGTAGCGAGGAGCGAAGCGACGAGCGTGTTAGGTTAACTTTTGAACTACCTACCGCACGAGCCAAGCGAGCGAAGCGAGCGAGTTGCGGCAGCGGCCGGCCTAAATATTCAAATAGGTAGCGAGGAGCGAAGCCACGAGCGTGTTAGGTTAACTCTTGAACAGTTTATTATGAAAAGTCACTGCCCGCTATCGATAAGACGTTTCAAAAATTTTACCAATATTTGAATAAGTAATTTATAAGCAGTTTAGGTAGCGAGGAGCGAAGCGACGAGCGTGTAAGGTTAACTTTTGAACTACCACACGAGCCATGCGAGCGAAGCGAGCGAGTCACGGCAGTGGCCGGCCTAAATATTCAAATAGGTAGCGAGGAGCGAAGCGACGAGCGTGTTAGGTTAACTTTTGAACTACCTATCGCACGAGCCAAGCGAGCGAAGCAAGCGAGTCGCGGCAGCGGCCGGCCTAAATATTCAAATAGGTAGTGAGGAGCGAAGCGACGAGCGTGTTAGGTTAACTCTTGAACAGTTTATTATGAAAAGTCACTGCCCGCTATCGATAAGACGTTTCAAAAATTTAACATTATTTGAATAAGTAATTTATAAGCAGTTTCGACTGACTGTAGAATCGCTGTTAGCAGATGTTACAAATGGAAAGGAAATTCGAATGCATTTTCAAATGACTGAAAATTTCTGCCCGGGATGAGCCGCGAGCTGCTTGCAGCTCGCGCACCACGCACCCTCGAAGGTTAACCGCCCCCCGGAATAGAAAATATTTGAATTTGAAATTTATAAGCACTTCCGATTGACTGTGGAATCGCTGTTTGCAGATAATAGCAAATTTACGGGGAATTTTAATGCATTTTCAAATGACTGAAGATTTCTGCCCTGGGATGCTTCGCGGGCTGCTTGCAGCCCGCTCACTACGCTCCCTCGAAGGTGGACAGCCTCCCGGAGTGGAAAATATTTATTAACTTTTGAACTACCGCACGAGCCAAGCGAGCGAAGCGAGCGAGTCACGGCAGCGGCCAGCGTAAATATTCAAATAGGTAGCGAGGAGCGAAGCGACGAGCGTGTTAGGTTAACTCTTGAACAGTTTATTATGAAAAGTCACTGCCCGCTATCGATAAGACGTTTCAAAAATTTTACCAATATTTGAATAAGTAATTTATAAGCAGTTTAGGTAGTGAGGAGCGAAGCGACGAGCGTGTAAGGTTAACTTTTGAACTACCACACGAGCCATGCGAGCGAAGCGAGCGAGTCACTACAGCGGCCGGCCTAAATATTCAAATAGGTAGCGAGGAGCGAAGCGACGAGCGTGTTAGGTTAACTTTTGAACTACCTACCGCACGAGTCAAGCGAGCGAAGCGAGCGAGTTGCGGCAGCGGCCGGCCTAAATATTCAAATAGGTAGCGAGGAGCGAAGCGACGAGCGTGTTAGGTTAACTCTTGAACAGTTTATTATGAAAAGTCACTGCCCGCTATCGATAAGACGTTTCAAAAATTTTACCAATATTTGAATAAGTAATTTATAAGCAGTTTAGGTAGCGAGGAGCGAAGCGACGAGCGTGTAAGGTTAACTTTTGAACTACCACACGAGCCATGCGAGCGAAGCGAGCGAGTCACGACAGCGGCCGGCCTAAATATTCAAATAGGTAGCGAGGAGCGAAGCGACGAGCATGTTAGGTTAACTTTTGAACTACCTATCGCACGAGCCAAGCGAGCGAAGCGAGCGAGTCGCGTCAGCGGCCGGCCTAAATATTCAAATAGGTAGCGAGGAGCGAAGCGACGAGCGTGTTAGGTTAACTCTTGAGTTTATTATGAAAAGTCACTGCCCGCTATCGATAAGACGTTTCAAAAATTTAACAATATTTGAATAAGTAATTTATAAGCAGTTTCGACTGACTGTAGAATCGCTGTTAGCAAATGTTACAAATGGAAAGGAAATTCGAATGCATTTTCAACTGACTGAAGATTTCTGCCCTGGGATGAGCCGCGAGCTGCTTGCAGCTCGCGCACCACGCACCCTCGAAGGTGAACCACCCCCCGGAATAGAAAATATTTGAATTTGAAATTTATAAGCACTTCCGATTGACTGTGGAATCGCTGTTTGCAGATAATAGCAAATTGACGGGGAATTTTAATGCATTTTCAAATGACTGAAGATTTCTGCCCTGGGATGCTTCGCGGGCTGCTTGCAGCCCGCGCACTACGCTCCCTTGAAGGTGGACAGCCTCCCGGAGTGGAAAATACTTGAATGGGGAATTTATAAGCATTACCGACTGACTGTAGAATCGCTGTTAGCAGATGTAACAAATGGACAGAAAATTCGAATTTATTTTCAAATGACTGCCCTATTGCTTCAACCCAGGGGCAAAAGGGGCTCGCGGGCTGCTTGCAGCCCGCGCACAACGCACCTTCGAAGGTCGACAGCATTCCAGAATAGAAAATATTTGAATTGGGAATTTATAAGCACTTCCGATTGACTGTGGAATCGCTGTTAGCAGAAAATTACAAATGGACTGGGAATTCTAACACATTTTCTAATGACTGCCCTATTGCTTCAAACCAGGGGCAAAAGGGGCTCGCGGGCTGCTTGCAGCCCGCGCACAACGCACCAGCTAGTTATAATATATAAAGCTACACTACCACTGACTGACTGACATCGGGTTTCTCGGAAACTACGTGGAAAGTTGGGGGGATTTCGACGTGATCGTATAGAGGTGCGGCGAGTGACCACCGGAAAAATATTGACAACTCCAACACCCTGGACAAGAGAGTGGACCCCTGGAGGTGCGCAAAAACGGTGATACCTGGAGGGGGGGTGTCTGAACAAAAAATGCTCGGAACTGGTGGCGATTACCAGGGGAGGTGGAAAAATGGGGATTTTCGCGAAAACAAGATGGCCGCCGTACTTTGCCAAAATCGCCGTTTATGAATCCTTACGTCTCAAATTTGGCACACGTGCTCTGTTCGAGCCGGCGAATCGATCGGTGCCCCGTTTGAGTGGCTCCGGGCCCCAGTTTCCAACTTCCATACAACGTAAAATCCAACGGCACGCGGAAACGGTGCGAGTTGGGTGGGGGGTCCCGGAACTAAAAATGATCACCACCCTGGGACGCTACCAGGGAGCCATAATGGGTCGCTCGATTTTGGATTTTTTCCATTTTTGGCGCAAACATAAAAACGTAAATTTAGCCGAGGTGGCGCAACGCGGAACCACACTCTCACCACGTTTGTACTCGCCCAGCTCCCAGGATATCCAGAAAAATCCGAAATCTTGAACTTTGTCACAGCCCGCGGAGACGGTCAACGGCCCGCGCAAACGGTAGCAGCTACATCTGGGGTGCTCAAACTAAACTTGTAGTAGACCTTGAGCAATTACCACAGACAGTGAAAAAAATTCAAAATGGCGGAAAAAATGGCCGCCGCCATACAAATTCTAAAACGGCCATCTCTGGGCCGATCACGCTGAAACTTGGCACAAGGGCTTCAATCGAGCCACACATTAAGTTGGCATATTCATAATCGAGTTTCCACCGCTGGTTTCCAAGTTTCATACAACGCAATATTCGACGGCTCTCCGAAACGGCGCGAGATAGGTGGGGAGTGTAGAACTAAAAAATAATCAGGAAGATGGGGCGCTACCAGGGCAATCGATAAATTTCAAATTGGACGCCATTTTTTTTTCAAAAATGGCCGATTTTTCGAGGCAAGATGGTGGCGCCGGTTACTTGACGATCGGTTTGAAAATTGACTTCTGTGCTCTAATCGGCCAGATTTACAAAACTGCATACTCAGAATCTCACTCCGACCCCTGGTTTCCATTTTCCATACATCACGAAATTCAACGGTTCTCTGAATCGGTGACAGGTAGGTCGGGGTCACCGAAGTAAAAAATACTTCAAAACTTGGTCCGCTTCCAGGCATATAAATTTTTTTGTTAAAAAGCGAAATTTTTTTTTTTCGAAAATTTTGTATGGAAATTTCCATAGTAGAAAGGGTAATTGAATAGCAACGGCAAAAGACGGCCCCGCGGGCTGCTTGCTGCCCGCGCACCGCGCAGCCTCGAAGGTCAACATCCTCCCGGAGTAGAAAATATTTATTAACTTTTGAACTACCGCACGAGCCAAGCGAGCGAAGCGAGCGAATCACGGCAGCGGCTGGCGTAAATATTCAAATAGGTGGCGAGGAGCGAAGCGACGAGCGTGTTGGGTTAACCTTTGAATTACCGTACGAGTCAAGCGAGCGAAGCGAGCGAGTCACGTCAGCGGCCGGCGTAAATATTCAAAGAAGTAGCGAGGAGCGAAGCGACGAGCGAGTTAGGTTAACTTTTGAACTACTGCACTAGCCAAGCGAGCGAAGCGAGCAAGTCACGTCAACGGCCGGCCTAAATATTCAAATGGGTAGCGAGGAGCGAAGCGACGAGCGTGTTAGGTTAACTTATGAACTACCTATCGCACGAGCCAAGCGAGCGAAGCGAGCGAATCGCGGCAGCGGCCGGCCTAAATATTCAAATAGGTAGAGAGGAGCGAAGCGACGAGCGTGTTAGGGTTGTTTCAAAAATTTAACAATATTTGAATAAGTAATTTATAAGCAGTTTCGACTGACTGTAGAATCGCTGTTAGCAGATGTTACAAATGGAAAGGAAATTCGAATGCATTTTCAAATGACTGAAGATTTCTGCCCTGGGATGAGCCGCGAGCTGCTTGCAGCTCGCGCACCACGCACCCTCGAAGGTGGACAGCCCCCCGGAATAGAAAATATTTTAATGGGGAATTTATAAGCACTTCCGATTTACTGTGGAATCGCTGTTAGCAGATAAAAAGCAAATTGACAGGGAATTTTAACGCATTTTCAAATGACTGAAGATTTTTGTCCCTGGGATGTACCGCGGGCTGCTTGCAGCCCGCGCACCACGCACCCTCGAAAGTGGACAGCCCCCCGGAATAGAAAATATTTGAATGGGGAATTTATAAGCATTTCCGACTGACTGTAAAATCGCTGTTTGCAGATAATAGCAAATTGACGGAGAATTTGGAAGATGGACAGCCTCCCGGAGTGGAAAATACTTGAATGGAGAATTTTTAAGCATTACCGACTGACTGTAGAATCGCTGTTAGCAGATTTAACAAATGGACAGAAAATTCGAATTTATTTTCAAATGACTGCCCTATTGCTTCAACCCAGGGGCAAAAGGGGCTCGCGGGCTGCTTGCAGCCCGCGCACAACGCACCTTCGAAGGTCGACAGCATTCCAGAATAGAAAATATTTGAATTGGGAATTTATAAGCACTTCAGATTGACTGTGGAATCGCTGTTAGCAGAAAATTACAAATGGACTGGGAATTCTAACACATTTTCTAATGACTGCCCTATTGCTTCAACCCAGGGGCAAAAGGGGCTCGCGGGCTGCTTGCAGCCCGCGCACAACGCACCAGCTAGTTATAATATATAAAGCTACACTACCACTGACTGACTGACATCGGGTTTCTCGGAAACTACGTGGAAAGTTGGGGGGATTTCGACGTGATCGTATAGAGGTGCGGCGAGTGACCACCGGAAAAATATTGACAACTCCAACACCCTGGACAAGAGAGTGGACCCCTGGAGGTGCGCAAAAACGGTGATACCTGGAGGGGGGGTGTCTGAACAAAAAATGCTCGGAACTGGTGGCGATTACCAGGGGAGGTGGAAAAATGGGGATTTTCGCGAAAACAAGATGGCCGCCGTACTTTGCCAAAATCGCCGTTTATGAATCCTTACGTCTCAAATTTGGCACACGTGCTCTGTTCGAGCCGGCGAATCGATCGGTGCCCCGTTTGAGTGGCTCCGGGCCCCAGTTTCCAACTTCCATACAACGTAAAATCCAACGGCACGCGGAAACGGTGCGAGTTGGGTGGGGGGTCCCGGAACTAAAAATGATCACCACCCTGGGACGCTACCAGGGAGCCATAATGGGTCGCTCGATTTTGGATTTTTTCCATTTTTGGCGCAAACATAAAAACGTAAATTTAGCCGAGGTGGCGCAACGCGGAACCACACTCTCACCACGTTTGTACTCGCCCAGCTCCCAGGATATCCAGAAAAATCCGAAATCTTGAACTTTGTCACAGCCCGCGGAGACGGTCAACGGCCCGCGCAAACGGTAGCAGCTACATCTGGGGTGCTCAAACTAAACTTGTAGTAGACCTTGAGCAATTACCACAGACAGTGAAAAAAATTCAAAATGGCGGAAAAAATGGCCGCCGCCATACAAATTCTAAAACGGCCATCTCTGGGCCGATCACGCTGAAACTTGGCACAAGGGCTTCAATCGAGCCACACATTAAGTTGGCATATTCATAATCGAGTTTCCACCGCTGGTTTCCAAGTTTCATACAACGCAATATTCGACGGCTCTCCGAAACGGCGCGAGATAGGTGGGGAGTGTAGAACTAAAAAATAATCAGGAAGATGGGGCGCTACCAGGGCAATCGATAAATTTCAAATTGGACGCCATTTTTTTTTCAAAAATGGCCGATTTTTCGAGGCAAGATGGTGGCGCCGGTTACTTGACGATCGGTTTGAAAATTGACTTCTGTGCTCTAATCGGCCAGATTTACAAAACTGCATACTCAGAATCTCACTCCGACCCCTGGTTTCCATTTTCCATACATCACGAAATTCAACGGTTCTCTGAATCGGTGACAGGTAGGTCGGGGTCACCGAAGTAAAAAATACTTCAAAACTTGGTCCGCTTCCAGGCATATAAATTTTTTTGTTAAAAAGCGAAATTTTTTTTTTCGAAAATTTTGTATGGAAATTTCCATAGTAGAAAGGGTAATTGAATAGCAACGGCAAAAGACGGCCCCGCGGGCTGCTTGCTGCCCGCGCACCGCGCAGCCTCGAAGGTCAACATCCTCCCGGAGTAGAAAATATTTATTAACTTTTGAACTACCGCACGAGCCAAGCGAGCGAAGCGAGCGAATCACGGCAGCGGCTGGCGTAAATATTCAAATAGGTGGCGAGGAGCGAAGCGACGAGCGTGTTGGGTTAACCTTTGAATTACCGTACGAGTCAAGCGAGCGAAGCGAGCGAGTCACGTCAGCGGCCGGCGTAAATATTCAAAGAAGTAGCGAGGAGCGAAGCGACGAGCGAGTTAGGTTAACTTTTGAACTACTGCACTAGCCAAGCGAGCGAAGCGAGCAAGTCACGTCAACGGCCGGCCTAAATATTCAAATGGGTAGCGAGGAGCGAAGCGACGAGCGTGTTAGGTTAACTTATGAACTACCTATCGCACGAGCCAAGCGAGCGAAGCGAGCGAATCGCGGCAGCGGCCGGCCTAAATATTCAAATAGGTAGAGAGGAGCGAAGCGACGAGCGTGTTAGGGTTGTTTCAAAAATTTAACAATATTTGAATAAGTAATTTATAAGCAGTTTCGACTGACTGTAGAATCGCTGTTAGCAGATGTTACAAATGGAAAGGAAATTCGAATGCATTTTCAAATGACTGAAGATTTTTGTCCCTGGGATGTACCGCGGGCTGCTTGCAGCCCGCGCACCACGCACCCTCGAAAGTGGACAGCCCCCCGGAATAGAAAATATTTGAATGGGGAATTTATAAGCATTTCCGACTGACTGTAAAATCGCTGTTTGCAGATAATAGCAAATTGACGGAGAATTTGGAAGATGGACAGCCTCCCGGAGTGGAAAATACTTGAATGGAGAATTTTTAAGCATTACCGACTGACTGTAGAATCGCTGTTAGCAGATTTAACAAATGGACAGAAAATTCGAATTTATTTTCAAATGACTGCCCTATTGCTTCAACCCAGGGGCAAAAGGGGCTCGCGGGCTGCTTGCAGCCCGCGCACAACGCACCTTCGAAGGTCGACAGCATTCCAGAATAGAAAATATTTGAATTGGGAATTTATAAGCACTTCAGATTGACTGTGGAATCGCTGTTAGCAGAAAATTACAAATGGACTGGGAATTCTAACACATTTTCTAATGACTGCCCTATTGCTTCAACCCAGGGGCAAAAGGGGCTCGCGGGCTGCTTGCAGCCCGCGCACAACGCACCAGCTAGTTTTATACTATAAGGTGTAAATATTACACACTATTAATATTTTTTGTTGCTGTATTAAATAAAAGTGATTCACAAAGTCATCAATTATTTTGTTCAATATTTTGTACATTGGTTCTCAGTATCAAACGTTAGGTATCTGCTTTTCTTAGAAAGTATTTTTGTTTTTATTTTAGATTCTAATGAAAATGAGATTCTTCAGTGTCTAAATGAATTAGAATATGAGTCAGAAGCTGAAGAGGACCCTTTTGAATTATAATAAGACAGATGACGAGTACATGCCAGATGGAAGAGAGTAATCTTCATCTTCAAATTCTTCTAGTGAAGATGAACAGCCGCTTTTTGAAGATGACAATGATGATTCTCCTTTTTGCGAGGATCAAGTCGCAGCAGAACACGAATTCGTCTACGTTGGACACGTGGTTGTAGTCGTGGAAGAAATATTATAAGCACTCGCGGAAGAAGGTAGTCGTGGGAGTAGAAGTCGAAGACGCGTAATTTAATATTGCCTTAATAGAAGTTAAGCCTAAAGATCTCAAATGGAAAAATTTTGTTCTCTATTTAATTTCTATAATAAACTTTATTTTTTGTAATTTTGATTTATTATTTTCTCTGCTACATTAAGACCCACTGTACAAAATTTTGTACAAAAGATAGAATTACAGAAGGTGACCAAAAATGTCCCGTAGACACCTGGTATTACGGTAAAAATACTTTCGAAACCCTAAAAGGTATATCTTCAAAATTACGATGTTTTACGTCTCTGGGTCTGACAGCAATAAATTAATTTGTGCATAATTTTGTACAGTGGGTTTTTACGACTACCTTTGGTAGTTCCGATCTGGGTCTTAGGAGGTTATACAAACATGATATAATATGTAGCAGTTCGGATAAATACATAAAGCTAGAGATTACATAAAAAGAGAAAAGTTGTTAACACGTCAAACTCATCTTAGAACTAAACACGTATCCGGAAAAGAAATCTGCACTCAACCAATGCCTTACCGTAGCAACACTGGTGGTAAATAGATCAAAATCGTATTGGTTACGAAGCTTGTTAAAAAGGCTACACACTCGTGGCATAAAAGAATTTTGTCGATAGTAAGTACTGGTGGATGGAATATACAACGTTGGATTGGATGGACAAGAAGGAACATTGAATGACAGGGAGTTAAGTAGTTCCGTTCTCGACATTAGTCGACATCGATCTCGACCGAAATCGGTCGGTAACTAACGATTTATATCTTATTATGGAATATATAGTAAATTAAAATTAGTTAAGTACATAAATTTTTCGCATTATTACAAATACATATCAAAAAAAGCACATGTTATGCACAAAAACATGGCAGTTAATTTAATTTTAATCAAATTCGATATTTTTATATCAATCGTTTAATTAATGTCCTATTTATAACATACCTATTCATGGAGTCCAAAATTCCATGTATGTCAATCACTTTATTTACTTTGTTGACATCTGACATCAATCAATCAAAATAATATTTCTATCAAAATAAACATAAATTTTGTGTTTTCAAGAGGATAATTTTTAATTAGATATATTCTTAAAAATCCTATAAATCTATTACAAATATCCTAAGAAAATATCAATCTGCGTTATGTTTTTATATAGTTAAAGCTTTTAGTTTTAGTTGAGTAATATTTTGTTATTTGTGAAGTGCAATAAAATTCTAATCAAAATACTCTAAAAGCTCTACAAGATAATTCTGCTCAATTCGAAGCCTTTCAAGAAATCTTTAAGACATCATAATATAAACGGACGGAAGTTTTAGTACGGAACGGATAATTTGTATCACTTGTATTTTTAGCTTGTATTATTATATTATATTATTAAGGTTTATTTTATTACAGTTAATAAGCAAAGGATGAATATTATATGCAATTGATCTAGCGGTTCACGGGTAATTATTTATGTAATAAATAAAAATATTTATCTATAAATTTTATATTTTGGTGAGGGATGATGGTTTTGAGCCAAATTTTCAACTACGCTAAATTATAAACAGTTAAATTAAATTTTTCTAATAATTTTTTTTATTTGTATTCATCTGTATAATTTTATTATCCTAGAAGTTCAGAAAGAAATTAATCAAATATGAATGCAATAATTTAGGCTGAATAAAATATTATGCAAACAGCAGTGCACTATTTTAATATTTATTTAATATAATATAAGAGACTTCTTAACATTTTCAATAAAATTTTGAAACCATCTTAAAAATAAAACATTATCTGTTTATTTTATTTTAATTGAAATACCATTAAATAAGAGAAAAAAAAATTGCGTTAAACCATGTAGCATCGGAAGTGTGAAATATCTTTTTTATTATAAAATAATAATAATAATCTATAATTTTTCCGATATTATCAACCGTATCTACAAACCCACACAAACCGTAAGGCCCTTCTCCCATTACGATACTTCTAGAATACGATACTCGAGTAGAATACTAGTTAGATATTTGCTCGCTGCCCGATGCTCGCATATTAAGCGACTGAAAAATGACTAATTTCATTATTGTGCCTCGTTTTTGTAGATGGACGCTATGTTGAGTGATTACAGTGAAGACGTAAAAGTAGGAAGTATTGGATTCATCCATATATTAAAAGAAACATAAATTGTAGAGTTTTATAGCCGCACGAGAACTACAACATCATGATAAGAATTTTTTATCTTTCTACCGAAGAGATACTCGCGAAACGCGACGCAAAGGCGACCAACTATACTAGTCGCGGACGTGTAGGATACCGGTAGCGTAATGGGAGAAGGGCCTTCGAGATCTTGTCGAGATCAAACGTCGGTATCACAAGTATCATAACGATTGACAATGTCAAAGAATAATAATTTGTTTTGACCACGACAATATTCGAATGTGTTGCAAAGTGGTTGCAAAGAAATGATTTTCCAAATCCATGAAATCTATATTTTATTTATTTTTCATATATCTACGGAATTGAAATAATGATGTTATTAATTTAGATAAACGTGCATTACTACAAGGCTATTATCTATATGTCGTGGTCATATCGTAGATTTGATCATTTCATGATATGAGTGGCCATTTCACGAAATGGTCGCATATCGTGAAATGGCCAACATAGTTTGATCAGATCGTTAAATCGTCAACGTTTCACGATTTGGTCATCCACATTTGGCCAGATCGTATAAAATATAAAGAGTCCATAAAATGTTAAAAAATTTCAGAATAACTATATTCTAAAAACTTGTTTAATGTCATTTAAGTTAGTGCCGCGGCAGCGGCCGGCGAATGCCAGAAGCGAATCGTTTTTGCAATAGAAAACAGTTAGGTTAGGTTAGGTTAGACTTTGATAAACAACGCACGAGCCGAGCGAGCAAAGCGAGCGTGCTGCTGCAGCGGCCGGCGAGTGCTAGAAGCGGATCGCTTTTTAAAAAACAAACAATTATAATAATATAGTAGTAGTTTCTTAAATTATTTTATTTAAGTCGCATTTTTTCTTAAATACATATAAGATATCCACATTTTCCATAGTAAGTACTCGTACCTCTTCGTCGTAAATTCTTTGCTATGACTTTCTTCATAATATTGTTAATAAACGAATTATGACGTTTTTAACTGCGAATAATTTAATTTTCGCCAGCGGCCGCCATCTTATCACATAAACACAGAGCTTGCAGCGCCTCTACCAACGATTAATGTAACTATTTTACGATATGATCAAATAATTTTGATCATTTCATGAAAAAACCGTGCGTTAATTGGGCATATCGTGAAACGATTTCTTATCATTGATCTGCCCAAACCACATCATGATGTGGCCAAACTAAATTGGCCATTTCACGATATGCGACCATTTCGTGAAATGGCCACTCATATCATGAAATGAACAAATCTACGATATGACCACGACATATACATATAATAAATCTGTAGAAGGGTTAATTCTGTACATTGAAAATATTGAAAAAATAAATACCAGGGAGTGTTACTGGATCGATACCAAGCCCAAATATGTGATTAAAAAAATTTTTGTCTGTCTGTCTGTCTGTCTGTATGTTCAGGCATCACGTGAAAACTAACGGTTCGATTTCGATGAAACTTGGTATAATTATACCTTATTATCCTGGGCGTAAAATAGGATACTTTTTATCCCGGAAAAATACGTAGAAAAAAAAAATCTTAATTTTTCAGTTTTATCCATTGACGTTGTTCTGTAGAACCGCGAACACACGTTGCGTAATAGGCCTAGCCGTATTTGGGTCCAGTAGACATCCATACTAATATTATAAATGCGAAAGTAACTCTGTCTGTCTGTCTGTTACTCAATCACGCCTTAACTACTGAACCAATTTGCATGAAATTTGGTATAGAGATATTTTGATATCCGAGAAAGGACATAGGATAGGTTTTATCCCGGAAATCCTACGGGAACGGGTTTTTCTTTGAAAACGCGGGCAAAGCCGCGGGCGGAAAGCTAGTATTTTATAAGATGTCATTGTCAGAGTTACTCAAAATGGAGAAATAAACCATCCACGCGAAGACCGACATCCGCGCGGACGGAGTCGCGGGCGGACGCTAGTTATTTAAATATTTTGACGCATTACGGAAAGTTTTGTGAAGAATAAAAATTATAAACAAATATGTGTAAGCAGGGAGGGCGCTACTGTGCCACTGTTCACTTCGACGTCTGTGTTTTAATTAATTATCAAATAGAAATAACGGTGATAGCGTGACAAAACAGTGATAAATCAATGAACAATACTAAGAACCACATGGACTAATGTTTTCATATTAAAAAAGTGCGTAAACAGTGATAAAATCTTCAAAACATCAAGGGACTTGGATCTGTCATTTTATACATTACTCTAAGTGTAAACTATCTAATACCTGCTAAGTTCAGTGAATAAGACACAAATAAACATAAAAAACACTAAATTGTTACTGTGAACTCAAGAAATCTGTTTTTGCATCAAAATACATAACCTCAAAAATTATTATTTCACATAGTCACGCAGTTTTTCGAGTAAACAACGATAAGCGCCATCTAGCGTCGAGTAGCCGAACTCTCTAGACATAACTCGATAAACTGAACGCAATATCTGCTATTGGCAACGCAGTTCCGCTACCAACCACAAGAGATTATAGAGGGCGCTACGAGTACCAAAACAAACAAATACTATGGAGGAAATTATGAAAGCCCTACAGAACATTCAAAAAGAACTAAACTTACAAAAAATTGAAATTCAAAAAAGTGGTGAAAAGGTTACAGAATAAGTAACACTCAACATAAATAAGAAAATAGAAGAAAAATTTACCATTTTAGAAGAAAAACATCAAACTTTAAAGGGAAAAGTTGAACAACAAGAAAAAAGAATACAATATATGGAAAAACAAGCAAGACAAAGAAACATAATTTTCTTCGGTATTGAAGAGGGCGAGACATCCTACCACAACTTGGAGAACATTATGTTACAGTTCATTAGTGAAAAATTGTCCTTAAAATTCGATTGTAGAAACATTCAGGAAATAAAGAGAGTGGGGAAAAAAAGCGATAAACCGAGACCAATAATTGTAACTTTTTCTACCCTTGGTTTAAAGATCAACGTTCTCAAGCAAAAGAGATTATTAAAAGATACCCAATATTATTTGAACGTAGACTACCCTAAGTACATATTGGAAAAAAGAAAAGAACTTCAAGAAGAAGCAAACAGAGAGCGCGAGAAAGGAAACAAAGTCTCGATAAAATACGATAAACTTGTGATATCAAAATCAAACAACAAAAGAACTATGATGACTTCCCCAGAGTCAGATCCCAGAATTCAAGCACTAGCTGGTAATAGTACAAAAAGACCTATGAAGAAAAATAAAATAAAACAATCAAACCCACCTATACCCAGATCAAACAGCGTCCCTGAAGCAGTTCTAAAACCAAGCATTCTAAGCTACCTAGTAAACAACAACGTCAACACAACACAAAATCAAACCAACGACAATATAACCAACAACCCACACTCATAGCAACCAACACCGCCCTCCCTCAAGAATGTAACATCAAAAAAATTTCAACTAAGTAACAAAAACCATCTTCCAATCCGGCTGGTCACCGTGGAAGATCAAGACCATAACCCTCTAAAGAAGATACCTCAAACCTCTTCAAAAACAAAAAGAGAGACACGAACCGAAGAAATATTTAATTCAACTAAAAAGAAGAGAGACCTGATATACATAGTAACCTACAACGTCAGAACCTTATCTACTTACGAACGTTTAATCGAACTAAGCGAAGCTCTCACTAGAGTCAAATACGACATAATTGGATTATGTGAAATAAGGAGAACAGGCACCCGGATAGAAGAATATAATAATTTTATACTATGTCACACAGGATACACACCTGGCAGAAACGGAGTCGGTTTCATAATTAATAAAACCCGCAAGAACTGGATCGAAAGTTTCATTAGCATAAATGATAGAGTAGCATTATTAAACTTAAGCATACAAGGACTGTCCATGACAATTATACAAACATATGCACCGACTGAAGCAGCGTGTGAAGAAGAGATTAACACCTTCTATTCGAATATCAATAGAGCCATAGATCAATCTTATAAGAATTATATAATAATAGGCGATTTTAACGCAAAAATAGGACAACCAAGACAGAATGAACATTTGTTAATGAAATCAAATGGATTTGGAGAAAGAAACCAGAGAGGCCAAAGGCTAATTGATTTCGCGTTCGAACACAAGCTTGCCATCTTAAACACTTTTTTTAATAAAAAACCAAACCAAAGATGGACCTGGCGTTCACCTAATGGTAATTACAAAAACGAAATAGATTACGTTCTGTCAAATCAACCAAACATCTTCCAAAACATAGAAGTATTAAATCTGAACTACCCGTCGGACCACAGAGCAATCAGAGCAACAATTTCCATCACAAAGCAGAAGAAAAAACGCACAGCGTTCAATAACAATCGATACTCATCACTAAAAACAGAACAAGAAATAATATCTTACAAACAAAACATTTCATCTCAACTACAAGACCTACATAAATGCCAAGAACAAACATCAGTACAGGCTTTCTATAACACATTAACCAAGACTATAACCCAGAGCTTACAGGACGCCAGAACCTTCAACGAAAAGTCAAAAAGTAACCATAAAGTCCTAAAAAAACGTACACTGGAACTTATCAAAAGAAGACAAGAGTTACAGCATGCTAAGGAAAAAACTCGAGCCACAAAAAACGAACTATCAGCTCTATACAAACTAATAAGTAAATACATTAAACATGACTACAAAAGCTACAGATTAAATACTTTTAAAAAACACTTAGAAAATGCAGGAAGCTCAAAAAAGGCCCTTAAAGAATTAAAAACAAACAAACATTGGATAGATGGCTTAGAACGCAATGACATAACCGTAAATAACCGCAAAGAAATCATAGATGTAGCAACCCAGTTCTATAAAACCCTATATAAAGCACAAGGCAACGAGTGTAACTCCCTTACCTATGCAAAAGACATTTATAGCTCTACAAACAAGAATGAAAACATAACACCAATAACGGAAGAAGAAGTCTTACAAGAAATTAAAAGGTTGAAGACAGATAAAAGCCCAGGACCAGACGGCATTACAAACGAAGCCATAAAGACTGCCTGGCCGCTGCTGATTTCGCCATTAACACTCTTGTTTAACCTAATATTAAAAACTGCTGAAATACCATCGCAATGGGTAGAGTCGGAAATAATTTTAATTTACAAAAAAGGAGACTCAAAAGATATCACAAACTACAGGCCTATAAGCTTGCTCTCATGTATTTACAAACTGTTTTCCTCTATAATTAACAAAAGAATAAGTGTCACAATAGAAGCAAACCAACCAATAGAACAAGCCGGCTTTCGCAAGCGTTATTCAACAACTGACCACATACATACTCTAGAGCAAGTAATGGAAAAATACCAAGAGCAGCAAAGAGCGCTCTA
Source organism: Colias croceus (assembly GCF_905220415.1). Classification (NCBI taxonomy): domain Eukaryota; kingdom Metazoa; phylum Arthropoda; class Insecta; order Lepidoptera; family Pieridae; genus Colias; species Colias croceus. Next base: position 10,642,855 of record NC_059552.1, on the reverse strand, counting down.
CATCGCATTCATCGATTATAAAAAAGCTTTTGACACCGTGTCACATTCAAGTATTTGGACGGCCCTGCAAGCTCAACAAGTTGAACAAGAGTATATAAATATAATCAGGAACATTTACAAAGATAGTACAGCAAAAATAAAACTGGAAACCACGGGCCCTACGTTCCCTATCGGAAGAGGCGTGAAACAAGGCGACCCGCTGTCTCCAAAATTATTTATATCCATACTGGAGTTCATAATAAAAAGATTCAACTGGGAAAAAATAGGACTAAACATTGATGGCAAGTACTTATCCCACCTTCGCTTCGCAGATGACTTAGTCCTGTTATCAGAATCTAGCACACAATTACAAAACATGATTGATACACTAAACACAGCTAGCAAGCAAGTAGGGCTGGAAATGAATCTTTCGAAAACAATGGTCACAACAAATAGTATACAGAGAAGAATATCAGTGGACAACGAAAATCTGAAATATACAGAAAATTACATCTACCTTGGAAAACAAATAGGCTTTAACAGAAAACAAAATGAACTAGAAATAGATCGAAGGGTAAAAAGCACTTGGAATAAGTACTGGTCATTGAAAGAGATTTTTAAAAGTAACATGCCAACAAGTATCAAAACGAAAGTCATGACGTCATGCCTCCTACCTTGTCTAACCTATGCATGTCAAACGTGGAAATATTCAACAAAAACAAAAAACAAAATCACTACCTGCCAACGTGGAATAGAAAGAAGTATGCTCAATATTAAAAAGATATACAAAATACGTCATACAAAAATTAGAGAAACCACCAAAGCGAAGGATGCTCTAACCCACGCTAAGAGACTAAAATGGAAATGGGCTGGGCACGTAGCGAGGCTAAAGGACGAGAGATGGACCAGCAGGGTAACAACGTGGAAAGGCCCTATCGGCAAACGTCTCAAAGGCAGACCCTACACAAGGTGGGCAGACGATTTGATAAAAACAGCTGGCACCTGCTGGCCACAAATAGCTCAAGACAGAGATACATGGAATTCTTTAGAGGAGACCTTCACCCTCACTTGAGGAGGGGTTCATGTAAACAACTTTTGCACAAATTTATATACTTACATTATTTAATATTTTTTTCATTACTTTACATGAAATAAAAGGTTTTTATTTATTTATTTATGTGTAAGCAAATATGTATCCATTGTATACTTCCATCAAATTAGGGAGAGGAACCGAATAAGCGACATCATTTTCATTGCTGAAGACTGGACTATAATTAATTAGTTTGTCGATAATTACCGACATTGTACAGACTACGGCCCCTGATATCTCTATACTATAAAAATGAATCGCAAAATGTGTTGGTAAGCGCATAACTCGAGAACGGCTGAACCGATTTCGTTAATTCTTTTTTTATAATATTCCTTGAAGTACGAGGATGGTTCTTATGGAGAGAAAACGTAAACATGTACCACGGGCGAAGCCGGGGCGGACCGCTAGTCTATAATATAAAAATGAATCGCAAAATGTGTTGGTAAGCGCATAACTCGAGAACGGCTGAACCGATTTCGTTAATTCTTTTTTTATAATATTCCTTGAAATACGAGGATGGTTCTTATGGAGAGAAAACGTAAACATGTACCACGGGCGAAGCCGGGGCGGACCGCTAGTCTATAATATAAAAATGAATCGCAAAATGTGTTGGTAACCGCATAACTCGAGAACAACTGAACCGATTTCGTTAATTCTTTTTTTATTACATTTCTTGAAGTACGGGGATGGTTCTTATGGAGAGAAAACGTAAAAATGTACCACGGGCGAAGCCGGGGCGGACCGCTAGTTTATACTATAAAAATGAATCGCAAAATGTGTTGGTAAGCGCATAACTCGAGAACGGCTGAACCGATTTCGTTAATTCTTTTTTTATAATATTCCTTGAAATACGAGGATGGTTCTTATGGAGAGAAAACGTAAACATGTACCACGGGCGTATGTCCCTGCTTAAATCTTTAAAACTACGCAACGGATTTTGATGCGGTTTTTTTTAATAGATAGAGTGATTCAAGAGGAAGGTTTTAGTATATAATTTATTAGGTTTTAGAAAAAGCGTGCGAAGCCGCGGGCGTTAAACTAATACTTAATAAATACATAAATAACAAATATTTCAGGACAATTTACACGTTAATTTTAATTTACCACTAAATTTGGATTTGGTGAGCTAATAAAATACTTTTAAATTTAGATTTAAAAGTATACAGTGTTTAGAAAGAAAGAAAGAAAACGTTTATTCAATGGCACATACAAACTTATAATATGGTATTCAATAACAATTATAATTAGAAAACAGTAGGTACTTACATGGTATTAAAATAGTCGGCTCGCAGGCGACGGCGGTGCGCGCGCTGGCGTGGGCGCCGGGAGCGCGGCTGGCGGCGGCGCACGAGGACGGCAGCGTGCGCGTGTGGCGCGCGCGGGCCTGCGCCTTGCTGGCCGTGCTGCGCGCGCACCACGACACCGTGCGCGGCCTGGCGGTACTCGCGCGGGGCGCCTTGTTGCTCACTGCGGCTTCCGACGGCGTGGTTAAAGTCTATAACTTTGATGGTAATTTTATGAGTTCCACACGAATTATAGAGAGCCTAAGCTTTTCTTATTAATATCTTCACGTTTAAAAAATTAAGATATTTCAATCTGGGCTGGCATCTGGCCGTTCGTTACTACAAGAACTATTGTATAACACAAAGGTAATGATTAATTTTTCACCTTACGCCGATGTGAATGTAGCGAAATGGCCAAGCCACATATTTTGACTAAGGTGTAGAGTTTGTGAAGTTAGGCCTTGTAGAGTTAGGGCGTGTAGTGTTAGAAGCTTGGCTCTACATGAGATCTGATAACTTTTTGACAGTGCGAGTCATATGGACTCGTTTTGGCAACATTTTACATGAAAATATTTTTGGTGGGTACTCTTTTATTGAAAATGTTTGTATCGACGAAAACAAGGAACTATGTATAATTTATCGTCTGTAGTCCCTCTTAGATCATAATAATTCAACGTCTTACACTAACAAATGCAGACGTATGCCGCGCCGGGCCGGAGGGCGAGGCGGAGCCGCCGCCGCTGCTGTGCGAGAGCAGCGCACACGACCTGGGAGCACTGTGCGCGGACGGCGCGGGCGACGCGGCAGCCACGGGCGGGTACGACGGCCGCGTGCGCCTGTGGCACGTGGCCGGCGAGGGCGTGCGCGCGGGCCGCTCGCTGCGCGGGCACGCGGGCGCGGTGACGGCGCTGCGGCTGGCGCGCGGCGTGCTGGCGAGCGGCGCGCAGGACGGCACGGCGCGCGTGTGGAGCGTGCCGGCCGGCGCTTGCCTGCGCGTACTGCACGCGCACACCAGATACCTCACCTGCGTGGCGCTGTCGGCCGACTTGCGCTTCCTTGTTACAGGTATTATTGTCACATAAGAATGTTTTCCATTAGAAACCGAGTAACGTAATGTGCATGTTTAAACTACATATTTTACATAATATTAAGAGTTTTAAAAATTCCAGAATTTCCTCACGTTGCAGATACACGTTTGAAATCACTCCCTGCAACAGAAATTATGCCAAGAATGCCTTTATAAGAAGAGCAAATGAGAATAATTAATTATTTACCTAGGTATTAGATCTTGATATTTTTCAATGTTCATGTAATAATTATAGAAGTCAATTTAGGAATATAATTTTATGTAGCTAATGTACCTACCTATTAAATTTATAAAAATATTATTTATAAATTTTTCCAAGTTGTGAAATGTGGGCTTTCTTATTCTATATTCTTATTATATAGTTCATTGGTCTGAAGCTTGTTGTTTTTTAATATGTTGTTTTTAGTAACTAGAATATGCGAAAAAAAATCATTTATTGCATAAAAACATGGTACCTTACCTACATAGTTACAAAGATATTTAGATTAAAATTATAGAACATTAATGTTTTTACTATAACTACTACATAGCATACAATAATTATTATTAATTCACAAAATGAACGTTGAATGAATAGTTACAAAATACCTAATGAGTCAGGAGTATATTAACTTCACAACTTCACTGTTCACAAGTTCACACAGTCCTACAAAGTATAGCAATAGCAAAATCATTATTAATGTATAATTATTATTTATCTATTTTCATAATATTATTTTAATTTTAATGTCAGAAATTAATTTATATCATAAAAACAATGCTCTAATAAAAAGTTAATTATTTTATTTTTAAATCTTGGAAGAGGATCCTTTTGAAAATCTTGTGGAATTTTATTAAATATCTGAATACCTACTTATGCAGACATTTTGAATTTTTCAACTTTTTTTATATTAAAGGCTGCATTGTTATTTTAACAAATAATAAAAATACGTACGATGCCTAAAAAAATATACCGGCCGATTTGTTAACCTCCTCCTTTTTTTTGAAGTCGGTTAAAAAACTATCTAATCATAATTTTCTTTGTATGGTCTGCTTGACCTTGATAACAATAGCATGCGCAATCTCTGACACAAATTACTAGGTTCCAACGACAAGACGGTGCGGGTCTGGACACTCGGCGACTTCTCACTGGATTCCACTTTACAGCCTCCTTGCTCCCCGCTCTCGCACTTCGCTCTCGGCGATCTAGAGGTCGGTATATAATATTTGCTTTATAAATACATATAAACATAATTTACTGTCATTCATCACACACTACAATGGTCACAAATGTCATGTAACACTTTTTTTTAGTAAATTCCAACCTTAAATAAAAGGGCTTTAACTAACTGAAAAGAAAATGTTTCGTAATTCGATTAAGCGAATTCAAGCTTTGGGTATTTTCCACGTTTAATAGAATCTAATTATTATTAGGGTATAGCGCCGCCGGACGACGCAGACGTTGAGGACGCGGCCGAGGGGGCAGGGGCAGGCGGGGCGGGTGGCTCGGGCGGCGCGCTGCGCGTTTGTGCAGCGCGCGTGCACGACGGGCCCGTCAACTGCATCACCGCGACTGACGAGTACCTGGCCACTTGTTCCAGGTGCCGACTCGTCTCTTTCAAAGTTATTCAAGCTAATTTTTGTTCAATTCTTTATGCAAATCACGAGCACACTTTATACCGAAGCGAAACACATTCAATATCTCGAAGCGAAACATTCGTGTACCTATCTGGGGGCACGGTAGTGCCCCCGCCAAGACGAGCCAAGCGAACAAGCGAAGCGCACGGGCACTACCTACCTTTTCTCGAAGCGCTTCGACGTTTTTTTGAACCCTCATAACTTGGGTTTGGATTATGCTAGATCAACAAAATTTTCGGGATATATTGTCAATAGCGGACTTATTGAACATATTAAGTTTTAATTACATTAGCTTTTATACTTCATATTTTATTTATATCTAAAAAACGCTAATTTCGTCACTGACTCACTGATGATCATCAAAATTCTTAAGGTATTTCCTAATGTCCTAGAAAGCTGAAATTTTGTATGTAAGCTAGTATTAGCACACAAACAACAAAAAAATTATAAAACTTTTATTTTTCATCCCCCAACCCCTTAAACTAGGGGATGGGAGTTTGTATGAGACCTGTAATTTTAAATTAAATTTTGATGACGCTAGAGGTCTAATCTAATAATCTAAAACTTGGTTCCCCTATATATTATATATTATATGTATACTGTACTCCTTGTTAAAAAAAAATAAGAAATTTAATCGACATAAAATTTTGTTACAAACAACTTACAAAAAGAAATGAAATCCCACCATGGGCGTGTAGTGTTACATTTTCATGTAAAATGTTGCCAAGACGAGCCCATATGACTCGCACTGTCAAAAAGTTATCAGATCTCATGTAGAACCAAGCTACTAACACTACACACCCTAACTCAACAAGGCCTAACTTCACAAACTCTACACCTTAATCAAAATATGTGGCTTGGCCGTTCGTTACTACAAGAACACAAAAGAAATGAACAGTGAATTAATTTTTCACCTTACGCCGATGTGAATATAGCGAAATGGCCAAGCCACATATTTTGACTAAGGTGTAGAGTTTGTGAAGTTAGGCCTTGTAGAGTTAGGGCGTGTAGTGTTAGAAGCTTGGTTCTACATGAGATCTGATAACTTTTTGACAGTGCGAGTCATATGGGCTCGTCTTGGCAACATTTTACATGAAAATGTTTTTGGTGGGATATTATATTCTAATAGGGGTGTATCATATTTATTATAATACTAGATTTCCGCCCGCGGCTTCGCCCGCGTTTTTCAAAGGAAAACCCGCATAGTTCCCGTTCCCGTGGGATTTCCGGGATAAAACCTACCCTATGTGTTAATCCCAGTTACCTTCTATATGTGTGCTAAATTTCATTGTAATCGGTACAGTAGTATTTGCACACACACATCCTCACAAACTTTCGCATTTATAATATTACTAGAGGTCCGCCCCGGCTTCGCCCGTGGTACATATTTCGCAATAAAAGGTAGTCTATGTCCTTTCTCGGGTATCAAAATATCTCCATTAACCAAATTTCATGCAAATTGGTTCAGTAGTTTAGGCGTGATTGAGTAACAGACAGACAGAGTTACTTTCGCATTTATAATATTAGTATGGATTATGTGTCGCCAGTCGCCACATGTGTCGCAGACGAATACTAATAATTTCGCCGTTACAAACGACCTCTTGACTCTTCAGTGGAGTTCGTTTGTAACGGCGAAATGACTACGACGTTTGTAAACAGACAAGCGCAAGTGGTACAGTGGAGGGTTGTGTTCCACAGCGACGGCTCGGTGCACGTGTACCGCGACAGCCCGTCGGGCCCGGTGCGCGCGGCGGCGGCGCGGGCGCACGGCTACCCCGCGCTGGCGGCGCACTTCGACGCGAGCGGCCACCTGCTGCTCAGCGCGGGGCTCGACGGCCGCGCCGTGCTCACCGATGTGCAGGCCCGTGCTCTAACCTTCACTTACATGAACCGTGACAGTCAAACATTGGAGAGAAAAATACTAAAAATAAGAAAAAATAAATTAACTGATTTTGTCAGATGAAATCAGTCAATAAGGATATTGACCGACGCCCTTAGTCAATAACCTTATGACTAATTTTATCGGTCAATAAGGTTATTGACTGGTTCAGGGTTTTGACTGTAACACACACATATATATATATATATATATATACATGTATTATGTTTCTTTTATTGCTATAAGTATTAACCATGGTATTAATTAAAGTTTTTAACGTGGACTGATATAGTCTGGTATAGAAGTAGCGTCACTGTACGTGGGCGCCGGCGCAGGGGACGATGTGGGCGGTGCTGGGAGTCCGGGGGGTGGCGGCGTGCGGGACGCGCGCCTCGCGCCGGCGCCGCCGCTGCGCGCGCTGCTCGCCACCGACGACGGGAATGTCGTCTTGTGGACACTTGACGAGAACCTCGCCGAATCGACACGGTATTTATCGTTTTAAATATTATATCTTTTTTATTTAAAGACTGTTAAATTCAGATTTTTTTTGTTATAATATTTTACATACAAATAAAAAATAAAAGTATTTTACACACCTTAATACAATATTATGTATTTAAAAACTCAATCGTATCGGTGCAATGAGTGCGTGTTATGTGGTGTGCAGCGCGTGGGGCGGGCTGGAGGACAGCGCCACGTGCTGCGCGTGGAGCGGCGACGCGCGCGCGGTGGCGCTGGGCGCGGCCACGGGCGAGCTGCGCGTGCTGGCCCCGCTCGAGCTCGCCCCGCTGTGCCTGCAGCCCGACGCGCACGACCTCGGTCACTTGCTTTATGATTCTTTCTCATCTTTTATATTATGTTTATTATTTTGTCGTTTCTGTATATTCTCGTGCATTTCTTAGTGTGGGAGCTATTGTTCAAACTATACCGTGAACGTGAACATTATTTTCTGAAATAAAGCTTTTTATTATAATTGCCATCTCATTCTCATTTTCGTTTTTTGTTTTCATTTTCCTTATCGTTTCCACTTACATTTGTGTTTATTTTTTCGCTCTCTTTCACACTCGCTCACTGTCACAATTTTAATTTTTCAATTTTAGGAGTCCTGAGCTGCGATTTCGCTCCTTCGTCCCTATTTTCTGCATCCGAAGATACCGCCCAATGTTACACGTTGGCGACGGGCGGCCGAGACGCCCTCATTAAATTGTGGCGATTGACACTCACCGAAGACGAAACGGTAGGTTTATGTTTTTAATTTTAATCTTTCTCTAAATATAAATCTTAATAGACGCACAATATAATGAAGTTGCAATGAAGTAAAATGAGATTCGTAATACATAATATTATGAGTGTCGCAACTCGCAGGGATCGACCGGGTCGCTGGAGCTGGTGCGTGCGGTGAGTGCGCACGAGGGCGCGGTGCAGTGCGTGCGCTGGCGGGCCGACGGGCGCGCGCTGGCCAGCGGCGGGGCCGACCGCTGGGCGCGCGTGTGGACGCTGCACAACGACGGCGATGGCGTGGAGGTGGGCCTCATTAACCGACTTCAAAAAGAAGGAGGAGTTTTTTTTTTCGAATTAGTCCCATAAAAATTTCATTCGGGTCGGCCCAGTAGTTTTAATTTTATGAGCATTTTTGTCTGATATCGATGACATAATTGAAAATCTAGCAAGTAACTTTGATTCACTTCCCGGTTACCGATTGAGCTGAAATTTTGTAAACGTATGTAAATTGGATAGCGATGAAAAATTATCATGTCATATGGCTGATTTGATGATGGAATCGGAAGGTGGCCATAGGAACTCGGTAATTAATTGTCTTTATTTTATCGAGTTTGGGCTCGTTTGATTCGTGTTGAAAAATACACTAAAAAGTATTAAATAAAAATAACTGCGTTAAAAAAACCTACTTCAAAAACGGAAAAGTAAAAAATAAATAAGATTTGATATTATTAATTAATACATATTATTATTTAGATGTGCTTTAAATATGAAATAGGTTTGAAGTCGGTCCGTTCCAGCCTTCTAGGACGTCCACTGCAGGACATAGGCCTCCCCCAAAGATTTACATAACGACCGATCACCAGCGGCCTGACTCCAGCGGCTCCCCGCCACTTTGATCAGGTCGTCTGTCCACCTCGTTGAAGGCCATCCCACACTGCGACGTCCTGTACGTGGTCGCCATTCGAGAACCTTTTTGCCCCAACGGCCATCGGTTCTGCGGGCTATATGCCCAGCCCAACGCCACTTCAACTTACTAATACGGTGGGCTATGTCGGTGACTTTAGTTCTTTTGCGGATCTCCTCATTTCTGATTCGATCACGCAAAGAAACCTCAAGCATAGCCCGTTCCATAGCTCGTTGAGCGACGCGAAGCTTGTGCACCATGCCCGCGGTTAGGGACCACGTCTCAGATCCGTAAGTCAACACCGGTAACACACACTGCTCGAATCGTCTTCAGGCACTGAGGGATTTTGGACGAAAAGATACTTTGTACGAACGTTGCGTAGTTTCCCGAACGCTGCCCAGCCGAGTCGGATTCGACGATTGACCTCTTTCCCGAAATTGGACTTACCTAAGTCGAATACTTAGTCGAATACTTGAAGTCGGTAACAAGCAATAAGCACTTAGTATTAAGCCCGTGGAAGCCGGTAAGTTTTACATTGGCTTAGCACCAACATCAAACCTATTTAATAATTAGCTCATCTAAATAGTATGTCGTAATAATTAATAATATCAAATCTTATTTATTTTTTACTTTTCCGTTTTTGAAGTCGGTTTTTTAACGCAGAATTTCGGTAGGAAGCTTTCTCTTTTACTTTTGTTTCATAACCGATAAGAACATTGCAATTTAATCGGAACAATCGAATAACGACAGTCACCAAAAATGCGTGCAGTTGCGGGCGCTAGCAACTGTGAGCGCGGGCGGCGCGGGCGGCGCGGCGGTGGCGCTGCTGGCGCGCGGCCGCCTCGCCGTGGGCGCGCTCGACGGCACGCTCGCGCTTTGGCAGCTGCCAGTAAGTAATGTGTTTTGATGTCTTTAAAACGTTGCATAGCAATTAATCTTCAAAAAATGTTACGATCGAAGCTCATTGCTGGTCAAAACCACTGTTGACTGTAAAATTCACTCGAAAGATTTCATCAGTCAAAAATGGTTTTGGCCGGCAATGAGCTTTATAACATAAAAAATGATCTATTTGTTTATGTATTTTAATTGTTATTTCTTTCCGTATGTGACTGTTTGTTTCTAAAATAAATAATAAATATTAAGGCCCCAGTACACAATGGCCCATGCTGACCCATTGCAGGCCATTGCCATTGTGTACACGGGCTAATTGTATATGATGGCGGGCAATTGTCTTTCGTGGCGCGCAATCGGGGAGTTGTCGGTTTTTTGGGCACACTTCAAAGGAATCGTGGCGTAGCGTGGCTTGTGGTGTTCACACAATGGGCCATTGTTTTGTTCGTCACCGACCGCTGACCGGGATAGTGCACTTTTTTGTTGCGTACTAGAACTAGAATTTTATTTTTATATTAAAATATAGTATTTGATCGCCTAAAATGTCAGTATCGTAGAACAATGAAGACACTTCCAGGTTTATTGATTTATATCAATCTGAGCCCTGTACGTCCATCGCAAGTGGTTCGCCAGACAGCAATGAGACATGGCCCATTGTGTGAACAGCAATTGATCGAAGCCTACAGTTGTGCATTGTAAAGCGTGGCCCATCACAGGCTATTGTGTACTGGGGGCTTTAGGATCACGATAGAGTAGTTTTCGCTTATAGGAACAAGACAGTTGGCAAGCCGCCGACGACGAGGACGCGGCGCCGCGCTGCTGGGGGCTCGCCGGCGTCATGCGCTGGCTGCGGGAGTACGTCACCAGGTGCCCCGGTCGGTGAAGATAAATCTGTAATCAGTTTATATTTAAAAACGGTCTTCGATTCGTTATGGCCACGCCCAGACACAATATCTTACTAAGATAAAAACCATAATGATTCTAAAAAGTAAATGTAATAATATGTATAATCTATACTGTTCGGAATAGATAGAAATAAAATAATTAATGTTAAGGGTAGCGCGTGACGCGATATCATGATTTTATTTATTACATTAAATAAATAAATAAATAAATAAATCGTTTATTTGCAAGTAAACATGGTATACATAGGTGTTAAGAATAAGATACATTATTTCAGCATGTTTAGCCGTTATTCAACGGCATGCAAATACATTTTTCATGAGATATAGGTACATTTTCATATTATGTCTTCTTAATTTTATTTTATTAAAATCAATTCATTTGTTATTCATTCACATTATTATAATTAATATTTCACAATTCATTCATATTCATTACAAAAATTACATACATTATTACAAAATCAATATTAAGACGCAAGTAGGTAGACAATGTTAATTACGAGTTTAGGTATTCTTTAACACTATAAAAACATTTCTGTTGAAGCCATTTATGAAGTTCTTTAAAAAATAATTTAGTATCTAAGTTTTTTAATTTAGTTGGCACTTTATTATATATTATTATACTCATATAAAGACAGTTTTTATTATATTTTTTTAATCTAGGATTATCTTTTAAAATTAGTTTACTTGGATCTCTGCGACTACGGCTATTTAAATCACTTGCCTTTTTATAAAGATACATATGCTTAGTCACAAACACGCACATATCATAAATGTAAAGAGATGGCAATGGCAGCAGACAAAGTTTTTTAAATATCGGCTTACAGGACTGATCCGATCTCATACCACATAAGGCCCGTATACATCTCTTTTGAGCCAGAAATGCTCTTGTTATATCGGTACTATTGCCCCAGATAACAAGTCCATAACGCAAAACAGATTCCACGTAAGCGTAATAAGAATTAAGTGCGGTTTTTAAGTTTGTAACCCTTCTTACTTGCCTTAATGCATAAACAAATTTATTTAATCTACTACACACATTTTCTATATGTAGTTTCCAGTCTATATTTGTATCTATTGTCACACCTAGAAACTTTATTTCATTTTTTGCTTGTATTTTAGGAATGTCAAAGTTAAATTTATTAAATTGTAAAAATTTTGTTTTGTCCAAATTTATTTTCAAATCATTAATGTCAAGCCATTTTATTATGTTGTCAATACTATAATTAATGTCATTTATGTGGTCATGTATATTATTTTTGTCAGAAGTTACAATTAAAGAAATGTCGTCAGCAAATAAGATGCACTTGTGATTTGTTATATTAACTATGTCATTTACATATAATACAAAAAGAATTGGACCAAGTACACTGCCTTGCGGTACGCCATATTTTATTATTTCGTAGTCAGAAAAATAATGCGTTATTTCATCGTTTTTATTTACTTCAGAAATTGTTACACACTGCTGCCTATTTTGAAGGTAAGATCTTATCCAGTGAAGCGTTTGCCCTCTTATACCGTACGATTCTAGTTTTTTTAATAGTTTATAGTGTGACACGAAGTCGAACGCTTTGGAAAGGTCAAAGAAAAGAGCTGTAGTTAATTTGTTTTGATTAATGCTGCCTAAAACTTTATCCATCAGGGAATATATAGCCAATGTGGTTGATTTATTTTTCTGAAACGCATACTGATCTTTAGAAATAATATTAAATTTATCACAAAAATTAACTAGTCTTTTATGCATACACTTTTCAAAGATTTTTGATAGAATGGGTACCAAAGTAATAGGTCGATAGTTATTTACGTCATGTTTGTTGCCTTTTTTAAATAACGGCTTTACTATAGATTTCTTTAACGCTTCTGGAAAAATTCCCAATGAAAAGGAGACGTTTATAAGATAGGTAAGAACATCTAGAATTTCATCGATACATGACTTTATCACTTTAGTAGTCAATCCATCATAACCTACAGAGCTAGTCGTCTTCAAAGAGTTTACTATCATCTTTACTTCATTAGTCGTCATGGGATTAAGAAACATAGTGTTTGCGTTTAAACTAATATTACTTTCATATACCATAACATTGCGATTTGTCAGGGTCGTAATTGAATCTATATAATGTGTACATTGAACTTATTATTCATTTATTGCACTCTACCTACCATTATATCCACAACTTCATGATCTAAGATCCACAAACACTCTCTCTTTCTCACACACACACGCACACACACACACACACACACACACACACATAATATACTACCTACATACAGATTTAACATTTTTTTTAATGAAATAATACTAATTAACTAATCTAATAATTATTTTACAAATTTATTGTAAATTTGCAAATTGGTTAATAGAATTACATTGTTTTAAATAGATTTTCTTTTTTGTATTGCTAATGAACTTTTGTATATTATAGTGTATCGGGAAGGCACAGGCTCCTGAAACACGGCGAAAGCTATATGTATCAGGAGTCTGGGATCCTCTTTTTTGTGTAATGTGTACCTATTGGTTCAATAAATCAATTTTTTTATTTATTTTTATTCAATCGGCCAATGGGATTGGTGGGATGAGCGGTATTAGAATTCGTTGTTCTGACTCGAGATATTGCAGTAATAATAATAATAATAAGGGCGTAGGGATGTGACGACCCCATCGCCCACGGTTGGAATATCTATTGTCTACGTGACAGTAGATATTCCACCCGTGCAATCAGTCACCCGCAGGACACCTTGTGGCGGGGTGTCGGGGAGTAGCGACCCCGCGGGAACCGAGTGCTCCCGGGGGAGGCCCCTGTCTTCATCTCCGGCTTGCCTTCACCGGCCGGTCGGAGTGAAGCCTGACGAGGACAGGACCCCCACCTCTGGCTTGCCTTAACCGGCCGGCCAGAGTGGAGTCGCGAGAGCTTTTAGCTCGAAGGGTGGATGCGAAGCGTAAGTGGCGAGTGGGCACGTGATGCTGGACCCTCAGGGAGCGCGTGATCGTCGTTTAAAGTCCAGGGACGCCTCTCCACCCTTAGCTGCTCACGACATGTTGCCCTCTTGTTGCTAAGTTACAGCGACTTTTTAGAGGGCCCATCTGTGAGAGGGCGAGTCACCGTCTGCCAATATATTTTTACAAACTTTGTTGTAGAAAGGCAGACGCCATAGTTCCTATAGATCCAGTAACCTGTCCACATAGCACCCCTTCCATAGTCCAGTCATTTATTTCCATTTTCTGTAATAGTCCTACATCGGCCGCGGACTGCCCAGGGCTGTATCTCTATATAGTGCAGTCATGGGCAGGCTGCGGCTGGTGTCCCATAACACATTAAAACTCTCAAAAGGGCCTCTGCGTGTTGGATCCGTGTCCCCACGTAAGCCTTCCAAAAGACCGGGTACCGTCCTTCTGGTGGTACCCGAGTATTATGGATAATAATAATAAGGGCGTAGGGATGTGACGACCCCATCGCCCACGGTTGGGATATCTATTGTTTACGTGATAATAGATATTCCACCCGTGCAATCAGTCAACCCGCAGGACACCTTGTGGCGGGGTGTCGGGGAGTAGCGACCCCGCGGGAACCGAGTGCTCCCGGGGGAGGCCCCTGTCTTCATCTCCGGCTTGCCTTCACCGGCCGGTCGGAGTGAAGCCTGACGAGGACAGGACCCCCACCTCTGGCTTGCCTTAACCGGCCGGCCAGAGTGGACTCGCGAGAGCTTTTAGCTCGAAGGGTGGATGCGAAGCGTAAGTGGCGAGTGGGCACGTGATGCTGGACCCTCAGGGAGCGCGTGATCGGAGTTTAAAGTCCAGGGACGCCTCTCCATCCTTAGCTGCTCACAATATGTTGCCCCCTTGTCGCACTATTGCAGCGACTTGTTTCGGGGGCCCATACAGTGAGAGGGCGAGTCACCACCTGCCAACATATTTTTACTTTCTTTTAGTAGAAAGGCAGGTGCCATAGTTTCCCATAGTCCCCAGTACCAGTCCATTTAGCATCCCAATCCATAGCCCAATTATTAAATTTCCATACCATGCAATAGTCCTACATCGGCCGCGGACTGCCTAGGGTTGTATTTCTATAGTGCAGTCATGGGCAGGCTGCGGCTGGTGTCCCACAACACATTAAAAGTCTCGAAAGGGCCTCTGCGTGTTGGATCCGTGTCCCCACGTAAGCCTTCCAAAGATCCGGGTACCGTCCTGCTGGTGGTACTCGAGTATTATGGAGAAGAGAAACATAATAATAATAATAATAGGGCGTAGGGATGTGACGACCCCATCGCCCACGGTTGAAATATCTATGGTCTACGTGACAATAGATATTTCACCCGTGCAGTCAGTCAACCCGCAGGACACCTTGTGGCGGGGTGTCGGGGAGTAGCGACCCCGCGGGAACCGAGCGCTCCCGGGGGAGGCCCCTGTCTTCATCTCCGGCTTGCCTTCACCGGCCGGTCGGAGTGAAGCCTGACGAGGACAGGACCCCCACCTCTGGCTTGCCTTAACCGGCCGGCCAGAGTGGAGTCGCGAGAGCTTTTAGCTCGAAGGGTGGATGCGAAGCGTAAGTGGCGAGTGGGCACGTGATGCTGGACCCTCAGGGAGCGCGTGATCGTAGTTTAAAGTCCAGGGACGCCTCTCCACCCTTAGCTGCTCACAATATGTTGCCCCCTTGTCGCACTATTGCAGCGACTTATTTCGGGGGCCCATACAGTGAGAGGGCGAGTCACCACCTGCCAACTATTTTTTGCTATATCTTAGTAGAAAGGCAGGTGCCATAGTCTTCCATAGTCCTTAATTCCGGTCCATTAACATCCCATTCCATAGCCCAGTTTATTTTGTTTCCTTATCTTGCAATAGTCCTACATCGGCCGCGGACTGCCCAGGGCTGTATCTCTATAGTGCAGTCATGGGCAGGCTGCGGCTGGTGTCCCACAACACAGTAAAGTTCTCGAAAGGGCCTCTGCGTGTTGGATCCGTGTCCCCACGTAAGCCTTCCAAAGGACCGGGTACTTTCCTTATGATGGTACCCGTGTATTATGGAACTGAGATACATAATAATAAATTTCTTTATTTGCATAATGTGTGTACAAAGATATTACTTATACTTAGGTAGAATCAACACATTAGCCATAAATGGCGTGCAAATTCCGCAACACGCGCGGATCGCGTTTTCGCGATCAAAAGCACTTCTAGGGAAGTTTTGGTTGCTTCTAATTGTTGTATATTAATTAATTGTGGTAATCATTATAACGCCACGGTTACCAGTACATAACGCGAGAATTGTTTGTTATTTAAATATTAAAAAAAAATTGTTTATTTCTTTTAAACAAGTTTTCATCTCGGGTTGGAGGTAAGTGCCTTCATTTAAGTGATAAATTTCACTTGTGTTAGAAGGCGCTTCTCTTCCATAACAATTACAAGGCATTAACAATTAAAAGAAAGCTTAAAAAATAAGGTAATACATAAAAATAAAAATACTCTAAAAATTGGTAGAATGGATGTGTGTGTGTGTGTGTGTGTGTGTGTGTGTGTGTGTGTGTGTGTGTGTGGGTGTATGTGTGTTCGCATGTTATTGTTTGTGTAATGTACAAGAATAAAAGAAATGTGATTTTTTTATTTTATTTAACATCTTCATTTTACTATCTACTATTTACATGTTTTTAAAATGTCTTCTGCTTCTGTATAACTAATTTCTTTAAGCCATTTTAAGGTATGTTTTTTACATTCGTTATATCGATTTCCATATATATTTAAAATTTTATTTACATTTTTGTATAAAATTTCTGACTGTCTATTGTACTGACGCTTACTAAAATGATGTGTTCGTTTTATGAAACAGTGAAATAATGTCTCTTCTTCTACGATTCGTTGTGTTAGGGTCATATGTATTACATATGACCCTAACATAATATATATAACATAAGCCTTATGTTTTTTTAGGATAGTTGCAAGAATAATATATAATTTGCGTACAGATAGTCTGTAGGCCCGTTGTGGAGTAAAGGAGTTCAGTAGAATATTTGTATGGTTTAAAATACATATCCTTTATTAAAGCACGTTGTGCACGTTCTACTTCCAAAAGTTTTGTTTTTGTGGCTCCGCCCCAGACCGGTATACAATAGGTTGAATGGAACAAGTATTTACTGGCTGTACAAGTTACAACGGTGGTGACGTACATCGTAAAGTGTAAATCCTTTTATATTATAATTTTTTTTTAAATCTATTATTCCCGTAAATATATAGTTTTCCTGTACCCCATTGTCTTTAATCTGTATATATTAAGGTTATTAACTCAGGTTAGGGTTAACACGTTGCGTATAAGAGGTGTACCTAGGGTTTGATCTCGGTAATATTTAATTATTGTTATTTTGGAAAGTGCGTAAGGATTTTGACCGACGCCCTTGGTCAATAACCTTATTGACTAATTTTACCGGTCAATAAGCTCAGCTAGATATAAAATATAAATTAATGTAGGTGGTGTCTCAAGCGCGAGCGAGGAGGCGGCGCTGGAGCGGCGCGCGCGGGCGGCGGGCGCGAGCGGCGCGCGGCTGCTCGGCGCCGCGCTGCGGGACGCCGCCGGCCTCTTCCTGCGCTTCGGTACGCACGTACCTACATTCCAATGTCAATGGTTCTATTTTTATTATTATTTAGGTATTCTAATCAAACTCGAACTCAAACTTATTTTTTCAATTAGACTTCTTCTAGAAGCACTTTTGAATCGTCATAAAGTATTTTTTAAATTCACAATCGATTCGGAAAGCTATATCTGGAGAAGAAACGGCAAAAACATAATTATGTTGCTGCATATCTCTTAATATAATTATGTATATAAATCTCGTGTCACAATGTTTGTCCTCAATGGTCTCCTAAACCACTTAACCGATTACACACACCATGTGCAGTTCGATCCAACTTGAGACATAGGATAGTTTTTATGAAAAAAAAACGTAAACATGTAGGTACCACGGGCGAAGCCGGGGCGAACCGCTAGTATCATAATATGCCAAAGAACTGGCCTGTGGTTCTTGACAACCCCCATGGGTTTTCATCTTCTTATTTCTTATATTTGTGGTATAGAAGAGATCGAAGGCGACGCGAGCGCCGAGCCGGGCGAGCTCAGCGCGAGCACGCGGCGCCGCCTGCTCGACGAGCTGCGCTGGCTCCGATGGATACACAACGACGCGCCGGTATCATTATATTTTTAACGCAAATAGCGTAAATAATTCGAATTATTATTATTCGATCAAAAACGCACATTTACCTCCTTAAATGATAAAATTATATTTATTTATTATTTATTTATCATAGATGCACCAACAGTAGTTCAATTTGTAACAATAAATAAGTATTCGTACATAAAATCTTAATCTAAATTGGCTACTTATTATAGGTACATACAGCATTACTTGAACATTGGATTGGATTTAGTATGTTATCTAAATAATACACAGAGAAAAAAAAATTCAGAATAAAGCAATGTGAAAACAATATTGTCAAAAATAATTAGGAATTCAATAAAATTCTTATAGTAATTCAATAACAGTGTCCATGGAGATAATTCTTATATATATTATGTAATTTTATTTTTGAAAGACCAAATGAGTCGTGAAAAATGTCAGTTCATATCAGTCTGTTCATGGGGCTATACTTCTTTAAGTTTGTACGAGACGAAGAGGCAGAAAAAGTATTAACCATCGCATAACGTGGGATTGTACGGGGAACAGTTAAATTAATTTAATATTAAGTTGGAAGATTGGTGTTTAGATTGCCATTTACGATTTTATGCAAAGTATAAAGATCCAAAAGGTGACAACGATTTTCCAAAGAAATAAGTTTGAAATGCTCTAACCTATCATTGTATGGGGCCCTATAGTTGATGTGAGCATCCTTAAACTTTATACTTTTTCTATTCGTGCAATGTGTCGTTGATAGTGAGGGTTCCATATTGCACTAGCATATTCTAGCACACTGCGGACGAGAGAATTGAATAAAATAACCAAGGGCGCAGTTCTGTGAAAATCCTTAGTATTTCTTTTGATAAAACCTAACATACGCCATGCTTTTGAAATAATATCCTCAAAGTGATGCGTGAAAGTAAGTTTAGAGTCAAAGTATACACCCAAATCGCGAGCAACAGATACTTCCTTTATAGGTTCAATTTTAATGTTATAAACTGAATTTAATTTATTAATTTTTCTAGAGAATTTAATATGTAAACACTTGACAACATTAATTTCCATCCTATTATCAATACCCATTTATGAACAGTATTTATGTCTTGTTGAAGTAAAAATGCATCTGCCAAACTATTTACCGTCCTATACAATTTTTTGCAGATGGCAAAGATTGCACATTGACTATATTTTACACAGTCTGAAATATCATTTATAAAAATCAAGAAAAGGGCCGGGCCTAGATGCGAGCCCTGAGGGACACCAGAAGTTGCAACTAATTCAAGGGATGTATAACCTCCCCACGGTAACTCTTTGTATTCTATTGTGAAGATAAGAATGAAACCAATCCATAAGACGCCCGTGGAATCCATAATTTTTTAATTTATGTAAGAGAGTGATATGATTTACCCTATCGAAAGCACTACTAAAGTCAGTGTATACAGTGTATACAGATGTAAAAATCATAATGCAGTAAGTTTGAGACCGTTGAGCGGTTTTTACAAAAACCGTGTTGAAAATCGTTAATTAGATTATTGAAGTACGGCATAATAGTGGAAAGCACCAAGCGTTCAAATACTTTAGAAAACGTGTTCAATATAGATATAGGACGGTAATTTTTGGTATCACTCTTATCTCCTTTTTTGTGAATAAGTATAACATTAGCAAGTTTTCATTGTTTAGGAAAGAGTGAAGAATCAAGAGATTTTTGAAATATAATTTTCAGAGGAAGTGACAGATTTGTGTATGTTCTAGGTATAAACAAGGGTGGTACACCATCAGGCCTGGCACCTTTACTAGAATCAAGAGATTGGAGTAATTTTGCTATAATATGGTCTTGACTCAAGGCGATATTGTGGATGAAGAATTGGGGATACTTATCCTCAGTATCAGAAATAAAATTCCTATCACTCTTGGAATAAATCGACTCAAAATGAGAAGCGAAAAGTTTGCAAATACCCTGCCCCGTATCAGACGTTACATTGCCTAGTTTCATTTCAGATGGAATATTTGATGAACAACTTTTTCGGTTATTTATTAACGCCCAAATTTTCTTAGGGTTTTGTATGCAAGGTTGTGTTATCGTGCTTAGGAGGAGGCGGCGGTGGGGCACGCACTGCGCTGCCCGCTGACGCACGAGCCGCTGCGCGAGCCGGTGCGCGCGCCCGACGGCTACACGTACGAGCGCGCCGCGCTGCTCGAGCACCGCCTCGCCGCGCACGTGCCCGGTAGCCTCACGCACACACACACAAACACTACAAATATACGTACACACACACACACACTCGTACACATACATGCACGAACACTTAATTGTATTCAAATTCTATTTGTTTTCCTAATTCATTTATTAATTGCATATTATTTTGTTTAACCTCAATAATACTATAATTTAATGGGTGAGATGATGAGATCTGAACCACGTAATGTGGATTGTATGTGAAATAAAAGATCAGTATAAAATCAATCAATATAAGATCAGTAGGTATCAAATAATGTTTCAAAATTTTCCTAAAAAGTCCCACTCCCGCGAATTACCCAAATCTAATTAATTTGTTTTACATGTAGATATATCGCCGATGACGCAGCGCCGGCTGCACAGCACGCAACTGTCGCCCAACTATCGCCTTCGAGACCAAATCCGCGAGTTCCACGGATGGAACTCTGCTGCAGATTATTCGACCGAATGACGTTTCACGGAACAAGTGTTTGTGTTTAATAATAATATTATTATAGCAATACAATTCTTCTTTTATTTCATTTCCTTTAGATTAGTCGTGAGAATTTAGTTTTTTAGATACTTTGCGACGTAAACTTCCAAATAGTGATGCCAACTTTTTATAATTCTAATGATATCATGCATTTTGGTCAAATTTTATTTGAAAATCATCCTTACTACCTTATAAAAGTACCTAGACATTACAATATCTGAAATTTTACATGAATCTACATCGCATTAAGAACTTTTATTACTGGATATTGAACATAAAGTATGTATTGATATTTTACAGTAAAAAATAAAAATCCTTATAGTCCATTGAAATGTTACATTTTTTAAGCCTAACCTTGTGTTTTTTAGAGGACGCAATTTTATTTTTTTGATGTGTAGGGGGTGTCAGTGTGAAGCTATCGCCAAGTTTGTGGGGTCGCCACCCTTGTCCCGCGGCCGCCATCTTGAAAATAGCGGTTAAAATGGTTTTTACGATATATCTCTTAAACTATTTATCTGATAAAAAAAATTGTTTACATTATTTGTTGCAAATTAAATTCTCTACAACTTCGGTCCAGTAACTATTTGTTGTAGAACTATAAATAAAAAAGTTATAAGCGAAAAAGTTCAGAAATTAGAGCTATTTATATTTTTGAATAAAACTTTTTTTTATCATTTTACGAAGAAATGGTATCAGACCATTTTTGTAGATTGTTATTCGAGGAATAACTTTTATATACAACATTTTTTCATTAAGTCAATAGCTAAGGTTTTACAGCGCTCTGAAGTGAGCACTATTTTTCAGTACTATCTATACATAATATATTGGCTATTGGGTCTTTTCCCAGACTCCAGAACAATGGAAGAACACTGCAGAACATTTCAGCCCTGCTTTTCGACGTAAAAAAAACGCGCTTCCAGACTCTACCTCCTCGGTGTTGGGGAAAAGAGTCAATAATAAATTATTAATAATATTACAAAATTAATTATTAAAATATTATAATAACAAAGAAAAAACAATTACTGATGACAAATTATTATAAGTAGGTACATACACTATATAGTGTATATAGTGTGTATATTATGTATATGTAACTGTATAGTTAAGACTACTGAAAAATAGTACTCACTTCGGAGCGCTGTAAAACCTTGTACCTGTAAAAGTTTTTCCTCGAAAAACAATCTACAAAAATGGTATGATACCATTTCTTCGTAAAACGATAAAAAAAGTTTTATTGAAAAATATAAATAGCTCTAATTTCTGAAAATTTTCGTTTATAACTTTTTTATTTATAGTTCTACGACAAAAAGTTACTGGACCAAAGTTGTAGAGAATTTAATTTGCAACAAATAATGCTAACAATTTTTTTTTATCAGATAAATAGTTTAAGAGATATACCGTAAAAACCATTTTAACCGCTACAAGGGTGGCGACCCCACAAACTTGGTCATAGCTTCAAACTGACACCCCCTACACATCAAAAAATAAAATTGCGTCCTCTAAAAAATGCGACCCCAAATGTAACTTTTCAATGGACTATTAAAAAATTAATTGAAGTATACATTGCCTGTAAAATTCGCTGTCAAACAATCTCTATAATCTTTATAGTATATAAATAAAAAGGACGTGTCACTTTGTTTGTCCGCGATGGATTCCACAACTACTGTACCGATTTTAAATCTGATTTACACCCCGTATGATGTTTGATCTAACTCACTCAACTTGACTGGATTGAGGAAGTATGCAATAGATGGCGTTATTATATTAGATAATTAGAATTATTTACGGGTTTGACTGTTCCGTAACTTAAACAGGACAATGCTTGTCGGGTCAGCTAGTCTACATAATCTTTAATATATATAAATCTCGTGTCACAATGTTTGTCCTCAATGGACTCCTAAACCACTTAACCGATTATAATAAAATTCGCACACCATGTGCAGTTCGATCCAACTTGAGAGATAGGATAGTTTAATTCTCAAATCGTTTTAAAGAAAGCGGGCGAAGCCGCGGGCGGTAAGCTAGTAATATATAAAAATGAAACCCGTTTCGCGTTGTCACGGCATCACGTGATAACGGCTGAACCGATTTCGATAATTCTTTTTTTTTAATGTTTGTGGAAGTCCAAGGATGGTTCTTATGTAGAGAAAGCGTAAATATGTACCACGGGCGAAGCCGGGGCGGACCGCTAGTATATTATTAAAATGTATCCCTATTTCCCTTGATCATGGCATCACGCATGAACAACTGAATCGATTTTGATAATTCTTTTTGATGTATTCGATATGGTCGGATCGTGAATCACGAGACGAACATCAGACGGGTACAGGCTACAGCCATCCATTTTGGGATTGAATAACAAGGTAAAAATAAAACTGCAGTATAATTTCAACGATGTTTGTTTAATGTTTATTTATATTACTTACAATAATATTATATTTACAGTGAGGCAGTAACAGTGTCAACGAATAAACATCGGCTGCGGCTGAGCGCGGCTCACTCGCTATGTTACGCTCGCGGCGCCATCTGCACACAACCACCGACTTGCATACATACATTACATAAATAAACCACTTTATATTTAACAATAAAATAACAGTCGAATCTTATCTTCCGTCTTTAATATTAAACAAGCTGTACTATTCTTTTTTCCAAAACAAGAACTATTGAATTATTTTTAAACAGTTCTCGGTTAGTCTTAGTGATTATAAAATAAAAAAATATTGTTATGTTTCAAATTGGGTAACAATAATTGTTAATTATTGTACAAATGTGAATCATGCGGGTTACAGTACGATTCACGAAAGAATACCACAAATGGCGGCCGTCTGCGCACGTACATTCACGAAGAAAAGACTTAAGACAAAATAATATTTTAATGTTGGTTATAATAATTTGTGTAATGTTGTAAACGCTGGTTATATGCAAATAAATCAAACGTAAGTAATTTTAAATGTTTATTAAAATAAATTGAACCAAAAATATTATAAATATGTGAAACAATTTTTATTCGCTATCGCTATTCTCAAGTTCCATGATTCCCTCTATCATGGAACTTGAGGGAATCGTGGAACTTGAGGAACTGGGGCCGGGTTCCATACTACAGTCTTCATCTTCCGATGATTCTTAAAAATCCACATCTGTCGAATCTTCGCTCTCGGCAGTTTCTCCCACACGTATAATTAATTAAAAACTTAAAATAGCAAATAAGTTCAACACAATAACAAATCTCAACAAAAAACTTAACAAGCAACGAAAACTTAACAAATAAAAAACAATTTAAAACAAAGAAACATTTCTTTTCGACTGTACTGTGCAGCAGTGTCAGTGCGTCGATGCCGCGATAGACGAATAGCGACCGAGCGAGACGCGCGCGCACCAATGGCATCGCTCCGGTCTTGACGCATTCCGCCCGCGCCTCACCTCGCACCTCCAAAGGGACCTAAAATATGCCTTCTGCGCAGTGGTATTCTTTCGTGAATCTTACTGTACGTGCAGACGTCGCTCGCAGTAGAATGTAGAACGTAAGGTTCGCGCGTCGCTAGGCGACGGGCCGCACGCCGGGCGCGGGCTGCGAACGGATGATTCGATGTGTCATGTGACCGACGCGCGCGCGCCCCCCTCCCCCCCACATACACTATGTACACCACGTGACCACGCGTCACGCAAGCCCAGCGATCGCACAACAGCTACATGACATGCGATTCAATATTATGTTGTCAATTGTCATCAATCAATGTGATTAAATTTTACTTTGCGGTTTGACTTTATAGCTGTTTTTTACTATGTATTCTATAGTGATTCAGTATTATAATTATTACCGAATTATTTGTACATTGTCAAAAGTAGGTATATTGCATACATGCTATAATATTATGTCTAAACTCTAACAAATTGAAAATCAGTTTTTGACTATAAACATTTTAGGGCAAACAAGTCACAAATGTTGCACGATCTCTCGGTTTATAATAGAAATTTAACAGATTTAGATTATAATATTTGACTCTCACTTTTATTAAGATTAGCTACTTCGAAAATATGCGCCGAATAGTCTATGAATACAGCTAAACGGGAGGCTCGGGCGCGGCGCGTCAACGCGTTTATATTCATGTATCGCGTGCAATATTTTATTCGAAAGATATATATTATTATTTAACTATTCATAATATTTACAACTTTACAAATGCCCCGTCGCGGGCAGAGTCAAAGAGTAAAACGTATATAATATATAACAGAAGTCGTCGAGCGCAGGCGCAGGCGGCTGCGACGCAACGGGAGGATGGTCCATGTATTGTACTTCGAAAGGGTCGCTGCTCGTTAATTGACTAAAGGAACCTTAAGCTAGTTCGATCGGGAGTGGTGCGGCTTGAGCTCGCGGGGACGTAACCTACGGGCGGAGGCCACTGCGGCTCCCGAATAGAAAACACGGCCTTATATTACCATACAATTATGATATATTAAAAATTCAATTAAAAATACTATTTACACATCACATGTGGTGTTCTTTTAGTTATAAGTTATTTGGTATTTCTTTGGAAGTACAATAACATACGAGTTAAGAGTTCTTCGCGGGGGGAGGGGCGAGGGGGTGGAACTTTGCAGCTCGCTGAGCGCTACTTGGGCTCGTCCTCGTCGTGACACTGTAACCTGAAATGTAAATGAAAGTTAATTTTAATAAATAAAACGAACAGAAGAGACGGCATGTACATATTATAATGTATTATTACATGAGTTGTGATGATAATATTATTATGTTTGCTACCGTAACCTAAGTGAAATGTCTGAAATTTCGCGAATTCCAAACTGAAACAACAATAATCCACGAAAAAAGACAAAGTTTTAATTACATAGCAGCATCTAGGTATACATATACATAATATAATAAATCTGTAGAAGGGTCAATTCTGTTCATTGAAAATATTGAAAAAATAAATAGCAGGGGGTGTTACTGGATCGATACCAAACCCAAATATGTGATTAAAAAAAATTTTTGTCTGTCTGTCTGTATATTCCGACATCACGTGAAAACTAACGGTTCGATTTTGATGAAATAAACCAATTCACGATGAAAACTAAAACTACGTACCTACGTACTATAATCAAACAAGATTTAATATAAGCTTATAGACGAATTAGCTGCAATAATAATATGATGAATTGAAACCCAGCGTACTATGATACAGCTGTATACGCACATGATCAGTAAGGCGAGCGCGAGGGCGGGCGCGAGGCGTGCGGGTCGCGGCGCGGCGCCGAGCGCGGCGCACAGCGCGGCCGCCAGCAGCGCCGTCCGCGCGCCGCGCCGCGCCGCCGCGTTGCCGTGCTGCATGGCCGCCGGCTGCTCGCCTGTTGTGCACAATACGTATTACAATAGTTAATCATTAATGTGATCGAATCAAATATTATAACGATTAAAAGCTTTACTGACCGCTGAGGACGTGCAACACGACGGAGGCCGAGTCGAGGTTGGAGGGCGCGCAGGAGTAGTTGCCGGAGTCCTCGCGCACGGGGTTGTGTATGACGAGGTGGCCGACCGTTGTGTCGGGCGCGGGGCGCTCCACGCGGATGTCCCGCAGGCCGCGCCGGTAGCTCAGCACGCGCTCCTCGTTGTGGTACCAGAAGATGTAGGCCGGCTCCTCCAGCGCCTGCGTGATCACGCACTTCAGGCTCACCGTGCTGCCCGCCTTCACATAGATCTCGCTCTCGCCGGCGATCTCGATCTTGGGGACTGGAATGTTGGACGTTTGCTTTGAAATACATCGAAACTAAACATTACGTCGCTTTAGAATTGTAATGAAAATTGTTGATGTACGTTCATATAAAATTTCACTTATTGAAATCCTCGTGTTTTGTGTATAAAACACAAGCCAGTGGATAAAATTTAAATGAAAGAGCTACCACGCGATATTTGTTGAAATTGGACAAGCCATATCACGCATAGCACAGCCAGATTAAGAGCCCACAGCTCGGCAGTTGGATGGCGGTTGGCAGACGGCACTCACCGACGACGTTGAGCTGCACGAAGTGGCTCATCTTGGGCTCGGTGCCAACCTGGCACTCGTACACGCCGGCGTCGCGCGCCTGCACGTACTTCACCTGAAAGCGATCGGTGCTTCTGTTATTACCTAACGCTATTCTCGCTTTAATCAATTCACAAATTGATAACAGTTATTCTTTTGTACATCTTATTTGTCGCTAGTACAACGACTTTGTATTCACAGTTTAGTTTAAATCAGAATTCGTATAAAATTACAATATTTTGTTGCTATTTAATCTCAAATTCATAGATTCGTTCAAGAAGTTTTTTACGTTTGCCTGCGTTGCTGTAATAATGACGGCAAACAAATTTCCTGAGGTTTTAAAAAACCACAAGAATTTTTAATGATCACTAATAATTTCATATCCATATTATACCAAGTTGCGAATTACACAGACCTGTAGCGTCCAGGTGTCAGTGGCCTCGACGAGGAAAGCCTGGAAGCGCTCGTCAGCGATGAACGTGAAGCGGTCCACCGTGAGGATGTGCGCGTCGCGGCGCCGGATCCACGACACCGACTTGTTGCTCAGCTGCCGCACCTGGAATGCCAGATGATGATGATTAGACATTTTTTCTAGGAATAGTACTAGGAACTTAGTTAATGTGAATGTGTAACTACACATTCTTACGAAGCTCGCAGACTTTGATTCACTTATAAATTTTCCAATTATTTTGGTCTCTTGGAAGCCATTATATTAAAAAAAAAAACTAATTAAATATATTTTAACGTGTGCATGTTGTCAAACTCCGGCACATAAATGAGCAAGTGTCGGATACAGGTGGCCGACAATACTCCTAAGCCGCGAAAAAGTGCGAAAGCCGAAAATGGCAAATATAGGCTTTTTGCTCGAAGTTGCTTTTGCACGGATTGTAGGTATTTGCTGAGTTACGCTTAGCATATCTCGGCGGGAAACTTACTTTTAGATATTTTTTTATTTTATAGAACCTAGATTTAACCACTTATCTACCCAATTCAGACTTACGCGTAGGATGTGTCGCGTTTATGTTAGATAAGAAAAGAGGCATGTGTTCCACCTTATGTTAAATGGTCACCACCTCCCAAAACTCATGGCGTTACAGGTTCTCTGCCGGCTTTATAAAGAGCCAGTAGGGGAAATATCAGGAAGCAATGTTACCTTGCATGGCAGGTAGGCGTGCGTGCCGAGCTGCGCCGTGATGTTGTTGGGCGCGGACGGGTCGAAGTAGGGCCCCGTGTAGAGCCCCACGTAGCGCCGCGCGCGCCCGCCGCCGCCCGTCTCGCCGCACGACAACACTGCAACAAACACATCACATCATTAGTGTCATATGTCATAAGCAAACTTAACTATTTATTCATTAAATTAAACTTTTTCTAGAAGCACTTTGAATTAATCTAACAAAATGTCCATTCGCTAAACTCTTTTTGTCCTCTAGGAAGCCCAATCTAAACGTAGCGATACCACAAAGCGGTGCATTTCATTAAATCCACAACTTAAACTATAGAAGAGGTAACCTCTGATCCAATCAGTTGTCCAATATTTATAAAATATTGTAATTAATTCCTCTCAGTATAACTAGGTCTGCATTCGAGCCGACCTTTTGAGTTCATTTCTATATTCTGATAAAGTCATTGAACAAAATATACTTCATGATTATTGTGTATAAATGAAGAAGTGAATAATTAAAGCAAAATATTTTATGAAATTATTTGCTTTGATTTGAGTCGAATTAACAAAGAAGAATGTTCATTGTTCAATAAGAGACGACGCAAGTGCCTTATTCAGTTTCATAATAATGTTGTTTCAAGTAGTGTATTCTTGTTTGCATCGAATTGAATTTCAGTAATACTATAATGCCGTTTTTAATTGCGTTAACAGAAAATGATGATATAAATTGTCCGTATTTATGCAAAATGGAACCACTCGACAAATTTGCTTTTTTCCGTTTCTTGAAGAATACTCATTTAAAAGTGGTCTAAATCCTTATACAAACAAGAACCACATGAATTTTACCTTGGAAACAAGGTATACTAAAAGCAGAAAGGAACCACCAGCAACAACGAATAATACATATGAAGCAAAACCGAACCACAGCACCACGGGACTGCTTTGTTCAAACAAATAAACGATATTACTATCATGTCATTTTATACAAAACAGATCCGCAGATACTTGGTACCATTATACATTACACATATTTCTATTAATAACAATTATTTTTAATATACAAAATGGAACCAGGTTTCTGTGGTATGGTTATGCGTAAAATAAATTCATAATTTAATTGTAATTTTTTATTGCAAAATAAAACCACAAGCATTCGGTTCTATCATGCATAAATAAATATTGTAAAACATCCTGAAACCCATCATCGCTATACGGTACCAAATGCCTTGACTTGTGCACAATGCAGAATGCTTCTCATCTTTAAACAACGTATTTCATTACGTCTTAAATAGCTCAAAGTGCAAACCTCCAATTTTCAGTCAATATAGGTGACATTCAGCGAAGTAGGTAGGTATTTCGAATACGTGACGCCCGTTTTTTTTCTCCGCGAAGTAAGTTCTATTGTTTTTGTTAATTACCTTTAAAATTAAATGTGAAAATGTTTAGTAATAAATAAATAAGGAAGCAATTGGAAAGAAAAGCATTGGAGACGAACACCGAAGATAATAATGAAGATACAACGGGTAAGTAGTTTTATTAAATGCATTTAAGTACTTATTGAATCTATGAGATGCAGGTATGTACGCTTTATCCACTTTTGATTCATTCCCGATTGTGGAGTGATTTTAAAAAGATAGTTCATTAATTAGTAAGTACAAGAGGAATCCTGTGTGGATTTACGTATTTTAACGACACTTTTATTGTTCACGAAGGCGAGTCGAATTAGTAAGAGTCATTTTGTTACGATTCATCTGTCATTGTGAGATGAAACTACTAAACCTTGTTTTAAAAACAACTGTCGATGATCTAGTTACCTACCTACTATTTTGGTAAAATACGTTTAGATTCAGATTCAGTACAAGTACATTCAGCGCATATAATAATTTGTTTGATTTTAAAAGTCGCACTGCCACTGTTTTGACCGGAACAAGGCCCTAGCCCGCGAAATTGAAAATTTTAACAAGTTTATTTAATTTTTTTTTAGGTTTGGTCACTGTTGCGTGTGATTTTTAGGGTTCCGTACCCAAAAGGTAAAACGAGACCCTATTACTAGGACTCCGCTGTCCGTCTGTCTGTCTGTCCCTCTGTCTCATGAACTGTGATAGTTAGACAGTCGAAATTTTCATAGATGATGTATTTCTGATGCCGCTGTAACAACAAATAGGTACTAAAAAACAGAATAAAATAAATATTTAAGAGGCTCCCATACAATAAACCGTGATTTTTTTGCCGTTTTTATAGATAATGGTACGGAACTCTTCGTTGCGTGAGTTCTACTCGCACTTAGCCAGTTTTTTGTACATGGCGCATGTACCTACAACATACTTAGTCGTCTAGTAGGGACACGGCTTTATAATAACTAATTATATTTTGCTGTCGCCATATATCTACGTATAAAAGCCACGCGGCTTTATTGTTTTGATTTAAAGCTTTTTTTCTTTTTATTACAGAAGATAACGAAGAACCTTATACGTCGATGCCTCTGGAGAAGCTTTCTTCACCTTCAAGCGATATTCAGGCCATATTACATCTCATTCCACAATATGCACAGAGTTTTTATAACAATCTTATTAGTGATGATGCAATAGAGGACCACATAGATGGACTAGACACGGTGGATTTCGAAATCCAATTTGATGATAACGTCGAATAAACATCCTCTATATGTATTATTTTATATATCTTTTTAATAAAAGCTTTATTACGATATTATAAATACATAGTTTCATTTATATCATTAAATCCCTGGGTTGTGGTTCTTTTTTGTATAAGAGAAAACCTATCAATTGATAAATGTTAAAAGGAACCACATGCACATTTTCTTAATTATCTAGAAAGTTTAAGAGTATTCAGAACAAATTTATATACACATACTTAAATAAGTAATTTATCAATGAATTTAAATAAAATAAATATTAATTTTACTTCATCTAACAGAGCTGCAAATGTTTTTGTAAATCCTTTGATATCTCAAAAGTGCGTGTTTGCTGGTTGGTTCCTTTTTGCTTAAATACGGACAATTTATAAATTGAGATGGTTGTTAAATCATCTCAATAGATGGCGCGCGGTGTGTCCCTTAAGACACATAAAACTGAAAGGATAGGATAAATTCGATTGCTCAGGCGGGTCACGAACTCACGAGTGGCTGAGTTGGTTAGGCATCCGCCCCGGAATGGCGCGAAGGATGCGGGTTCGAGTCCCGCCTCGTGATCGAATTTTTTCTATTCTTTATAAATTTATATTTATAAAGCATTTGCCATTTATATTTATAAAACATTTCTATTCTTTATAAATTTATATTTATAAAGCATTTGACGACGCGGTTGGCGCAGTGGTAAAGTAACTGCCTACTGAGCCGACGGTCCCGGGTTCGATCCCCGGTCAGGGCAAATATTTGTGTGATGAACTCAATTATTTGTTCTTGGGTCTGGGTGTTATTATCTATATTATATGTATTTATTAAATATTATATTTATCGTCGCCTAGTACCCACAACACAAGCCTTAATTGAGCTTACTGTGGGACTAGGTCGATTTGTGTAATAATGTCCTATAATATTTATTTATTTATTTATTTGAATGCCATAAAAACCAAAAAAATATAAATTCAAGAAAATGATGAATAAATTCGAACGTGGAACGGTTGACGAAACCCTGAACATTGCGGCTTAGAGTTCCCTAGCTCTATGTGCAGCAGGACATGTGGCGTGTTTCCACACAAGATGGCATTAGCCGCAGGCTGCGCCGCCGACCCCGGTGTGCGGCTGCAGGCGGTGCAGGTCCCAATACACGTTCGATCGACTACCTTCATTTCCATTTTAGATTTCCTGTGGGGCGAGCCAATAAAAAGGAGATTTATGTGCGCGCGGTCCGCTCGGGTCGGGCGGGCGGCGTGAGGCGGGCGCGGGGCGCGGGCTTTAATTAATGTTAACAAGGAGCGACGCAACGGCGCCTCGCGAGCGTTTTACGAGCGTTTTATAGCGATATCGTAATCACACCCGCGGTCGTGCTGCGGGGGATTGTGAGGCTTTACGCTGTGGTTACCATAAGGTTGTAAAAATTGGTCATATTCTGTTATGACATTTTAATTCAAAGGCTTGAGAAGTCATGTCTAAATATTTTTTGCAACATCATTAAAATCATTCAGTAATATTGTACAATATACATGAAATAAAAGGTTTCCGAATATTAACTTCATTGTTGTTCAAAATTGAGTTCAGAAATAGGATTTATGGTCTGATTAATTATTATTTATTATCATGGGAATCATTATTAATTTTGAAATCACATATTGATCACAGCCTGAAATAAATTTATTCGAAATTTATAGTAAAAATGTTATAAATAATTAATATGATATTGTTTATAGAGATATGACGCAAAACAACTTACAACGAGGCAACTAACTAGCATCACAGTGTTAGCTGTTAGGATAACTACAACGTTGCACTTTGTTAGCTATCGACAGCTCGCAATGTTCGCTTAATATTTTTTTAGGGCTAAAAATTAATAAAAAATGCAATGATTACGTAACGAATGGTGTCAGTAGCTCCTGAGACAATTTCGACGAGTTTAAAATGAGATTGAATTGATTTGACTCTCCTATTATACTATAAAAAAATAATTATTCATTGTTTCTGTTTCTTTTATGTTATTTCTGTTTCTTTTATGTTATTTTTTAACAAGTATGTACCTAAGTAACATTTTCAGAATTCTAAAAGAGTACTCACGACGCACAATATCTCAAAAAAGTAATAAGTGTGTGCCCTTTTTATGTGAGGTTTATTGTATAATGTGTTTATTTCGTCATATTACGTGTGGGTAGTTTAGTTAATGAATGCAACGATTAGCGAGCGAGGCGCGGCCCGCGGGACCGGACCTCATTACCGGGAGTGACTGCGGGCAGCGCAGCGGCGCCCTGCGGCCTGCTGCGTTGCTTTTCACGAGAAATCGTCTTTCAACATTGCATACGTATGAATATAAACATATACGTCATAATTATAAACATATCATCATAAAACATTCCGTTAATGCTAAGGTATACCTACATCTGTAAAATTCTTACAAAAAATGTTGATAAAGTTGATGTAAGTATATCAACTTTATCAACATTTTTTGTCACGGGCGACAGCCTTCTAATTTTAAGTCATAGTATATTATGAAAGGATAATCGTTATATCTGCCTAAACAAAAAACGTACCAAATTCATTGTATTAATCAGACTTGTTTACATATTATTATGCGATATACATAATTACACGGGCGCTTGACAGCGCCTGTGCATTGTGCAATGCTGCTACCTACAATTGTCACGGAGTGATTAACAAGGCAACATTATCGCCGGCTACAGCTGGCTGTTCATTAAGCCGCTCAGATGCTAGCTCATGCGATCGCAGTAATTGTGGGCCCAATCAGTTAGCGCTGTCTAACGTCGCAGTGACCGGCAGTGTCGCCGCTGATAGCTTGACGCGTGACGCGTGTCGCCGTGACACCGCTGCGTGTCATCAATCAATACACAATCGCACAGTAATCGTGTGCGTAATTACCTACGTGACTGGTGTCGCATTGTGTACCTGAGACTCGCATTGTGGCCGGAGCCGGGTTTGTTGTGGTTGGTAGTGGCGCAAATATGTCGAGCTTAGTGCATTGGGTTGACGAAAGTGTTGATTTTCTTTGTTGTTCATGAATGCTAATGGTCAAGTGGAACACTCATACACTATAATGATTTCATGAGTTGCTCTTTGAAATTAAGTAATTGTTTTATCTATACAGGAATAAAAATAACTGCGTTAAAAACAACCGCCTTTAAAAACGGAAAAGTAAAAAATAAAATAGATTTGATATTATTAATTACCACATATTATTTAGATGTGCAAAGGTTTGATGTCGGTGCACGGGCTTAATACTAAGTGCTTAATGTTTGACACCGACTTCAAACCTATTTAATAAATAGCACATCTAAATAATATTATGTAGTAATTAATAATATCAAATCTATTTTATTTTTTACTTTTCCGTTTTTGAAGTCGGTTGTTTTTAACGCAGTTATACTTTTTAGTGTATTTTTCAACACGAATCAAACGAGCCCAAACTCCATAAAGTTGAGTCAATATATTACTGAGTTCCTATGGCCACCTTCCGATTCAATCATCAAATCAGCTCTATGTCATGATAATGTTTCATCGCTATCCAATTTACATACGTATACAAAATTTCAGCTCAATCGGTTACCGGGAAGTGAATCAAAGTTACTTGCTACATTCCAATGAAGTCATCGAGTACAGACAAAAATGCTCATAAAATAAAAACTACTGGGCCTATCTGTATAAATTTTTTATGGGACCAATTCGACACCATCCCGCATCGAACAAAAAAGAATCACGTAAATCGGTTCAGAAACCTCGAAGTAATCGGTGTACATACATAAAAAAAATATATATTATACCGGCCGAATTGATAACCTCCTCCTTTTTTGAAGTCGGTTAAACAATTAAACTCTTTTTTACATACATACTACACTGCGATAAGCTGAATTTCGGCCGAAATATGCAATGAGAATATTTTTCGTAATTTTGGTAAGCTGAAGCACGTTGCAGTTTCAGGTATGTAAATAAGTGAGAGCTAGCCCCCCCCCCCTACCCTCTCCCCGCCGGGCCCGCGGGTAGCCATTTAGCCGGCGCGCGGCGCTCTCATTGCGAGTGGCTTAAACAGTTTCAATAAATCTGGGCAAGGTGTTGCGGTTAGAGACGAGTAGTATTTCAAAACGAAGCTCTGAGTCGCATTCATTATGTAGGAGCGACGGCGAGCGCGGTCGCCATTGAATATGCAGAATACAGATGTACTGGATAGACGGCCGAATATGCAGAACTTATTTACAGATTTAATCATAAGGTTTGCGTACTTTGAAATTTACTGTTAAATAATTATGCGATTGTGTTAATTTCAATCTCATATTTGCATAAAATACTCTATCTATTTTGGTCTATTTTGCAGGCGTTTGCGTGTTCAATGCTCTAAGGCATGTCATATATTTCGTTTATTGCACATTCTTGCAGTTTCGTGTGAATACGTAGAGCTATAATAGCGAGCGAGCCTCAGAGCCGACGTCGAATCACAAGAAGCCTGTATTATCCCGTGACGTCAGACTTGCATGCACAATTTTGAACAACGACATAATTTCATGCGCCGTAATTAGCGAGGAGCTTATCTGAGTATTTAAATCGTTGCTACGCTTTATGAAGCGAAGTTTTTGAATTTCGGAAAGGAGATACGAAATCATTTATAAGGTTTCGAAATGAACTGGGTCAAGCTGACACCAGACTTGCTTTCAAACACTAAAAAACTTTAGGATCGCTCGCTTGTGTACAGTGTAATCCTTTTTGTGAGTGAATCAAGGCGTCTATGCGAAATGAATTAGATTTTAGAATCCAGGGTCGTGTCGAAAAATATTGTGTAAGTTATTTTTGAGTTCAGGTTTTGGAAATATTTGAAGTGAAACTTCTGTATCGGGGTTGGAAAAAATTTTAGTGTAACATTTTTCCGTTACGCGCCATCTTTTTCTTATCCCTACCACGCGTGATTCGACGTATTTCTGTAAAGTAAATTATTTTTTGAAAAATAAAGAAGTTTCACTTCTTACGTGTGTATCTACATTAGTACACGCACACATTTTTTTTTATTTGGTACGTGAACAAGTAGAAAAACTTGTAGAAGCCTCACGTGCTGGTGACCATCACGTCACGTAACTCGTCCGTGTGTTTGTTCACCGAGTAATATGTAAATACTCACACAAGAGAGACTTCCGCAATTTATTTGTTAATCATAAGTGATATAATAATAATAATAATAGATCTTTATTTCAGATATCTGGTATCCATATTTATATAATTAAAATTACATTTAAGATTTTGAGTATTTTAGGAACACTTATAAAAACTAAAATACAACTACTTACGGTTCTTATTCAGATGGACACATAACCAATACTTAAGAATGGGACTGTTCAAGTACTCGGACAGCGTATATATAATTTTGTTATTAGAGGAGCGTATACGCGACCAAAAAGATGCTATTCGCAATCTAATAATTGCGAAGAAGTCATTGATGCCGCCATCTGCAAACATGCTAGACGCACTGCAGTACCTAGGCAATTTCATTAGGATGCGGTATGCATCATTATACTGCACCCTAATGGTGCTTAAAGCTTTTCTAGAGAAATTTGACCATAATTGACAGGTATACAAATTTTGACAATATGTTTTGAATAGAATAGATTTTACCTCTTCATTACATTTAGAAAATCTGCGTGCTAGCATGTTGCATCTGACGGCAAGCGCTCGACGCTCACGTTCAATATCCTCGTCATCATTCAGATTTTCTGTGAGAAAGTGTCCCAAGTACTTGAACCGTCCCACCCGTTCAACGGGTGTGCTATTCAAGCAAACGTTAGGAACCATATCCGGCCCGCGACCTGCCTTAAAAACCATCACTTGTGATTTCCCAACATTATACTTCAGACCATGCTCAAGCGCATAGCGCTCACAGATTGAGAGCATGCGCCTCAGACCATTGATTGAGGGACTGAGAAGAACCATGTCGTCGGCGTAGCTGAGGTTGTTAACACAAGTACTGCCAATATGACAACCTACCTTCGTTTTACTCAGTTCCTCAATCAGGTCATTCATATACAAGTTGAACAAATCTGGTGAGGTAAGCCCACCTTGGCGCACTCCGCAGTTTAATCTATATTCATTAGACAACGAGTCGCCCCATCGCACACAATTGGTTTGGTTCTCGTACCAGTATCTCAACAAATCAACAATATTTGATGGAACTGAGCTATTGGACAGTTTATTCCAAAGTAGTTTATAATCCACAAGATCAAAAGCGCGACTGAGGTCCAAAAAACATGCGTACACGGACGTATCTCGAGATTTATAATAATTTATAACACTTTTTAAGCTAAAAATTGCAGAATCTGTTGAGAGCCCGGGACGAAAACCAAACTGAGCATCGTGTATAACAACATTCTTCGACAATTCTGGGTAAATAAGTCTTTCAAGAATTTTACCCAGAATTGTGCCCAGTGAGATAGGTCTGTAATTGTTTAAACTCGAAAGTTCACCCGTTTTATTTTTAGGAACTGGCACCACAACGGTCCTCATAAGATCAGGAGGAAGATAAGAAAGGTTCAGACATAAATTATACAAGTCTGCCAAAACGCGAAAGATTTCTGGCCCTGCGTGCAATATATGCTCTAAACTAAGTCCGTCAATGCCTGGGGACTTACCACGTGACATGCCCTTCACGATCCCAGCGATATCCTTAGCCGTATATTTACATGGGTTTTCACTCTTATTCATAACTTTATCA
The DNA here is from genome assembly GCF_905220415.1 of Colias croceus. Lineage (NCBI taxonomy): Eukaryota > Metazoa > Arthropoda > Insecta > Lepidoptera > Pieridae > Colias > Colias croceus. Next base: position 10,605,580 of record NC_059552.1, on the reverse strand, counting down.
CTCTTGGCATTAGTAACTGAGCTTGAGTTTATTATTGGTTCAACTTGAAAATGCATAGCAAACAAATCAGCAATTTCTTTTGGTTTCTGAACATTATTTATACAAGCGGGCGCAGATGTTTTGCCTTGTAACTTTTTTGTTGATTCCCAGAATTTTATGAAATTGTTGTTTCGCTTATGCATTGCCAAGATGTCCATTTTTATCTGCTCCTGATTGTCCTGACACCATTTAAGTTTGTTCTTAAAAATCTTTTTACTGTTGACCATATCACTAAATAAGTCCCCAGTCATTGGCTTACTTGCAGCTACCCAATTTTTATAATTCAATCTCGCTCTCTGGTGTAATTCTCGAACGTGGTAATTCCATCCAGTTATATTCATCCTCCTGACCCTACGACGACATCCAGAACTTACAATTGCTGCGTTCTGTAATGTTTGAACAATTTTGTCATAATATTCATTAATTAAAAATAAATGGTTTGTACAATTAACCGTATCACAGATCTTACATTGACTAGAATATTTTAATTTACTTAAATTATCACAGCATTCCTTACTATAAACGTTAACTTGATTTAGGTCTCTATTACCCCAAATGACGCCTCTATTTAATCCCTTACTACTGCACTGTACCTTACACTGAACAACTTCAATGTCACACTGCACTATAAGCGGTAGGTGGTCCGACCAGTACACATCGTGAAGTACATTTATCAGTGTTATACAAGGAAAAGCCGCTTTGGTCACAACACAATGGTCCAGCCAAGATCTCGTATAATAGACATCACTTACGTACGTGTATTCATTGGAGTCTTTACCTAATATTTCTAGGTCTGCACATACAAGATCGTGTTCGTTACAAAAATTCATTAATTGGCGTCCAAATCTCCCATTAGGATCAGCATTAAAATCGCCAAGACAAAAGGCCGCCTCAACGTCGCTATCCTCTATTATTGCAGACATTTGTGCTAACGTTGACGTAAAATCTATAAGATTCTCTTCTTTGTCTGTCGGTAAATATACGCTCATCACCAAAAAGTGACGGTCATCCACAGCGATACGAAACGGAAAATTAGCTTGATAGTAGTCACTTGCAAAAATGGGCGATGTATCCTGAACTAATTGAAATGTTACATTTTTTAGGCCTAACCTTGCGTTTTTTAGAGGACGCAATTTTATTTTTTTGATATGTAGGGGGGGCCAGTGTGAAGCTAAAACCAAGTTTGTGGGGTCACCACCCTTGTCCCACGGCCGCCATCTTGAAAATAGCGGTTGAAATGGTTTTTAAGATATATCTCTAAAACTTTTTATCTGATAAAAAAAAAAATGTTAACATTATTTGTAGCAAATTAAATTCTCTACAACAGCTGTGGTCCAGTAACTTTTTATCGTAGAACTATAATAATTATTGTCAAATGTAACTTTTCAATGGACTAATAAGAGTTATTGAAATAAAATTCAGTTGTTGAATGGTATCATAGTGAACTGGCTTTATGCCCCCGGCTTCGCCCGCATTTTCTAAGAAAAACCCGCATAGTTGGATTCCCGCTCCCGTGGGATTTCCGGGATAAAACCGATCAGATGTGTTAATCCAAGTATAAGTGTGCTAAATTTCACTGTAATCGGTAGTAGTAGTAGTATTTGCGAGAAAGAGTAACAAACATACGTATACATACACATACACATACATCCATCCTCACAAACTTTCGCATTTATATTATTAGTAGGATTTGATAGGATATGTGGATATTATCATATACCTAACATTGAAATGACTTGACCTTAGAGCATTATGGTTTAATGCTCTAAGGTCACTTAAGGACTTAACTTATTGATTGCGTTTGCTTGCAACTTTCTAACAAAGGCTATAAAAATGTAGAAAGTGTATCTTATTATGTATTCGAGTTTATTTTCAAAAGTGGAATGTAAGTTGTTTTGTCGTCGGACAATTAACAATCCCAATTATTTCCAAAAAATCTATGTTTAGGTACTTTCTTGATTGGTGAGACGTGATCAGAATAAAAGATAAAAGTTTTTACAATAAACATGGTCACGTAGAGAAATACAAATGTCACAGTTTTTATCTCAATATAATAAAGTCCAGGAACAAGGCTGAGACAACAAAAGAATGAATCGTGAGTGTCGAGGGGGCGATACTCTCCGTCACCCTGACCTAATTAGTCACTCGTTCTAACTCAATTTACTCGCGCCGTTACGTTTCAATCTTTAAAATATCCGCAAAATGAACGAGCGGCGCGTGAAGGAACGCGTCGCTCGCGCCGCACGCCGCCAGCCAACCGAAAGCGATCATTTTTCGTACGGCGTACCACCTATTGTAGATAATTAAAGCCTTGGCCTAATGCGTTCGCTTCAATACTTTTCTATATCACGTTTCCTAACATATTCCATAGAATTTGTCAATAAGGTAAATATTAACGGCCTTACTAATAAAATGTTACCATGCAATGGATTAGTCATTGCAATAACCTGTCTTGTTTTTTGATTGACGTTTCATGTGAGCAAGAGCAGGACACAGCTATTGTATAAAATGGTAGAAATTTATCTATTGTTTAACTTTTTATTAGTAAGGCCGTAAGTATCTATGCAAACCAATTGGAGACATTTCGTATCTAATTTAACATTTTAAAAGTATGTATTACAGCTACACGTGATGGAGTTGACGAGAATGAGACGACAGGCACGCTTCCCGCCGCGTCCGGGACGCGACGTATGGCGGTATGCAAATGCGTGCACTTGGGCCGTGTCGGCGTATCACCGTATCGCGCTTGTCGGCGAGTTCGGCCGCACTCGTAAAGCAGATGTCGCGATACGCGGCGCGTCCGGCGCGACACGCGTCACGCAACACGCGACACGACGCTACACGCGCGCGATACGTCAGCTGCCCGCGCCGTGACGCTCTTGGCGCACTTCCAATGCGGTCACGATCATTATTACGGCCATAAACGCTGATGGCAATGCAATAAAGACGTAGCGGGTATGGAGCCTTATTTTATTGTTAGTTTCAATTGCTGATTGATTCAGAAGACGAAAGAGCTATTACATCATATTTGCTACAAGTCGCGATTTTTTTCTCAAATCGAGGGTTAATCAAACAAAAAACCTCTGAAGCTTTATAATATTAGTACCTTTATAGTTATAGTTGTTAGTTATATATTTATAAAATTATGAAATGGTTGCTTAAAAATGACTTTAGTCGTAATTGTTAAAGTTTTGAATAATATTACATTTCTTTAAACATACTTAAATGCATACAGAAACGAAAATTATAACATTATTTCAATAGTACTTAAGTAAACAGTCTGTCACAATGCTACTCTACAGATAGACAAACGATATAACAAGCAAATTCATAAATTATTCACATGCGGCCTCAGCAATTGTTTATTCTTCTTAATTACGCGGGAGTACCTAATTAGGTACAATTACGTTAGAAGTGAGCGGCGCGTCACGTCGCGTGGTGGCGCGTGTTGGCACGTGTTGTCGCGTCAGCAGCCGCTCGAGATACTCCACTGTAGCGTTTACACGGTTACTGCGTAATGCTTGCTATGATTGGAATAATTAATTACAGCAGGAATGCGCATAGCTTATTGTGTTTGTAACATATTTAGCCGTTTCTAGTGTAAGAGGGACCTTTATGCTGGGACCTTTATTTTCTTAGCATGGTTCTGCTACTTACTAGTTTTTGTTGTACGGAATGATAGGAACATCGTCATAGTAATCGGAGAAAAAGAAGAAAGTCCTGGACAAAATTAAGGTCAATTGAAAATTGATTAAAAGAACAAATTAATTTAAAACAAACTTTTTCGAGACTCAAGGATTTTGTGTTTCTATGTTTCATTGTTCTTTTGTTTGTAATTAGTTTGTTTGAAAATAGCAACCAAATATGTAACGGGAAGAATTCGAAACTTTTACAAGTTGTTGCTCAAACTGTACAAGCGTGGAATGTGTTTAAAACAAATTCTACGAATCAGACGGAATGCTCAATGTACCATAATATACGAGTATAACAAACACTAACTATACTTTATAAAAGTTTATTCTCATAAAATTTATTCAGTAGCTTTGCGTCATTGTAAGGAAGTATTTGTATTTTGTTTAGGGGTCTGTAAATTCTGTTTATAAAATTAATCTGATACAAATGAGGGGTTTTAGCGATTACTTCATAATGAATAAATATTAAACGATCGTATACACAATTCTACACATAATATTATCTAAAATATCACTTCGTACGGCTTATAATTATTATATAGTTTGAGATTTAGTAGTTAAAATCACAATCAAATAAATAAAATATCATGAATTCTTTAAAAATGGATAAGATGGTCGAAATATTTGGCTTACTATGATTTAAGTTCTATCAATACATTTTGTTAACAAGAAAAAGGAAATGCTTGGCCGTCACAAGTGTCGCATGTATAGTTCGGTAGCTGGTCTCTGGCTCCCTAATAGAGCTGTCACAGAGCGAGGCACCCGCCCGCCGCCGCCCGCTATCGCCCGCCCTCCGCTCGTCAAGCGCACTTGAAAATTCGATCAAATAATAAAGAATGACATTTCCTTGATCAAACATCTAATACAACTATAAATAAGCAATAATACAGGCCACAGGTCTGAAGAGAATTACTACCTATTTTATTTGTAAAATAAGCTTATTTGATTGGAACGCTTCAATTTACGTTTGAATAAATTATTTAAATGTAAATTGCTCCGGGCGTGCGCTAATAAATATAAATTTGTGAAAATTTTTGAACCAATTTGAATTCTTATTGATATTCCTAAAGAAAACGCTGTAATTTTAATAATCACAGGGGCGCAATTATTTCTACAGCATGTTCTTTTTTAGCAATGTCGTTTACGAATGAGTGGTCCAAAATCTTATAACATGAATTGTTCGGGTTTATACCCTTCAAATGGCAAATATACTGTTAGTAACCGACCGTTAACACAATATAGCACGGTAGGTTGGCAGGACATGTCGGCGGTTTATTTCAGTACATATTGCAGTTTTGCGAAATGTTAAAAATGTGGAGAGCGCGGCGCTCGGGGGTTGTCTTCAGCATGTGAGCTGCGACGTGTCCTCGCTCGCTATGAAATAAAACTTGACAACATTAATATTTAATATTGTATTCGTTGTATTCTTTATCGTATTTTCGTTCACGTCTTTTAAATTATTTATGAATCGGGCTGCATACTTATTTATTTACTAAGACTTCTATATTATATAATTTTACACAGATTTTAAAAAAACTTAACTTAGGTTTGATTCAATATTTTTATTTATAAAGGAGACCAAACGTAATATGGATTTTGTTCTTCAGCAAATTGTAAGTACATAATTAATGGTCATACGACGTAAAAAGTTTATATTGATGATTTCGAAAGACGCAAACTTCACTAAAATTATTTAATTTAAGTATTTTAAAAAGAGGTTGATAGATAGATGTATAGATAGATGCATGTCTGATGTTCTGTATATATGATTTCAAGACTATGTAATTGTAAAATGCTTTCCTTTATGTAATTCCTCCAGCAGTGTCCCGCCGTGTTCCCGCTGGCGGCTAATCGAGCACGTGACACGGCGTGCAAGCCGCGCTCGAGCGTGACAATGTGACACTGACGTGCTCCATATTTATTATTTTAGATAAATTTGCAAAAATTTTGGCTGTTCTATATCAGTTTGGATACTTTGCAATGACACGCATTTTGATAAATTGCACTTTATATTTAGTTTAATTTTAGGCGTGCTTTAAGACTTGTTCAATTTGCTTTGCATTTTTTTCAAGATGATAAAATTAATTAGCAAGCATTTACTAAATTGAATATAGGAAGTTTGAAGAGATAGCAAGGAAGAAAGAAAAGATAAATCTTTACTTTTTCATTATTATTAAAAATATGAACTATTATACATATGCACTTTTGGTAATTCTCAGTCAACACATATTATATCCCAGATTGCATTCTATAATCCAACATAAATAAAACAAAATACTGATGAAAAATCCAATACCGAAATGTAAAATAGAAGGTATTTTAATAAGAGAGCAGCAGGAGCGGTAATGATTGTGCACAAGCGGGTGACACACATCGCAACTTGCAGCAATAACCACGCTCACCGAACCCCATTTACGTTACATATTGGGGCAGGCGATATTGGCATCTCTGACAGGCCAATACAGTGTAATTTGGCGTGCGGGGAGCGGCCACGGCAGACAATGTTGCTGATTGTTGGCGAACAATCGAGGCGTCTTCGTGAGGCGACAAGTGTGACGCCAGATTAACATGTCGCTTGTGATTTACCGGCCGACATATTGTTTATTGCCGTCTATAAACTATGCGATATCGACAAGCTATGAACTACATTATGATTCTCTTCCTAATGATAAATCAGCAATAGCTCAACCGTCAACAACTATACTGAAGCTTGGAACTGGATTAATATGTACAAAAACTAATTTAAAATATTATGTAGGTATGTAGGTATAGGGAATCCATAATATGAATGGTTAGAGGAAACTATGCTCGCTATGTGATCGTACTGGAATAAAATAACGAGTGTTTTCACGTAGGTACTGACCTAAGCTACCAATGACACATGCATGGAGATAAATCGGCCTAATTAAAATATGTATATTTTCCCTAAAACTCGTTTTATTCACTGTAAATTCAATAGCTTTAAAATCTAAACGACATATTAAGTACAGGAAATATACGACTACTTCACATCATGAACAATAATGAAAATATTTACTTTTAAACAAAAATATAATGATAATACATTCCGATATTTTCCCATTATATTTGCAGAACAAACCAAATAAAATGTTGCAGTCATAAAATTAATTATGTTTGTAAGATAAAATATTTTAAACATACATTTTATTAATTTAAAGCTCGTTGATTTAATACACTCCAAACAGATTAATCAACACAATGGAAGAGTAATTATAATTAAAACAGTTATTGTACCAATATAACTGTTCGAGCACTTGAGAACTATGGCGTGACGGTTCCATCTCATTATTAATGGTATATTATTACGTCTACATAGCTTAAACATAAGAAATTTTAATTTTGAAAAAATTCAATCATAGATATTATGTGTAAAAAAGGAAAATTCTTATATAATATATCGATGAGATTCTGTGGCTTGCATAGGCAATATATAAACAGGATAATTCTTAAAATATAAAAATCGTCATAATATTGTTACATCAATACTTTGTACTTTGATAGATTATACTCGAACCTTGTAACATACGTGAATGTAAGAATTTCCATTTCCCAACACATTTTGTCACTCGTCACTCAAGCAAAACTTCTAGAAATGTTTTTATAGCAGCTCGTCTGTGTGGCGACAACCGTTGACGATAAAATCCGCCTCAATCGGTGACGCATGTCGGGCTGTAAATAGAGATTGAACACCAGTCTAGCGCTCGACGTGTCCCGCTCGCGCTGTAATACGCGGAACTTTATAGCGCACTAACTTCCTTTCAAATCTGGTGTTATCCTTTTTCTTAACTAGGATACTGTAAAATCGCTGTCTGAGTGTTGGAGTTATCAGACACTTGAATGATTTATAAAGAAAGGAATAAGAAACTCTTCAATAAAACTATACACGGAAAACATAATGTATACAAAATATAATATTTATCATTAGGCTGCCTTATCACAGAAGTGATGTATATTAAGTACAATATTGTGTCAAAAAACGTATACTAACATTAGCATAAAAATCGAGTATCTTATTTTGCGCACATACTTCCTCGTAATATCAATAAAACTGATCTATCTATACATTTTTAAATTCAGACGATTTAAAACTATACTTGTTGTTACGTCACGTACTAACAATGTTCTCTGAGAAGGTGCAGAATCAACAAAGGTTATGTTATAATGCTAACAAGTGCTGTTCGCGCGAGGTGACGTAGCGGTGTGCTCGTAGCTCGTAGCGCGCTCGTAGCTCGTAACCGTTGGAGAGCGGTTAGCACTCAACACTATGGTTGCCAGTTTCACTGAAAAAACCTTTTTGAATAATCATTAGTCTTTGTTTGTTTGAACTTATTATGGCTTATTTTTTAATCAGGTCCTGGAATTTTGAAAGATAATTTAGTCGAATTTTTAAAACCTCTAGTTTTAGACTTTTTTTATAGATAAAAATATTACAAGTACAAATACAGTAATGAAATCTCTAGCTCAGACTATGTTGCCATTCAAACGTGTTCGTCAGTTGTTCAGTCTTCCGTAACGGAAATTGTTATGAAAATGTTTTAATATTAGCAATATTATGAGTAAATTCGTTTAAAATTTCGTAATAATTCAACTGAATTGTTAAAATAAAACTTATTTATTAACAAAGGAACATTCTTTAGTCGCTAAATTGCTTGAGTAATTTACAAAGTTAGGAATTGCTAGCTACATCTCTATTTTGTTGTTGCTCCTGGCAACCCTATTTAGATCCTCAAAACACTTGACGGACCCTCATTCACGTGAATGGGCTCAATGGGGCATAGCAAGTGTTATGAACTAACTTTAATATAAATGTTACAAGTAATGTAATAATATTGTTTATTTTCAACTTCCCCGAGGGGATCGACGCATGATGGGATCCAATTTAAGTTGTGTAGAGCGGCCCTCACTCGTGTGAACTTGGAGCGGGATTACATTATCGGGAAGACATTATCAATTTGCTAGTCTTTTAAGCGATGACAAGCAAGACACGGTTGCAGGCATACATTGAATACGATTTGAATCTATTAATTATCTTTTTATTTCACTGTCTGCAGGAAATACGTTGGCGCAATGACGCTATTAAACATTTCGCAACATATCTTACTTTCTCACTGATTAAATTTTTTTGGATAGCACATTTCACTCCCATAGATCAAAATTTAAAAACACAAAAGGATACACACACAGACACACAGGAACACAAGGATTGGCAAATGAATCTTTCGAATTGAAAACTTACGTCAAGAACCATTGATCGTTCACCATTTTAAATTTAAGAGTTTTATAAAACATGTAGACAAAAGACAGTTTTAAATTGCTTGCACATTTCAGAGTGAAGTTAAAATTGATAATATAGTCATAAGCGAAGTGATCTCGTGTCGGCGTCACACGCCAGCCAGCGCGGTTATTAATTTATTGTCCGCAAGACGTCGCGACGAGCTTCACTCGATTCATACTTAAGCCCCTGTGGCAGCTTTGTAGTCAACATTTTAGAGCTCATACTTTAAATTTGAGACGTGGTTAATGTCTCGTAATTTTAGAACAAGTAGTAAGAAGAATATTAACTTTTTAAGTTGATTTAAATGTTTCTACATTAAAAGGAGTGATAAAATATGTACAATAAAAACATATTATTCAGTTGGCTTAATAACAATATATTTAATGCTGTTACTACTTTGTATTGAATTGTATTGTTTAATCAAATTTAAATCCTACAAGATTTTACAATATGTAATTAATAAATACCTTAGATTTTTATTACTACAAAATAATATAATAACAAGGTTCGAATCTTTAAACACAATTGTAATGCCGTTGACATTTCTGAAGATTCTTTAAAAGTTCAGCAGCGTAATTTACTTATTTGTTTATTTATTATTAAAGAAAACTTACAGCCACCTTACGTAATATTTTATACTACAAGATATAAAAACACAAAGACCAATTAAAAGTTTTCGTTTATACCTTACTATGTAACGTAATAGAAAAGGTCGACTGAAATTGAAGTTATTCTTATCAATGTATTATAGACAAAAAAAAGGCAATGTCCATACTCTTCTATAACTTTCATCATCAGCTCATACTTGTTCCAGGGACCTCGTACCTCCTATGAGCCTTAATCCACTACGCTGGTCAAGTGTGGGTTGGCCTCTATTAACTTTATCCATTGCAAATTTGTAAAGCTGTGTCTTTACATCACCTATAGCTGCAGTGTACGCTGCAGGCAGCGCAGGCGCCTCCCGCCCCGCACCCCGCCCCACGCCCCACCGAGCCCCTCACCGCTCGATTCCACCGCAACTTTCACAATTTCCTCGCCACGAGATAATTTCCTGTCGTAACAATATTATATTTTAAACGTTCACTAAACTTCGTTCGAGTATCTCATCTCGCTCGGATTATGTGTGACCTACTTTAGCAAAAATCGACAATCCAGCCTCTAGGCGACGCTGAATAGGCTTTTAGGCTAGTGTGTTTTAATTAGGCCAGAGTTTCTTTCTTCTAAGAAAACGCGAATCGTGTCGAGGATTTATATGAAATAACTTCGATTTGGAGACTGAATCAAATAACGTGGATAATAATATTATCATAGTTTTAATAATAGGAATGATTTTCAAAATTCTGATGTCGATTCCTACTAATATAAATACAAAATGCGTGTCCATAGAACTATCTATACTGGTGCTAGTCGCCGACTTCATTTGTCATGTATTGACGTCGCTTCGATGAAAATCGCTTCTTCAGTTTAAGCACGGGATTAAGTTTCTTTTGTTAATCGTGATTATCAGTTTTATTTATAGCTCGGCTATTATGAGTTGAAGTTGTTGTAAGGTCAAAATCATATTAAACGCGTAAAGTAAATGAAAAAAAAAACAATTATTATTTTAATGCCTTTATGTCATAATTGTCAGCAACCGTGATCTCAAGAAAATTTAAGGCCCAATCAATTCTTATAGTAATGTTAAGTTTCTACGTGTAAATAATAATTTAAAATCAGACGACTCGTTAAAAACTGACAATAATTGTAGTCAATTATCTCTTCGGTTTAAAGAACTTTATTAATCTCATAAACAAGAACAATACAATATGATCTTTTACAAATATGAGAAATAACAATTTTGCAGTTAGTATAACACAATCAGCTATCGAAATTAGTTAAGTATGTCTTTAATTTATTTTTAAAAATATTAATTGATGAGGATTCTTTAATTGCTTTAGGCAAGCTATTGTACAATTGTGCTCCCTCAAATCTTAAGTTTCTCTTACCGTATAAAGTTCTTATAAATGGTAATTCAAGGTTATCACTCTTTCGTGTGTGGTATTTGTGGGATTTTTTGTTTAGTGTTATTTGTGTTTTTATATTATTAGATAGAATATTTTTAATCAGTATGCAAGTGTGATATTTATATAATTTATTTAAATCAAACAATTTGGTACGGAAGTATAGATCCTTAGTTGGCGTTAAAAAATTAAAGTTAAAAAGGATTTTTACTAGTTTGTTTTGCGTAATTTGTAGTTTTTTTAAATTAGTAGGCGCCGATTGCCCCCAAACTGGGATAAGATAATCTAGGTGTGGTTTAACAAGCGTGTTATAGATACTATAACGTAATTTAAATGGTATATATTTAGCCGCATTTCTTAAAGCTCCTGTAAGTGGTATTAACTTAGATCTCACATGGTTTATATGTGATTTAAATGTTAATTTATTATCCAAGATTAGGCCAAGATATTTTTCTTCATTAGATCTGTTTAAAGGTTGTGAGTCTATTGTAAGAGGTGGAAAATAAGATATTTTTTTATTTTTGGCTGCATAGATTACATAAGAGGTCTTTTTTACGTTAATTGTCAATAAATTTAATTTAAACCAGCTATTTAATAGATTAAGATCATTTTGAGCAACTTTATTTAAGTTGACTGCTGAATCCCCGAAGTAGAAGAGACAAGTATCATCAGCATACAGTGATATGTTCCCTGACAATCCAGCGCTACTAATATCATTGATATATACCAAAAAAAGCAACGGTCCTAAGACAGAGCCCTGAGGGACTCCATATTTGATTTCGGCGAGATTCGATACATAATTATTAATTTTTACTATTTGATACCTGTTGCTCAGGTATGAATCAAGTATTTTATAAGCTGAATCAGTTATACCTATGTTTTTTAATTTATTTAATAGAATGGGGTGGCTGACGGTGTCGAATGCCTTTTTAAGATCTATAAATATTCCTAAGGCCAAGTGCTTCTTATCTATATTGTCTTTAATTTTGGAAACAAGATCAATTGTAGCTGATAGTGTATTTGATTTAGGACGAAAACCGTATTGATATTCAATTAGAAAATTTATTTTATTTAGGTATTTGAGCAGACGAGTGTATAAAACCTTTTCGAAAATTTTAGATACTATAGGCAGTACTGAAATAGGTCGATAATTTCCAGGGTCAGATTTAGGTCCAGTTTTATAGATAGGTGTCACTTTAGCAACTTTTAGACTGTCGGGAAAGACACCATCAGCTAGGCATTTGTTTATAGAATTAGTGAGGTCATGTATTATAAGATTCTTTATACATTTTATGATTTTGGTAGTAACGCCGTCTATTCCAGCAGCTGCATTGTTGTCTAATTTATCTATAATTTTAGATATTTCATTTTTTGTACATAATTCAAATTTATCGAGCCTAATTTCTGTAGAAGTCTGACAATGTTTAATAGTATTTTGTGACAGTGTTGATGCGGTGTTATTATTTTGTAATTTACTAGCCAAAAGAGTGCCTATAGTAGCAAAATAATTATTGAAACAGTTACAGATTTCAGTTCCTTTTTGGATTATTTTACCGTCAATAATTAGATTTGGAGGAGCACAATTATTGTCTATTTTATTTTTTACCAAGGTATTGATTAGCTGCCACATCTTCTTTGGATTATTTTTACATCCACGTTATTTGATTCAGTCTCCAAATCGAAGTTATTTCATATAAATCCTCGACACGATTCGCGTTTTCTTAGAAGAAAGAAACTCTGGCCTAATTAAAACACACTAGCCTAAAAGCCTATTCAGCGTCGCCTAGAGGCTGGATTGTCGATTTTTGCTAAAGTAGGTCACACATAATCCGAGCGAGATGAGATACTCGAACGAAGTTTAGTGAACGTTTAAAATATAATATTGTTACGACAGGAAATTATCTCGTGGCGAGGAAATTGTGAAAGTTGCGGTGGAATCGAGCGGTGAGGGGCTCGGTGGGGCGTGGGGCGGGGTGCGGGGCGGGAGGCGCCTGCGCTGCCTGCAGCGTACACTGCAGCTATAGGTGATGTAAAGACACAGCTTTACAAATTTGCAATGGATAAAGTTAATAGAGGCCAACCCACACTTGACCAGCGTAGTGGATTAAGGCTCATAGGAGGTACGAGGTCCCTGGAACAAGTATGAGCTGATGATGAAAGTTATAGAAGAGTATGGACATTGCCTTTTTTTTGTCTATAATACATTGATAAGAATAACTTCAATTTCAGTCGACCTTTTCTATTACGTTACATAGTAAGGTATAAACGAAAACTTTTAATTGGTCTTTGTGTTTTTATATCTTGTAGTATAAAATATTACGTAAGGTGGCTGTAAGTTTTCTTTAATAATAAATAAACAAATAAGTAAATTACGCTGCTGAACTTTTAAAGAATCTTCAGAAATGTCAACGGCATTACAATTGTGTTTAAAGATTCGAACCTTGTTATTATATTATTTTGTAGTAATAAAAATCTAAGGTATTTATTAATTACATATTGTAAAATCTTGTAGGATTTAAATTTGATTAAACAATACAATTCAATACAAAGTAGTAACAGCATTAAATATATTGTTATTAAGCCAACTGAATAATATGTTTTTATTGTACATATTTTATCACTCCTTTTAATGTAGAAACATTTAAATCAACTTAAAAAGTTAATATTCTTCTTACTACTTGTTCTAAAATTACGAGACATTAACCACGTCTCAAATTTAAAGTATGAGCTCTAAAATGTTGACTACAAAGCTGCCACAGGGGCTTAAGTATGAATCGAGTGAAGCTCGTCGCGACGTCTTGCGGACAATAAATTAATAACCGCGCTGGCTGGCGTGTGACGCCGACACGAGATCACTTCGCTTATGACTATATTATCAATTTTAACTTCACTCTGAAATGTGCAAGCAATTTAAAACTGTCTTTTGTCTACATGTTTTATAAAACTCTTAAATTTAAAATGGTGAACGATCAATGGTTCTTGACGTAAGTTTTCAATTCGAAAGATTCATTTGCCAATCCTTGTGTTCCTGTGTGTCTGTGTGTGTATCCTTTTGTGTTTTTAAATTTTGATCTATGGGAGTGAAATGTGCTATCCAAAAAAATTTAATCAGTGAGAAAGTAAGATATGTTGCGAAATGTTTAATAGCGTCATTGCGCCAACGTATTTCCTGCAGACAGTGAAATAAAAAGATAATTAATAGATTCAAATCGTATTCAATGTATGCCTGCAACCGTGTCTTGCTTGTCATCGCTTAAAAGACTAGCAAATTGATAATGTCTTCCCGATAATGTAATCCCGCTCCAAGTTCACACGAGTGAGGGCCGCTCTACACAACTTAAATTGGATCCCATCATGCGTCGATCCCCTCGGGGAAGTTGAAAATAAACAATATTATTACATTACTTGTAACATTTATATTAAAGTTAGTTCATAACACTTGCTATACCCCATTGAGCCCATTCACGTGAATGAGGGTCCGTCAAGTGTTTTGAGGATCTAAATAGGGTTGCCAGGAGCAACAACAAAATAGAGATGTAGCTAGCAATTCCTAACTTTGTAAATTACTCAAGCAATTTAGCGACTAAAGAATGTTCCTTTGTTAATAAATAAGTTTTATTTTAACAATTCAGTTGAATTATTACGAAATTTTAAACGAATTTACTCATAATATTGCTAATATTAAAACATTTTCATAACAATTTCCGTTACGGAAGACTGAACAACTGACGAACACGTTTGAATGGCAACATAGTCTGAGCTAGAGATTTCATTACTGTATTTGTACTTGTAATATTTTTATCTATAAAAAAAGTCTAAAACTAGAGGTTTTAAAAATTCGACTAAATTATCTTTCAAAATTCCAGGACCTGATTAAAAAATAAGCCATAATAAGTTCAAACAAACAAAGACTAATGATTATTCAAAAAGGTTTTTTCAGTGAAACTGGCAACCATAGTGTTGAGTGCTAACCGCTCTCCAACGGTTACGAGCTACGAGCGCGCTACGAGCTACGAGCACACCGCTACGTCACCTCGCGCGAACAGCACTTGTTAGCATTATAACATAACCTTTGTTGATTCTGCACCTTCTCAGAGAACATTGTTAGTACGTGACGTAACAACAAGTATAGTTTTAAATCGTCTGAATTTAAAAATGTATAGATAGATCAGTTTTATTGATATTACGAGGAAGTATGTGCGCAAAATAAGATACTCGATTTTTATGCTAATGTTAGTATACGTTTTTTGACACAATATTGTACTTAATATACATCACTTCTGTGATAAGGCAGCCTAATGATAAATATTATATTTTGTATACATTATGTTTTCCGTGTATAGTTTTATTGAAGAGTTTCTTATTCCTTTCTTTATAAATCATTCAAGTGTCTGATAACTCCAACACTCAGACAGCGATTTTACAGTATCCTAGTTAAGAAAAAGGATAACACCAGATTTGAAAGGAAGTTAGTGCGCTATAAAGTTCCGCGTATTACAGCGCGAGCGGGACACGTCGAGCGCTAGACTGGTGTTCAATCTCTATTTACAGCCCGACATGCGTCACCGATTGAGGCGGATTTTATCGTCAACGGTTGTCGCCACACAGACGAGCTGCTATAAAAACATTTCTAGAAGTTTTGCTTGAGTGACGAGTGACAAAATGTGTTGGGAAATGGAAATTCTTACATTCACGTATGTTACAAGGTTCGAGTATAATCTATCAAAGTACAAAGTATTGATGTAACAATATTATGACGATTTTTATATTTTAAGAATTATCCTGTTTATATATTGCCTATGCAAGCCACAGAATCTCATCGATATATTATATAAGAATTTTCCTTTTTTACACATAATATCTATGATTGAATTTTTTCAAAATTAAAATTTCTTATGTTTAAGCTATGTAGACGTAATAATATACCATTAATAATGAGATGGAACCGTCACGCCATAGTTCTCAAGTGCTCGAACAGTTATATTGGTACAATAACTGTTTTAATTATAATTACTCTTCCATTGTGTTGATTAATCTGTTTGGAGTGTATTAAATCAACGAGCTTTAAATTAATAAAATGTATGTTTAAAATATTTTATCTTACAAACATAATTAATTTTATGACTGCAACATTTTATTTGGTTTGTTCTGCAAATATAATGGGAAAATATCGGAATGTATTATCATTATATTTTTGTTTAAAAGTAAATATTTTCATTATTGTTCATGATGTGAAGTAGTCGTATATTTCCTGTACTTAATATGTCGTTTAGATTTTAAAGCTATTGAATTTACAGTGAATAAAACGAGTTTTAGGGAAAATATACATATTTTAATTAGGCCGATTTATCTCCATGCATGTGTCATTGGTAGCTTAGGTCAGTACCTACGTGAAAACACTCGTTATTTTATTCCAGTACGATCACATAGCGAGCATAGTTTCCTCTAACCATTCATATTATGGATTCCCTATACCTACATACCTACATAATATTTTAAATTAGTTTTTGTACATATTAATCCAGTTCCAAGCTTCAGTATAGTTGTTGACGGTTGAGCTATTGCTGATTTATCATTAGGAAGAGAATCATAATGTAGTTCATAGCTTGTCGATATCGCATAGTTTATAGACGGCAATAAACAATATGTCGGCCGGTAAATCACAAGCGACATGTTAATCTGGCGTCACACTTGTCGCCTCACGAAGACGCCTCGATTGTTCGCCAACAATCAGCAACATTGTCTGCCGTGGCCGCTCCCCGCACGCCAAATTACACTGTATTGGCCTGTCAGAGATGCCAATATCGCCTGCCCCAATATGTAACGTAAATGGGGTTCGGTGAGCGTGGTTATTGCTGCAAGTTGCGATGTGTGTCACCCGCTTGTGCACAATCATTACCGCTCCTGCTGCTCTCTTATTAAAATACCTTCTATTTTACATTTCGGTATTGGATTTTTCATCAGTATTTTGTTTTATTTATGTTGGATTATAGAATGCAATCTGGGATATAATATGTGTTGACTGAGAATTACCAAAAGTGCATATGTATAATAGTTCATATTTTTAATAATAATGAAAAAGTAAAGATTTATCTTTTCTTTCTTCCTTGCTATCTCTTCAAACTTCCTATATTCAATTTAGTAAATGCTTGCTAATTAATTTTATCATCTTGAAAAAAATGCAAAGCAAATTGAACAAGTCTTAAAGCACGCCTAAAATTAAACTAAATATAAAGTGCAATTTATCAAAATGCGTGTCATTGCAAAGTATCCAAACTGATATAGAACAGCCAAAATTTTTGCAAATTTATCTAAAATAATAAATATGGAGCACGTCAGTGTCACATTGTCACGCTCGAGCGCGGCTTGCACGCCGTGTCACGTGCTCGATTAGCCGCCAGCGGGAACACGGCGGGACACTGCTGGAGGAATTACATAAAGGAAAGCATTTTACAATTACATAGTCTTGAAATCATATATACAGAACATCAGACATGCATCTATCTATACATCTATCTATCAACCTCTTTTTAAAATACTTAAATTAAATAATTTTAGTGAAGTTTGCGTCTTTCGAAATCATCAATATAAACTTTTTACGTCGTATGACCATTAATTATGTACTTACAATTTGCTGAAGAACAAAATCCATATTACGTTTGGTCTCCTTTATAAATAAAAATATTGAATCAAACCTAAGTTAAGTTTTTTTAAAATCTGTGTAAAATTATATAATATAGAAGTCTTAGTAAATAAATAAGTATGCAGCCCGATTCATAAATAATTTAAAAGACGTGAACGAAAATACGATAAAGAATACAACGAATACAATATTAAATATTAATGTTGTCAAGTTTTATTTCATAGCGAGCGAGGACACGTCGCAGCTCACATGCTGAAGACAACCCCCGAGCGCCGCGCTCTCCACATTTTTAACATTTCGCAAAACTGCAATATGTACTGAAATAAACCGCGTGAACCAAGATAGGTCATCTCCATCGCCGCAATATGGAGTCGAGTCGCTTAATCACTGGTTAATTACGTCAAGTGTCAAACGATCGAGCGCCCCTTGTGTCCAGGGCACGAATTAATTGGCCTTATTTATGAGTTCTCAACTTGTGTCCATGTCATAACTGCTCCGCCGAGAGATTACAACTTCTCGCTGTTTATTATTTTATAATAAGAGTTACGCTATTTCAATTTTCCGTAACTTTTCGTTTAGGACCTTAACTACGTGTTGCTCTAGCCTCTATGTGCTCTATGTTAAAGTGATAAATATTATTTAAATGAAAACCAATAGGTACTATTTTGGAAATATTTATATTTCAAATAATAACATTTTCATAAAAAAATATTACAACCTTTACAATAATTATCCAGTGAAAGAAAATGTTTATACCATTATGTGCGATTGAAAAACCCGCATTCATATCAATTATGAGTCGCAACGATCGAGAACAGTTATAATTTGTTAGCTTTGCGTAATTGTATCAACATCGGCTCGAATCACTCCAAGTGCCGGCTCCGCTGCACTTATTGTACTTTATTGCGAATGTCACGTGATGCCGTGGCGTGCCTAATTGCCGTAAAATATTACATCGCGAAATATTACATTTCTACATTACATTTTATGCTCTCTAAAATTTTAATTACTTTAAAAGCTCCGCTCAGATTAACACGCAATTTCAAGGACGTCTAATCCCCAGTTTACAGTAATAACGGTAATTATCGTTTCCTGTTTTTGTTCCTGTTTTTGTACGTGTATAGATTACGTTGAGTTTTATTCGGAACAGAACAGTAACGACCTCGTAAGTTATTTTCAAAGGAAATAATTAATAACTCCGCGCGAGTTACAAAAGTATTTAACGTCGAGCCACATTAGTTTGGCGCGGTTTGAATTTGCGATAAAGAACAGTATTAAAGCGTTTTCGGCCGACCGAGCCGTCAGCCCGCCGCGCCGCGCCGCGCCGCGCGGAGACGGGCGACGCGTGACGTTATCTTCTTGTACTTGACGTGACATAATATCATAATAATATATTACGCGGCTTAGACATTTGAGAGGAAATAAAAGTTGAACTTGTATCTATATTTTAGCGTACTTTTATACTCTAGGTCCTTGCAACTTTCTTTTCGCACCATGGTGACTTGATGATTTTATAAAAATTAAAAGCGAAAATTTACGATTTACTTTATAGGAAATAACTTATCACCTTTTCAGTACAAAAGCCTCCTTCATTTCGAGTTTAAAACGTTACCTATTAGAACAACTAATAATTGAAATACGTTCACGAAATCCAATATATCGGAGGGCAAAGGATTAAAATTAATTCGAGACATCCGAGCACCTCATTTAGTCCGAGGGGCGTATTATCTCATTAAATCAGCTCCTATTTATAGTTTCAGCGTAAATTTAGGCGGCTTCAGCGATATATTAGTTCACCGAATCACTCGTTACGGCTAATGAATTCCGCGCCAATCTGATTACGCTTCTAATGAAAATGTGCGGAGGCTCCGATTTATTACAAACGCAGCGCCTTGCCGAGTTCGCTTCCCTCGCGCCCTCGGCAGCGGGCGGATGGCGGACGGTCTGCGGGTTGCAGCTGACCGCGCCAGGAACTTCTCACAACAATACAACAATACTTGCAAGTCCTGACAGTTCAAAGTTGTTGAATACAGAACAATGTATTCAACAACTTTGAAAGAACACTTCGAAAAATATGCTACTTACATTGAACAATTCACTAAAACTTTCGCGCTCTGCGTTAAATTCTCAACAATTACTGTTAACTTCTACTGTTAGCTGATACATCAGTAACATTTCTCATATTTTACAGTTAATAAATTGAATGTACAAGTGATGACTCATCGGTACTAAACCCCTAATATGTTATATCTCGGCAGACAGGAATAAGACTTATTAATGGCGATGTAATAACTGACACAACTAATTTATTATAAGTGTGCTTGTGTGTGCACAACATTGCGCTTTACAAAAATATGTAAATAATAAAAGGCAACAAAAACACATTACAATAATTATTGCAGGCTAGATTTCATTGAGTAGTTATTAGAGCATTCCAGTAGCCCGCCGCAACATAATCACTAATTACTAATTACTAACGGCACGGCACCGCTGTTCCCGCTCACCGCTTACCGTTCACCGCTCACCGCTTACCAGCTACCACATTATATGAGCATTGTAATTTGAACAACTTCATAAACGTTTTACAATTACCGCTAACAATGGTTCGTCGCTTTGTGATTTTTAAACATTCCACTTTTTTGCAGCTTACAATTTGAGCCTAATTTAGTACTTTCATTTAATTTGCTATTTGCTTTTCAGGCTTTTTATGTGTTTTAAACTAATATTATGCTTATGCGAATAAATTTGCAAATAAAGCTTTGTTAACATTTTATTTAATGTGTATGCCAAAGCAAATAAAATTAGACAAATTTAGAGTACAGAACATAATAATATTATTATCGATGCCCCAAAATAATTTATAATACACTCGGATTGCTTGCTACGAACTCGTAGGTGATGTAGCGTAGCACTCGTTACGACCGTAGCATCGTAGCTGTAATCTACGGATAATAAATTAAGAAGAAAATGTATATTGCCTGCCGCATTCGCTCTAGTTCAAACTATTTTCTATTTCACATTGTTCGAGTAATTCCTTAAGCATTTCTCATTTACATTCTCATTCCTGCGAACCGCCCACAGTAAATACAAAATAAAGGAAAGTTATAATAGTGGGACTTATTTTAATATGGTTTAGTTTAAATAAGGCTCCTATAGTGTTTCATTTAATTAAAGGGAATATTGAATGTTTTAAGTTATATTCTCTCTCAGAAATAATGAAATATTTTATAATGTGTTATTTATTGTTTCAGGTACGTTCAGGGATATTTTCAACTACAACAATATGTTATTACAACAGATGGTAATGTTTATATGTAAGTTGTGTATTCTTGAAATAATGCATATTCAACGTTTCGTTTTTAATATTTTGTTAATCTTGAATATAACAAAAACTTGGCATCGCTCGCTATCGAAAATTTTTCCAATCAACTTTTATTTCCAAAAAAGTTGTAGCGAAACACTTGAACGTGGCGGTTTAAGCGCAAATAAAAGTGAAAATAAAAGTCAATGCACCATTTTGTTGACTGCGGTGTATTGGTGTTAAGGAAAACAAACTACAATGTCGATTGTAGGTGGTCGGCGGCGCGGGCGGGCAGGCGGCGGGCAGGCGGCGGGCGCGGCGCGACTGAGACTCATTGTGCTCATTTCTCGTTAAATATGTCGTTTCTTCGAGTCATTTACTGCAGTTTTGCAGTTTAAAGCTTAACCAAATCTATGCACAGACGAAATTAGGCTCCGAACTTAGTAAAGCGATTTTACTTTTGTCCTTGTTAGCGATTTAGTGAAAACTTTCACTTTTGCAGCACTTTCACGGTTGCTACGATACTAGGTATGTGGGACGTTGTTTTTTAATAACAGTTAAAATCTCGAATAATTGGCTTGATGTCGTTACCCTTGAATGTTTAGCGACTGTTAATTGAATGAAATCAATTCATTCATGTTCATCAAGTTTATATAATATTAAAAGCTACAATAGAAAAAAATCATAAAAAAAAGATTTTCAAACTGGTACTATAACTCTCGAGCGATGAGCACGTTGTGAACTGAATATTGAAGGCACGTTTCATTTTATTTGGTATTTTAATCATTTAATTTTTTTATAATTGGGAAATATCATATTCATTTAATTTTTATTTACAACTTTATGCTCTTTTGACAATTTTGTCTCTCAAGTTGTCTCAAGTTTTTAGATGTCGTTATCGTCAAATATAAAAGTCTTGAATTTAACAATCGGAACAAAGCTATATTCTGTTTTGAGTCTATCCCAAGGTAGGTAGACAAAGACAAACGAAATTATTATCCTTATATAATATTTCCACTTTACAGACCGCCGTTCGTAACAATTTATTTATTTATTTATTATTATAATTAAAACGGTATTGCACCAATTACATTAATTATAAAAATTACATAAATTATATTACAATATGAACAAAAAAATTAAATTAAATCAGATTACAAATTATATATAAAAAGAAAAAGAATAAATTAATATAACAAAGATTATTATCGCGATCCACAATAAATCGAGCACGAAAGCGAAAAATAAAAATGATCGTTTTGTTTCCTGTATCTTCGTTATTTAAGTGGTATAGATGTAGTGGCGCATACAGCTCCGGTAAGTAGATTGTGCGGCGCCGCGCGACTCTGGCCCGTGAGCCCGCGCCGCACGGTGCAGCCCGCGCGACGCACTGCAGACTGTTACGTAAGCCCGCACTAAAACTACGAATTGACACAAATTCTATACAGCCCTGAATGTGCACAGTTTTTTAATCCACATTTATATACGGCCTATTTAGACTCGTTCACGGCCGCGCTATTTAACATTAATTGCGATCTCAGTTTTCGCTTAGATGAGAAAAGTTTTAATTTACTTTTGAGATCTGTAAAACCGTTTAAACACATTTCATTAGTAGTCGGATTCATCGCCGACTCGACTCGAATTAGTCGACTAACGACTTATTTATACAACTCGTAACAAACTTTGTCAAATGATTTCGGATTTAATTACGACTCGTGTTAAATATTATTAACATTAATTATTCCCTATTATTAGTTTAAGTCAAATAATGAACGTTATGAATAAATAATAATTATATAATCAATATAACCTGCTAAATGCTAAAAATGTCTTAATAATAGAAGTTTGTATTTCTGTTGTAATAGACAAATATTATAATCCGTATAATTTGGTTATTGTATAGTCTGTTTGGTATCACAGTAAACTGCAATTGTCTTTGCCCTCCTCCTGTCTCTGTGGTTTGCGGTGTATAATGTAGTTTGTAATAAAGTATTATAATAAAAATAAAGTTAATTTATCAGCATCCACAAGTTGCGTTTCGATATACAATTATTTCAACAATTTCTTTTCAAACATTTGTCAAAACGGATAGAATGATGCTCTTGAAAAATGTTAATCGAGCAAATACCTAACACGAGTTCCGACAGGCTCGTTGACAAGTTTAATATAATGCATGCAAGATGTTGAAGGCTACAATTACACAACAGCTCTCATTATGGAAAAGTGCGTTTGAAGTCCTAAAAGACGCGCCGAGAGAGCTCCACATTACCTGTCTCTATCAGATCCAGCCGACCGTAAAGGACGAGGAACCTTTGTGACTCAGCGGACTGACGAGCGTTCAGAGATAAGGTCATTGAAACGCGCCCGTAATTCACTGGAAAAGTTTATTTTTACTACAAATTACGTGAACGAATGGTGATGAGGGCGCTTTCACTGTAAATTATTACTTGTTGGTCTTCGGCCGGTCGCGCGCGGCGTGGCGCTTCCGCCCGCTCCGAGCTATATTTTAACTATTTACGATTTAAGTAGCGCACCGTGGGAATTTCCAAAGGAACTAATGGAATCAATGAAAAGCTGGAAATGACGACTTACAAGTTACAACTCACCTTTTTTATTTAATAGATATTACGGTGTCCCCCAAGGCAGTCTAATGGGACCTTTATTATTTTTGATATATTTAAATGATTTACCTGACATTATTGACTACAATTGCGTACTATTTGCTGATGACATTTCTATAATTTTCCCTGACGACCGTTAAGTGATTGATTCTAATTATAATATTATGATAATTGATAATAATTTAAATATAATCTTGACATGGTTTAAAAATAATAATTTATCTGCTAACATGACGAAGACTAAATACATACATACAATTCTCCAATTACAATACTAAGAATAAACCCAGCTCTGTGTAATATTGGTCCTCTTGATTCTTGCAGACCTCAATTCAAAGAAAAACGTCTCTTAACTCTTACTAGTTTGTATATATTGGAAATATGTATGTTTGTAAAAAAGCACGGTGAACTCTTCAAACCAACCAAAAACAATTCACAATTGGGTTTTAGGGATCCTACTCGCCTATTGATGCCAAACTGTAAATCTAAACTTTTTCAAAACAATGCTAGTGTGATGTGCATACAGGTATTTAATCACATTTCTAAAGAACTGCGTGAAATGCCAAAAAATTTAATGCATAGAAAATTGAAAATATGGTTAGCGGAAAAATGTTTTTATTCTTTATATGAATTTTTTAAATAGTTATAGTAATAAAAACGTGTTAATTTTAATGTTATATTTTAATGTATGTATATTTATATAATCTGTAATGTATTCGTGAAAAAATTGTATGCCAATTATTGGCGAATTGTGTGGACTATTTTATTAATTAAATCATGTGACCTTGTATCACCACAATTCTGACAAATAAATGATTTGAATTTGAACTATGTGTTCAGCGCAGAATAAATGTAGCATATCTTTTATTTCGTGCCTTTAGTTTAGGATTTAATGTAAACGAGGATTAAATGAGGATTTTCTAGTTGGTCGGGTTATCAAATGAAAAGTCTGCACAGTGAGATAACTAGGGACAAAAATAAAGATAAACATCGTTTATATCGATCTTTGAAACACGCGACTGTCGAGCGTGGTCACGGTACAACAGAATACAATCGTATTGTAATCGGAAAATCGTATAAAAGTCGCTTCAGTAAATTTCATTATTTGAAACATCCATTGTTACCGATTGTCAAATTCAATGAAATTTATTGATGCACGTTTGTTTTCGACATGAAAAGTTCTTCTGAAATAAATACAAATAAAATCGGAGAAATGCTACATATCCGTCACGTCGACGAAGTGCGGTCACAGATCATCCGTGTAACTACTATTTCAGATAACGCACGCAGGAGCGGCGGTCGACGGGCAGCTGACGGCTGCGGATTGTTATTCAATACGTAATTATGCAAACTGTCGCCACGCAACCACTCACATTCGCGTTGGCTTGCTTTGCATCATTCTATCCGTTTTGACAAATGTTTGAAAAGAAATTGTTGAAATAATTGTATATCGAAACGCAACTTGTGGATGCTGATAAATTAACTTTATTTTTATTATAATACTTTATTACAAACTACATTATACACCGCAAACCACAGAGACAGGAGGAGGGCAAAGACAATTGCAGTTTACTGTGATACCAAACAGACTATACAATAACCAAATTATACGGATTATAATATTTGTCTATTACAACAGAAATACAAACTTCTATTATTAAGACATTTTTAGCATTTAGCAGGTTATATTGATTATATAATTATTATTTATTCATAACGTTCATTATTTGACTTAAACTAATAATAGGGAATAATTAATGTTAATAATATTTAACACGAGTCGTAATTAAATCCGAAATCATTTGACAAAGTTTGTTACGAGTTGTATAAATAAGTCGTTAGTCGACTAATTCGAGTCGAGTCGGCGATGAATCCGACTACTAATGAAATGTGTTTAAACGGTTTTACAGATCTCAAAAGTAAATTAAAACTTTTCTCATCTAAGCGAAAACTGAGATCGCAATTAATGTTAAATAGCGCGGCCGTGAACGAGTCTAAATAGGCCGTATATAAATGTGGATTAAAAAACTGTGCACATTCAGGGCTGTATAGAATTTGTGTCAATTCGTAGTTTTAGTGCGGGCTTACGTAACAGTCTGCAGTGCGTCGCGCGGGCTGCACCGTGCGGCGCGGGCTCACGGGCCAGAGTCGCGCGGCGCCGCACAATCTACTTACCGGAGCTGTATGCGCCACTACATCTATACCACTTAAATAACGAAGATACAGGAAACAAAACGATCATTTTTATTTTTCGCTTTCGTGCTCGATTTATTGTGGATCGCGATAATAATCTTTGTTATATTAATTTATTCTTTTTCTTTTTATATATAATTTGTAATCTGATTTAATTTAATTTTTTTGTTCATATTGTAATATAATTTATGTAATTTTTATAATTAATGTAATTGGTGCAATACCGTTTTAATTATAATAATAAATAAATAAATAAATTGTTACGAACGGCGGTCTGTAAAGTGGAAATATTATATAAGGATAATAATTTCGTTTGTCTTTGTCTACCTACCTTGGGATAGACTCAAAACAGAATATAGCTTTGTTCCGATTGTTAAATTCAAGACTTTTATATTTGACGATAACGACATCTAAAAACTTGAGACAACTTGAGAGACAAAATTGTCAAAAGAGCATAAAGTTGTAAATAAAAATTAAATGAATATGATATTTCCCAATTATAAAAAAATTAAATGATTAAAATACCAAATAAAATGAAACGTGCCTTCAATATTCAGTTCACAACGTGCTCATCGCTCGAGAGTTATAGTACCAGTTTGAAAATCTTTTTTTTATGATTTTTTTCTATTGTAGCTTTTAATATTATATAAACTTGATGAACATGAATGAATTGATTTCATTCAATTAACAGTCGCTAAACATTCAAGGGTAACGACATCAAGCCAATTATTCGAGATTTTAACTGTTATTAAAAAACAACGTCCCACATACCTAGTATCGTAGCAACCGTGAAAGTGCTGCAAAAGTGAAAGTTTTCACTAAATCGCTAACAAGGACAAAAGTAAAATCGCTTTACTAAGTTCGGAGCCTAATTTCGTCTGTGCATAGATTTGGTTAAGCTTTAAACTGCAAAACTGCAGTAAATGACTCGAAGAAACGACATATTTAACGAGAAATGAGCACAATGAGTCTCAGTCGCGCCGCGCCCGCCGCCTGCCCGCCGCCTGCCCGCCCGCGCCGCCGACCACCTACAATCGACATTGTAGTTTGTTTTCCTTAACACCAATACACCGCAGTCAACAAAATGGTGCATTGACTTTTATTTTCACTTTTATTTGCGCTTAAACCGCCACGTTCAAGTGTTTCGCTACAACTTTTTTGGAAATAAAAGTTGATTGGAAAAATTTTCGATAGCGAGCGATGCCAAGTTTTTGTTATATTCAAGATTAACAAAATATTAAAAACGAAACGTTGAATATGCATTATTTCAAGAATACACAACTTACATATAAACATTACCATCTGTTGTAATAACATATTGTTGTAGTTGAAAATATCCCTGAACGTACCTGAAACAATAAATAACACATTATAAAATATTTCATTATTTCTGAGAGAGAATATAACTTAAAACATTCAATATTCCCTTTAATTAAATGAAACACTATAGGAGCCTTATTTAAACTAAACCATATTAAAATAAGTCCCACTATTATAACTTTCCTTTATTTTGTATTTACTGTGGGCGGTTCGCAGGAATGAGAATGTAAATGAGAAATGCTTAAGGAATTACTCGAACAATGTGAAATAGAAAATAGTTTGAACTAGAGCGAATGCGGCAGGCAATATACATTTTCTTCTTAATTTATTATCCGTAGATTACAGCTACGATGCTACGGTCGTAACGAGTGCTACGCTACATCACCTACGAGTTCGTAGCAAGCAATCCGAGTGTATTATAAATTATTTTGGGGCATCGATAATAATATTATTATGTTCTGTACTCTAAATTTGTCTAATTTTATTTGCTTTGGCATACACATTAAATAAAATGTTAACAAAGCTTTATTTGCAAATTTATTCGCATAAGCATAATATTAGTTTAAAACACATAAAAAGCCTGAAAAGCAAATAGCAAATTAAATGAAAGTACTAAATTAGGCTCAAATTGTAAGCTGCAAAAAAGTGGAATGTTTAAAAATCACAAAGCGACGAACCATTGTTAGCGGTAATTGTAAAACGTTTATGAAGTTGTTCAAATTACAATGCTCATATAATGTGGTAGCTGGTAAGCGGTGAGCGGTGAACGGTAAGCGGTGAGCGGGAACAGCGGTGCCGTGCCGTTAGTAATTAGTAATTAGTGATTATGTTGCGGCGGGCTACTGGAATGCTCTAATAACTACTCAATGAAATCTAGCCTGCAATAATTATTGTAATGTGTTTTTGTTGCCTTTTATTATTTACATATTTTTGTAAAGCGCAATGTTGTGCACACACAAGCACACTTATAATAAATTAGTTGTGTCAGTTATTACATCGCCATTAATAAGTCTTATTCCTGTCTGCCGAGATATAACATATTAGGGGTTTAGTACCGATGAGTCATCACTTGTACATTCAATTTATTAACTGTAAAATATGAGAAATGTTACTGATGTATCAGCTAACAGTAGAAGTTAACAGTAATTGTTGAGAATTTAACGCAGAGCGCGAAAGTTTTAGTGAATTGTTCAATGTAAGTAGCATATTTTTCGAAGTGTTCTTTCAAAGTTGTTGAATACATTGTTCTGTATTCAACAACTTTGAACTGTCAGGACTTGCAAGTATTGTTGTATTGTTGTGAGAAGTTCCTGGCGCGGTCAGCTGCAACCCGCAGACCGTCCGCCATCCGCCCGCTGCCGAGGGCGCGAGGGAAGCGAACTCGGCAAGGCGCTGCGTTTGTAATAAATCGGAGCCTCCGCACATTTTCATTAGAAGCGTAATCAGATTGGCGCGGAATTCATTAGCCGTAACGAGTGATTCGGTGAACTAATATATCGCTGAAGCCGCCTAAATTTACGCTGAAACTATAAATAGGAGCTGATTTAATGAGATAATACGCCCCTCGGACTAAATGAGGTGCTCGGATGTCTCGAATTAATTTTAATCCTTTGCCCTCCGATATATTGGATTTCGTGAACGTATTTCAATTATTAGTTGTTCTAATAGGTAACGTTTTAAACTCGAAATGAAGGAGGCTTTTGTACTGAAAAGGTGATAAGTTATTTCCTATAAAGTAAATCGTAAATTTTCGCTTTTAATTTTTATAAAATCATCAAGTCACCATGGTGCGAAAAGAAAGTTGCAAGGACCTAGAGTATAAAAGTACGCTAAAATATAGATACAAGTTCAACTTTTATTTCCTCTCAAATGTCTAAGCCGCGTAATATATTATTATGATATTATGTCACGTCAAGTACAAGAAGATAACGTCACGCGTCGCCCGTCTCCGCGCGGCGCGGCGCGGCGCGGCGGGCTGACGGCTCGGTCGGCCGAAAACGCTTTAATACTGTTCTTTATCGCAAATTCAAACCGCGCCAAACTAATGTGGCTCGACGTTAAATACTTTTGTAACTCGCGCGGAGTTATTAATTATTTCCTTTGAAAATAACTTACGAGGTCGTTACTGTTCTGTTCCGAATAAAACTCAACGTAATCTATACACGTACAAAAACAGGAACAAAAACAGGAAACGATAATTACCGTTATTACTGTAAACTGGGGATTAGACGTCCTTGAAATTGCGTGTTAATCTGAGCGGAGCTTTTAAAGTAATTAAAATTTTAGAGAGCATAAAATGTAATGTAGAAATGTAATATTTCGCGATGTAATATTTTACGGCAATTAGGCACGCCACGGCATCACGTGACATTCGCAATAAAGTACAATAAGTGCAGCGGAGCCGGCACTTGGAGTGATTCGAGCCGATGTTGATACAATTACGCAAAGCTAACAAATTATAACTGTTCTCGATCGTTGCGACTCATAATTGATATGAATGCGGGTTTTTCAATCGCACATAATGGTATAAACATTTTCTTTCACTGGATAATTATTGTAAAGGTTGTAATATTTTTTTATGAAAATGTTATTATTTGAAATATAAATATTTCCAAAATAGTACCTATTGGTTTTCATTTAAATAATATTTATCACTTTAACATAGAGCACATAGAGGCTAGAGCAACACGTAGTTAAGGTCCTAAACGAAAAGTTACGGAAAATTGAAATAGCGTAACTCTTATTATAAAATAATAAACAGCGAGAAGTTGTAATCTCTCGGCGGAGCAGTTATGACATGGACACAAGTTGAGAACTCATAAATAAGGCCAATTAATTCGTGCCCTGGACACAAGGGGCGCTCGATCGTTTGACACTTGACGTAATTAACCAGTGATTAAGCGACTCGACTCCATATTGCGGCGATGGAGATGACCTATCTTGGTTCACGATGCTATCACGATTCCCAACTAATTATATTGATTTAGTTTGATATTTGACGGGCTCGTTTAATGGAATTAGTGGCCGCTATTGTGGTGTAAATGCGCTCTTTTGTGTATGTTTTATCTGTAAAGCTGACAAAAGCATTGATGTTTCAATTTAACAATCAATGTTTCAAAGTACCTACTGCTTGCGCTATTCAATAATTTTAGGGAATATTTAGTAAGAATAAATAAGATGACGATTTAAATATCACAATAATGACTAAAGCAACTCAGTAGATAATTATATGTAGATTATAAGGTTTTTATTTAGGTAATAATACATCGTTATAAAAATATGACTACCTTACTTACGTTTCAGTTTTTTCTGGTATCATGTACGATACCTACACATTTCTGATTTCTTTGTCTCTTGAGTTGACAGGACAAAAACTCATATTTAATTTATCATCATAGTCATAGTCCTTTTGTGAACATTTCAATCAGAATATAAATAAAAACAATTTCTATTTTATTAAACCTACGCACATAACAAAATCTCTAAAATAATATAATATATAAATTTAATATTTCACAAAGTTTTGAAATATTTGAGAGCGCAAAGCGTATTTATTAAAAAGAATAAAGCAGTCACGCTCGCGCAGGCTTTCCTGTTCGTGTAAATGGGTGCGCTTCCGAGCTGCTTCGGATTTCGCGTGAGATCACCGCGTGCGACAAGCATTCTCTACAAAAAATTGCACAACATTTTAACAATGTTTTTGATTTTAATTCTAGTATTAACAGACGGCCCAACGATGAGCATTAACAAAGCGTGTAAAGAAAGCAGTTACTTTGAATAGTAATAACATGTTAAACGACTAATTAATGTAGCTTTTTAAAGACAACAATACACAGTACACCTAAGTAATGTATCAAAGTGCAGCTAACAAAAAGTGTATTAGAAGATGATTCATACGACGAAAAGATCAAAATAACATTCCCTATTTAAGATTAAAAAACACCTAGTTACAAATCGTCTATATTACCCTTAATATAGAACGAAGTCCATTAGTAGAATTGCGAATTATGATATGGCCGATAGCTCAGGGGTTGTATTAGTTCTATTGCGTGCGCGAGGGGCGCCCTCTTCCGCCCTTTTGCGCGATACACAAATACCAAACCCTCATATTACTCCCATTATAATATTGCCCAGACATGATTGCTTTCAACATATTATCAGCGTACATTAGATATTACACTGGAATCAAGTCAATCATACAATAAAGTAGATTAAAACTATAGTGTTATGAAATGATAATAATTTTTACCTAAAAACTTTTCTTCACTCGACACATCATCATCTATGTATATTATCATTAAACTTTACTTAAGTCTTTACTTATATCGTAAAGTCCACATTTATTATCATTATTTACTATTTAATTCAAAAACTCCTCGACCCATTTTGAAATTTATTTCTTTGACCATAATAAATTAAGCTTCACCGAGAAACGTAGCCCGAGCGAAGCCACAGCAAGCGGCTAGTCTGATATTTTAAATATAACTTTCATTTAATGTCTTAGATAACAAAATAATCTGATATACACATTTGAATTGTAAACTTGCAATATCAAATGAAAGGATTATAAAAGTAACATAAAAAGCATATAAAAGTTTGAATGCACTCAATGGGACTTCACGCGATGTAATTTATCAGTAATAAAGTTTTTAACTAAACCTACTTTAAGTTTAAATGCTTTATTGATGTTGAATAATTTATGGTTCATTTAAAAAGCAAAGATAAAAGCTGTGAATTTTTTTATTAGTTCATTAAATGTTTTAAACATTTATTTTGACTCTATGACGCAGATTTTTCAAACTAATAAGTACTAAAGTTTTCTATTAATATTTTACCTACAAGATATCCTTTATCGAATTATTTTTTTTAACAATGCACCAAACCTACAAAAACCTTTTAGTCTATAAACGTTGTATCCTGTGGTTGTATCCTACATGCGGAACTATAAATTGTTTTAAATTTCATTAATAAAGTTACGATACAAATTTCGACAGTTTTACAAAAAGTTATTAACATTTTAGTTTACCGAAATATGTTAAAACTTTCGTGTTGCGCGTTCCCAAACCTTAAATGAAATAAGCCAACCGTATATAAAGTGTATTTTGCGTAAAACAGCGCAGTTCCACAAAAATAGTTTAAAAGGTCTGTAAATATGTTTCATATT
Source organism: Colias croceus (assembly GCF_905220415.1). Lineage (NCBI taxonomy): Eukaryota > Metazoa > Arthropoda > Insecta > Lepidoptera > Pieridae > Colias > Colias croceus. The sequence goes on along the minus strand of NC_059552.1, from coordinate 10,573,311 downwards.
TCATCAAGTCTATGAGGATTTATCAATGTTTCAAATGGTTTCATGTTTGCGTAACAAATGCCTGTGAAAGTGAGCTACATTCGGTCGGACAAACCGGGCCAATAAAAGTGTATGGTGTGCGGCACGGCACGCCGCCATTAGTGGTGGAGCGGCTCCAGAAAGGTTGCTAAGAACTGGATATACAATTACTGATATCATTTAAACGCTGACTTATTTGCCCGAAGTTGTCTAGAAATCGAATGATAAAGACGCAGCATTATTATTTACTAATCTGTGACGTACGTATTTAGTGCCTCGCTTTAGGTTTTTTTATTTGTATTTATAATTAAATAAATGCAATTCATTAAGAGGCTTAACTGAGTGGCCTTTGTTAAGGTTTAGCATTAGAAAGAGCGAGGTGAAAGCTTCTTAAATAATCCCATTACAAGAAATAGTTGTTGGAGTTTCTGTTGCTCGGAATTTTCTCCTCATTATCGTTATTTTTATTTTTTATTCAATTCCAATTAAAGCATAATTTCCACGATTCTTCGCAGAAAATTATCTAACAATACAATGTAAAAGGAATGATTCAGTCTGGTTTTATTATTCTCTACGTACGAATAACTTTTTTTATTTACGAAATTTATTAACGAAAACTACCGTCAAACATAATATTATTTTGTGCTGCTTCGCAGTTTGCGGCGGGCGGGGAGTGAGGCGAGGTGCGGGGCGCGAGGAGAGGGGAGAGAGGGTTGATATACAGCGCATTTAATATTGCGCAACGAGGCGGAAGGCGCCAGGATTTAGTGCCTGGAGGCTGGCCAGTAACCGGCAAAAAATTGAATACACGGCGTGTCATCTCCCGCGTCATCGCCGTAATGACTACACAGCTTGCACAGGAATAGTGAGGTGAGGTGATACCGGGCTGTAGGTTAAGGAGGCAATTGAATGCACGTTTATTTGTACCATTGTTCTAGATATTTGATTACAGATTCTTTGCCAATGCATAAGTAGCACTTAAATCAAAGATTACGTTTTATATAAATTAGAATACCTTATGTACTTACATATTTTATTCGAATAAATCTTCACATCATTATTTATTCCTTTGTATGAAAGTGATTCTTAACAAACTAAAGCATAATATAAGAAACGATACAGCGGCTAATATCAATTAGTAAAGGCTACAAAAGCGCCACCGCGCGGCGAGCGGCTATTTGCATAACATCGCGTTAACTATTTGAGTCCAGTGGAGCGCGGAGATGACAAACAAATGGTAACCGCTAGAGAACTCGATGATAAACGTTTTTTATATATTTAATCCTGTACAGTTTAAAGTTTTATGTGGAGTAAATTAACTATGTAGTTTGCGACTGCCGTGACGGATAGGCATCTTAAATATCTTTGTTATTTTTTTTAACATATCGTGGTAAAACCGCGTTCTAATGTAAATATAAAGTGAGGAAAAACAAAAAGTTATGATACTGATGTTTTATTTCTTAGGTCTTTAGAACATATAAAAACTATGTTTTCGCACGAAAGTAAACTTATTCAGTAAGAATTTGCGTTTTTTTATATTTTGTATGAAGTGTGTACGGAAACAAAAGTAGATATAAACATCTCGATCGAACATTGTCTTTCCGAAGAATACTTCGGGTACAGTTTGCTCTATTATTACAGGGAAATGTATACCTATAACATTTTATTTTAATTATTATACACAAATAATTATTGCATTGTCAAATAAGCATTGTCTTGATTGCACTTTCCTCCCTGCTTACTTTGAACAATTTGCATAATTTCATTCGGTTTTGTTAGAACGCGAACAAATCGCGAAGCGAAGCACCTGACAGCCACACGGACTCGCACACGGAGAGGGTCCGACCCTAATTATTTAACTTTCCTCGCCCACGTCAGATCCTTATAAATATTCTACGATACCAAATATTTAACCAGACCGTAATCATTTAAGATTCTTATTATACGAATTAAATATTTCTCATTATTCAGAAAGAACTAAAAAGTGTTAAATAAGTTTATTCTAACTGGAAAAATAATTTCCTTCATTCTTTCCACGATGAAGTTTGTTCTTCTTTGTTAAACTCTTTGCATATTTATTTTATATGAAATTATTTAGTTTATACACTTCAAACTATTTTAAATAACAATGTCAAGGTTTTTCTTATTCGATTCAATTTATTTGTACTCACGAGAAATTTTTATTTTATTTACGCAATGATTCGTTTATTTAGAAAATAATAATTAATCTTAATTGGTATTATAACAATCAAATATTTTTAATATCTTTATACGGATTGGATAGAAAGTAATTCTTTTGTAGAAAACATTGAGAAGTGCTAACAACATTTTGTTGATAAGTCAGAAAAGTAAACAAAAACCTTAACATACTCTCTGAATAATTTGTATAACGTAATCCACAAGTGTAGTTCCGTGGGTAATTACAAAACATTTGGGCAGCAAGTTCGTTCGGCGTAGCGGCAGAAACAGAAACACATCACCTGAAGAGCCATAAACCTCGTCGCAGACGGGACTCGGGAAGAAGTTGCCTCGTTTCGCTCTACAACTAAATATACTTTTATTTTATTTCTGCGTTTGTTGAAACTGCCATCGGAAACGGAAGCACCTTCCTTGTTTATGTAGGTTAAACAAACTTACACCAACAATTACGGTCTTTGTGTGCGGTGTCGCAAGCTAACGTGTTTGTATGTGATAATGTTATTTTTAGCTCTTCTAGTCAACCTTTTATTAATTATATTTATTGATTCGAATATAAAAATAAAAATCTTTTATTTACAATAAATCAGACCGTAATAATATCATGATACCAATTTTAGTTAGATATTCTGCGCAGGTGCGAGGAGTCATTAACAAATTAAAATTTAATGTCAAAGCGACAATTAACTTAATTACAAATATCGCTGAAAGCGTCTACGGCTCACGACAAAGTGCTAAAATCGAACAGACATTGCTATCGTAGTGATGCTATCACACGATAAATTATTTATTTTATATTTCCTGTTTTAATTGAATGTTTGTATTAAAGAGTAATATTCTATTAAAAAATTCACAACTCCAACAAAAAGATAGGTGTGTAATACGTAATTTACTTTATAAATCATGAATTAAATCGTCAGCCCACGTGATACAACTCTCACGAGTATTAACTTTTTATACAGCAGGCTTTGAATAATAGCATCAGAAGTGAATTGATTTATTTATTTATGTTATGACAATAATCCTTTGTGCGACTTATTTGAATTAGTTGCGAATGTCCTGCAAACTATGTAGAATAAAATGTAGGTACGATATTAATTATACAATATATATCAGGTAATATAAGGGTAATCAGTGATACTTAGATTGATGCTAAATTGAACATAGAAATACAGAACTAAATGAGTTTTTATTTTCCCCCATTCAATTCCCAACCTTTCAATCCAATCGCATTTGTGGACAACAAATACTCTAGGTATTTATGTCAAAGGTTAAAAGTGGCAAGTCCTTGAAACATGACATTAACTTACGTTCGCTTTCCTGTGACATAAAAAAGCTCTTCGAAATACAGATAAGGAAGTCAGTTAATCCCGCGGTTTACGTAAACAAGAGAATGGTTTGTTTTCGTGCGATGTATTTCGACTTAACCCGGTTTCCTTAGAAGATGACAAATGGCGGTCATTGAGCGCGCCATCATGTCCGCTCCCCGCTCGCTTCGCTCGCTCGGCGCTCGCCGCTCGAACCGTCATCCATTACCGCTGACGTCAGCATTTCCCCATACTCGTATTGTTATCACACTCACTACACGGAAACAATATTCACATACATTTCAAACAATTATTGCCGCTGTGATGTTTTTAAATGCGAAGACGGAATTTATTTGTTGATGAACGACATTTTTATGCAAGTGGCGACCTTTTTATGTACTCGCAATACTCGCGTTTTATTTTATGCTTTTAATATAACGAGCTTTTGTTTTGTTTTACTTACGTGTTGTTGGCGCGCTATGCACACGCGTTTAACAGAAATATTAATATATTTGTTATCTTCAGAGCATTACTATACTGTCATTTCAATTCGTATCCGCCACATCCAACAAGATCATAAATTATATTTCTACATATTATCAGGGTTGTCAACGCTTCTGCAATAAAAAATTGCTAATTCTCTTTTACTGTCACCTATTGTGGAGTAACGTATTACAATGTAGGTAAAGTGCAATCATGGTATAATTAAATGAATTCTTGACTAAACATTACGCAATCACAGTACGATGTTTTAACTTTATTTAAATTCCAGTTGAGTTAACTATTGAGCATTTAAGATCTATAATTGCGAGCATTAAATATATATTAACTTATAAATTTATAAAGGATAGAAAAAATTTTTTTAAAAAATCACGAGGTCCCGCCTCGTGATCGAATTTTTTCTATCCTTTATAAATTTATATTTATAAAGCATTTGAATGCCATAAAAACCAAAAAATATAAATTCATATATTAACTTGTACACAGTCGCACATTACGCTCTAAATAGCAAAGTTACGAGAACAAGTGGAGTAAGCACTAAAACTTGTACGTTCGGAGTCACAGGTAAAGTTTCAGGCACGCCCTCGCAAGCTCCCAACCTTTACTGATCTGTAGCTACGTAATTTAAGGCTATTGTCTCAAAGGTCAAGTACTTCAATTAAAGTATAATTCAAGTTTAATTCGTATCGCGACACGTGTTAGTATTACGTACCGGCTCAACAAAAAATACTTGAAAAGCAAGGTATTACTCTCCCTTTACATCTCGTTCTCGTAATTTAATAAAATTCAATCGGCCGTCGACACGCTTATGAATAGTCACCCCGAGTTCGTGTCGCGAATAAATAAAAATATCGCTAGCAATTTCCTTATCCGACAATAATACAATACTCCTCGAAATTAAATAGTGGGTACGGGGCTCGCTCGGCAATTTTATCATTTTGATTGCAACAAGGCGTTAGATTAAATTATAAAAGGGTCGGCGAAATGAATCCCCGCCGGTGCGTGATGCGAATTGCTGAAAATTCTCGAAATGAAATGTTCGGCGACAGAGGCTGGCAGTCCTTGCGCGGTACCAGGCGCGCAGTACCCGCCCGAGGTACCAGGCCCGCAGCACATCGCAGGAGAATATTCGTATCTGCTTTTAGACGAATGTTAGTTCTGATTCAACAAAGTAAAAGTTTTGGGTGTGCGTGGGTCGAGTCAGATAACTTTGAAAGTGAAAAAAGGGAAGTTTTTGAAATGTTCTGATGTTCATTTTAAAGTACAATAATTTATTAAAATAATAGACTTTTACCTTTTGTGAATTTTTCTGTAAGTCAATCACTTGCCATTAAAAATTAAAAAGTCATAACGGTGTAATAATTATTACGGTGATTTCAGTTCTGTATATCATGATAATATAAAATATTCCTTACAATACATAAATTACGATTTCGATTGAAGATTACAAAAATCTAAAGCTAAAGTAATTAAAAGGACCGTCCAAAGAAGACATAAAGTATAATAGAGCCTTTGGTTTGAAGTAATTCAACATTGTGTGAGGTCGCGGGTTGACAAATGAGCCGGCGCCATATTTCTTACTTAGGCCTTGATGTATCACTCCCCAGTGCTCTAGTGCTCTTTGAAACGAATATTCAAGCCATTAATAGCTTTAATCTTTACATTATTGTGACGCTGAACAATTAATCATAATTTTTAACTGATTTTTGTTTTAACTTTATTAATGTTGTTTCTGTGGATAAAAGTAAATTAATGCAAATAGTAATATCGTTTTTAAGCCAAGAGGATAATATCCTTAAGATAATATCTAAGGTATTTATTTGATAACGATGACGGATTTTCCTCTAGCTTGTACGGTAGAATGTCTAAGTATAAAAATTCATGAAAAATTATAAAAATTCATAAGACGGGACGAAGTCTGCTAGGTCAGACTGTTTTAATTAAATAATTTATTTTTCCGTGTTGGAATTGTAATTAATTCGTGGATGATAATAATCACATTCAGTTACATAATTTTCAAGACTTTAATTGAGCACATTTTCTTATACATTTGAGAATGCTGAAATATGCGTCTATGACAGAGCAAACACGGTACGCAATGCGTCACTGAACGTAAATTATTGGTTTGTACCGCCAATTGGATGTAAACAATGATTTGTAATTTCTTGCGAGGACATTATTGAATTTGGTTTGAAGCAGTATTGCGATCGCTTTGATGTCGCTCCGTCGCCCCGTCGCCCGTGCGTGTGCGCCCTAACGAGGCTGATCAGGGATGCCTTAGCTCGATGTTTATAGGATCTAGGGTTCCAGGCCATCTGGAATTTTAAAAGCTTTTTGTTTACATAAATTCCATTGAACGCGAGTATGGCATAATTTAAAAAAAAACATTAGAACAAGCTAGTGTTTCTCGAAATGTTGGGTAGATAAAAATAATATAGAAGATTATTTTTTTTTATCAAAGAGCCATAACACGATAACTAAAAATTATTATATTTTCTACACAAATGAACTTCTGAGAAAAAAATGCTAATGTCGTAGAGTTTCAATAACAGTGTTTTTATTATAATATCTCTGAGGCCGTATCTCAAGAGAGCGCACACTTTGAGGTGGCAGCCCTAGAATGATCAAAGATATCGCTTGTAAAGAAAGCAATTTGGCGCGCGATCGAGTCGTAAACCAAAATTATATAACACATCAATTTTCTTTATACCTCCATTAGAGCCGTTGTTTAATGTTTATTATGGTTCCGTAAAAAAACTTCGGCCGAACTCGCTCCGTTAAAGTGAGTAAGTGCTGTAATGAGAGCATTTATAAGCTCTGCCCTCTCTGCCGGAGTGCACGTGATACTGCGGCTTTCCGAGCCGCACACTATTTTTAACACATTTCGTCTTGATACCCGCGATTTACTTAACTTCTGAATTGTTCATGGCTGGCTGGCCATGACCCATTGAGCCCCAAGCGGCCCGATCGGTCTACGACACATTAGATTTTCTATTGTGTCTGTGGTTCCGGGGCCTGAGTTATTAAGTCGTAGAGTGGTCGAACTTAATGTTCCTTCCTTGATTACTTTTCATTCTGATATTTATGATGTTCTGTATCGTAACAGAAATTCAAGCTTAGGCCACTACTTTTTAAAGAAAAACAAATAAATAACTTGATATTTTCATTCTGATTTTCTCTTGCCTGATTGCAAACTATAAATAACATGAAACAACACTTTTATCTGTAAATGCTGGAGTCAATTTACGTATTCTATTATTTTTAGTGTCTCATAATACTCAGCGAGTCATTTCGAACGCACACTTAACTAAATATTATAACCTGATGATGTTATTACGCTAATCGAACACCAATAATATATTGACAAAACCCCGCTAGCCCCAAACTGACAGTTAAGTGGAGTCGATCGGAATTGTCGCCACATTAGCCATTCAATTTATACGTGGCTGTAAAATTGAACGGAATAAAATAGTAAAACAGGTTACCGAGCGGCGGTGCGATAATGGCACATTATGGGCGTATGTGTGTACATTGTACATTGTACAGGTATGGTGGAATTATTGCTGTTTAACTTATTTATATTTGTGAATTTATCCAGTAATAGTACAAGAAAAAAAACATAAAGGGGGGGGGGGGGGGTAAATGGGAGACACTTTACCATGCTACGTTCTGCTACAGAGGTATATACTTACAGTATACGTAACAATCCAACTTTTATTCCAAAATTTATTTCCAAACCATCAATCTTTTTTTAGCCAACAACAAATCATAATTATTATCAATGTCCATTCTGCTTTCTCTTCTAAAATTCGCCTTTTTCGGAATAATAATGAAACAGCAAACAAAAGAAAACTTTTAAATGTTTGAATTCGTTAAATACTTGAATGCAATTACGCCGACCAATTCTGAAACTAAAACTGAAACACTTGAACACAATATTTTGTGAAACCCGCAGGAACCAGGAACACAACAGTAGTGCGCAGTTTGTCCGCGTAATCACTAGCTATCCTCTCACGTTGGGAACAGGACGTTTAAACTGCAATTGTAGAGCGGAGAGATAAGAGCGGCCTTAGCCGGCGATGTTACGGTTATAGCGGCTATACGGCCTCTTACACGCTGCTGCGGCCCTGGTACTCGCGATAACGACCATTACACCTATTATTGTTTAATAAATGATTATTATGTATGGCTCTATTGGATTCTCAAGTGTTTTTATTTTATACGAGCATGAGTACCTATCTCGTGTTTATTGGAAATGAATTCACGTAGAAAATTGATGTAAGGAGCTTTTCACACCGATATGATTCTATCCATATTTCAGTAGCTAGATTAGGATAGAAACACATGAACAACTTATAGATTATGCAGCGAATATTCACTGTAGAATGCGACAAGCATAAACATATTTAAATATATCGTTGTTACACTTGGAGACACTTGAATAGCTTATTTTTAGTTAATGATGTAGCAACAACACTCGGTCGCTATTAAGTAGTTGAAGAATTGCTACTAACAAAATAAAAATGGAATTAGCATTAATTGCCGACATTCTGACACTCCCACATAATGAAAACGGAACTCGATAACTGAATCGCCCCAATCCCTCAAAACACGGCACTCGCTCTTCGCGAGCGGCCATTTGTTACCGACTTTGGAAAAGAAAAACAGAATAATTACACACATTAACACAACAATAAAACAGCAAATTACATGTGAATAAACACACACTCGCCGACGAATGGAATGATGTAATTACACGAATTAACATAATGTTGTGAGTGCTGAGCGGACTGATTCATATTTTTACTACAAATAAACCGTTTAATCTTTTTGGAATGTCAAATAGCGGATTAAATTTCCATATGCGTAGGTCGAGTACAAAGTACTTAGTGACCAAGCTAAAGCTTTCACTCATTTATTTAATTAGATTTTAAATTTTGAAATATAGAGGTAAATAACAAATCAATCACACACTGACAATGATAATATGAGAAACGCCATCAAAACTAATACCAATACACGGAATGTAATTATATTTCAAGCATTAACTACTACTTGAACTACTTGAAAAAATATATATATATTTAGGTTATGTAAAACGAATGACGAGACAATGTTAGTATAGTTTTCATTAAAATGCTTTGTCTTTTCTAATAAGTCCCGAAATGAAAATAGGTCTACCGCGCTCTTGCGGTCGCTTCGTGAATATTTGTGTTATAGAACGCGTGTCATCCAGAAGGGTAGCTTTATCATAACATAATAATATTATTTTGAATGAAGCGATAGAAATTAATCATATAATAGGCTCGAAGGTAACATCTAGCCGAAACACGCAACGGTATAAGATTTACATATTCGTATAGTGAGCTGTACTTCAGAAAGCATGTGCACGCCGGCTAATAAACCGCATTAAGCCCGACTTTCTACGCACGTCTGCTAGGAGCTAGCGTTGTGAGCATAAAGGGCATTTTTAAAGTTTTTCTACAAACGTACGTGGAAATTTTGCTTAGAGTTTTACAAGCGACTCGGTGGAGTGCCGCTTTTTATTTCGCTCGCTCGTAATTTCGTCCTCTGACCTCGTCATGTACGTAAAAGGCAACATCCTTGTAATTCAAGAGCTCCTTCCGAGGCGCGCGCCTCCTGTACGGCGCGGAGCCACTCTCCGCTCCTTCAGATCGGAACTGTATTTCCAAATGACGTTGACGTGACTTTTTGGACATCAATAGCGCCCGCCTTTGCAATTGAAAATAACACGTCAACGAGCGTGATTTATTTTGTGAAGCGAAACTGTCTCATGCATAATGCATGTTTTTGCGAAGAACTGCAGAACGGGAGCACTCGATTTAATAGAAACATAGTATAACGTGACAGGCGTCTCTTGAATTTTAATGTTTCCGATACGAACGTCTTCGTTTTTTAAAAAACTTTTGTTTGTCGCTATCTCAATTCTCTTAAGTGGCGAGCGAACTAGCAACGAAGAAATTACTGCAAATTATGAATTTTCTTCGCTCGCATCGGAATTACTGAGGTTCAGACTTTTAAGATAATTGAAAAATCTAGTATTTACGAAAATGTTTTGACAATGAAAGAGTTTGCATTATAATGAAAATATTTCGAATCAGGAGTTGTAGTAGCAAGTAACATGTATTTTCTTATAGACTACGCGTGGAGCAATGATCATTAAGGATCGCATCATTTCTCAAGGAAAGCAGCATGTTGGTGGTGCCTGCTTGAGTCCCGCGTGTAAGCGAGTGAGCAAACACGCCATAATTGCAGCGTCGCTGAGCAAACTCTCTGTGAGCTTATAAAGCTCTACTGTTTTCTTTTGCTCATTTAGAGTATTTAACCAAGAGTTTAGGTCGGGCTGCAGTTCATCTTCCGCTTTAGTTCTAAGATGAATTTAATTGTGCGACTGTTGCAACTTTGGCTTTTTAGCTGACATTTTATTTTAATTGTTTTAATTCAGCGGATAAAGAATTAGTAATTCCTTTTTTTTGTTTTATTCGAAAAAAATGAACGTCCTGAATAATTTATAAATCGTTTTTTATTTTACAACCTAGTAATAGCTTTAAATAAACATGTTTGTGCAAATATTAAAACACAGTTGAATAAGTGAAGCATAATCGTTTGCGCGTTTCGGTGAAAATAAATTTAATAATAGTGAACAATGGATATGATTTATTAATGATAAATGGCATATAAAATTGGATTGAATATGCGTGTGTTTCAATTACATGTAATAATATATTAAACAACTAACTGTGCCCGCGGGCTTACCAGATTTCTGGGGAAATTTAACAAGCCCTTGTAACAAAAGTTACGTAAATAATATAATGTTGTTGTTCTAACATTTTAAGTTATTAATGTGGTTGTTTGTTTCTATTGTTCAATTATACCTCATTATTTATGAGAAAACCGTTCGTCGATTATTAAGAATTGTTTATGATACGTGCACGAAGAAAATAAAAGTTAATGTTTATATATATTACTAAGCTATTTTCTGGGCAAAACAAAATTCACACATCGCAAACCCATCAAATTACGAATCGCGTATAACATAAAAGTCTATCTCCACTCAGAGCGAAGTGTCTAACACTCTTTCGCTTTGAAACTCACTTTCTCTCAATACAATAATCGCAGATCCTTTAATATTCGTTCTTTGTATTGATGACAATTACTCAGTAATTGGCTGTGCGAGTACGAGCTGAGGACGGGCACTCGGCACTCTCTGGGAGTGGAAGCGAGGAACACGGCTTAATGCTTACGTTTGTAACTGTATTGGAACGTGTTATTGTTATTGCGTATTTAATGCCATTTTTCACATTTATCATACACTAGCTGCTCCGCGCGGTTTCACCCCTGTGGCTCCACTCCTGATGGTCGTAGCGTGATGATATATAGCCTATAACCTTCCTCGATAAATGGGCTATCTAACACCGAAAGAATTTTTCAAATCGGACCAGTAGTTCCCGAGATTAGCGCGTTCAAACAAACAAACTCTTCAGCTTTATAATATTAGTATAGATTGTAATTGGGCGTATAAATTTATGAAATACTGAAGTGTCCTTATGATGTATTTCACATATGTTTTAATGGTCTATTTTATTTATAAACTAGCGGTCCGCCCCGGCTTCGCCCGTGGTACATTTTTACGTTTTCTCTCCATAAGAACCATCCTCGTACTTCAAGAAATGTAATAAAAAAAGAATTAACGAAATCGGTTCAGTTGTTCTCGAGTTATGCGCTTACCAACACATTTTGCGATTCATTTTTATATTATAGACAAGTAGGTGATTAGATGTTTGTGAGACTATTAGTAGGTATCTTATTTATTTAATTAAGGTATACACCAAACCATAAAATATATAAGACACTTTTGTGGTAAGTATGTAGGGATATAAACTAATTAATGAGAGCGACTCGATATTAAACGCCTTCTCGTACTAATACTATGAAACCAACCAAGTGTTAATTGAATGTGATCATTTGAGTACAAAATGGATTCAAACCATTATAAGAAGGATAATCCAAACTATTACAAAAGGATACAACATTGCCTAAAGATTAGATACTTTTGAAGTGATACTTCTTTAGGCGAGCTTAGAGTAAAATTTCAAGGTTGCGTCATGGCAATACCACAGTATTACCATATCGGAAATAATATTTTAATACTGTGGCAATACCGTCACGTCATGGTTTCGATATCTTTGAAACTTGCCAAAAAAGTTTCACTTCTGACAATTAGTGTTCTCGGCACACAAGCATTTTTTTAATTATAGGTATGTTTAATTATCATCACATGAAAAGTTATGGGTAAAGCAGGTAGTGTGAAAAGAGAAGTATATCAGTAATAGTATACAATATAGAGCGTATCGATGTTCGCGGGTCGCGGGCGGGCGCGGGGTGCGAGGCGCGAGGGGAGGGGGGGGGGGGTCCGCCGCGCATTGCTTTGATTTTCCGCCTGACCTGCTCCTGCCCTGATATTTATTTACAGTGACCGCATTGAACCGCAATAATTTAACTATTTTGTAAAAAGTTCATCCCGTATTATTTTATACTTTGGTATATAAATAATTCAGTTCGGTTTCATGTGCGGAAGGATTAATGTATTCACGTTATCAGTTGTTTTTGTTTGATTTAACGGTAAATAGTTCGAATAAAACCACCGCTATGGCTATATTGTCTTTCTATGAATCGAAACAAATTCTATCAAATCGTAATACAAGAAAAAATTTCATTTCGGGTCTACAATTTGATGATGCATTATTAGTTTACAAGGACATAATATTAATTACTATAATGATAAAATTTTAAAAATGTAAAAAGAACTACAGAAATCTTTACTAAGGCCGCATTGACATACCATACAAATATAATAATTAATAGGTAACACATTTTCCGTCGCACTAACTATCCCGAAACACCGAAACAAGCAAGGTGACGTTAATGACACCTGTCACTTGGCATCGCGTCACCCCGCCCGTGCCCGTCACCCGTCGACTGCTTAGCGTCCGCGTCGTCGCGCGGTGACGGGAGCCTGGCGACATACTGAATTACGTGTATGTCTATTTACCATTGATTAGAAAGAAACAAATACATTTTCATTTCAGAAAGTACTTATTATAACCTAGAATCGTAAATTGAAATTTTAAGTTATTAATCATACATTAAAAAAATTCTAACTTGTGCTCTAAAAATGGCCATTCAATCAAGAATTTGTGTATAGGTTAATCTTGATTATCACTACATAATATAAATTATAAACTATAAAATAAAGTGTCTTTCTCTGTCCCTATGTCCCTTAGTATGCTTAAAACTACGCAACGGATTTTGATGAAATTTTTGAATAGATAGAGTGATTCAAGAGGAAGGTTTTAGTAAATAATTTATTAGGTTTTAGACAAAGCAGGCGAAGCTGCGGGCAGTAAGCTAGTAATTTATAAACTAATGTGTTACAAAATTTCATCGAAATAAATATCATCACAAAATAAAGGCACACAACGTGTAAGGTTTAAAATGTTTTGACAATTTCAGCGAGACAGATATTACCAGAATTTGTAACAATTGAAATCATAATATCACCATACCAAACAAGAATCATCATAATATTATTATAAAACAAACAAGAAATACCTACATTCCTATCCGTTCACTCACAAGCAACTACATAAAATACAAAACAACAAAACAAAACAAATGCTTTAACAGTTTAATAAAGTTACAAGTATGTTGTACTCGCACGGAATGAGCTACATTTTGTATCAACGTTGGGCATTATTAGAATAATGGCCGCCTTTGTCTCTGTGTCGATTGACCGCGCGCCCAGCGATGCGACATTCACCAATGTGATAATATAAGGAATTACGCTAGCTATTTGTAATTTATATTTTTTATAAATAAATAAATTTAAAATTCTTTTAATCTATTATAATTAAGTAGGTATATGAAAGTTTACGTACCTACCTAAATATTTCTGTGATATATGTATAACGCTACCTAGCGGTAAGAAAAATTACATATTATACTGTATAACCTTATCAGATCAGTTAACTGAACATCTAACGCGTAAAATTGATTGAATAGTTTTACGAGAACATTTTGAAACTAACATAATTTTAATTTTAATAACCACAACTTGAATTTTATGGGTAAAACTAAAATGTGCATAAAGTTTAAATTTCTATAATAAAGTTGAAATATGCGAGTGAATTTATCAATAAACCACTTAGATAATTCGATTGGGATAAAAATACGGTATTTTATCATATTATAACTTTCATGGCCAAAGAGTTTATGCGATATACGCAGGATTTAAACGATGAGCACTGCCTTTAAAAGTTCAATAGAATAAATGTTTTGTAAAATCTAGTGTCCATAACATAGGTAAAGCATTTTACAGAATATTCATTGGTTGTAAATCCCGTCTGCCTCGAGAAGTATTCCTTCTCGGCAAGTAATTTCCCCGACCCGCCGCAGGCTCCGGTCGTTTGGTTAGACTTCAGCTATATAACACTGTTGTAGGGCCGACCATAATATAATATCCTACGCTATTTTTATAATGTTAAGCTCGATTTAAAAAAATTAAAATTTCAATCATCAGGTGTTGTAATTTTATATGGGTAGGTACTTGTCATATTATAATTTTATTATTTGAAGTGGAGGAAAATGCCTTAAGCTGAAATTTATTATTCAAAATACAATAAATTGGTGTATATATGTATTTATGATACTAAAGAAATTGAGGCAAATCGACAGACAGGCAATAATTCTTGATATGGAATTTATAGTGAGTGAATAAAGTAAATGTCACGATTTATAGCGCGATGAAGGGCGGCGGCGACAAGCGTTCACAAGCTCTATACTTCATAATATTCCGTTTTCTTATTATAAAAGTGAAGTTTTCCTAAAATTCACCATTCTTTTTCGCAAAACAATGTTACTATTAATAAGCATTTGAATCATGAATTTTTTATGAAATAACTTTCATTTTTCTTGAATAAAATTATCATTTACAAGGAGACGAAGCCAAATATTCCGATTTGAACAAAACAATATAAATATCGTTTTATATTATATTTTTGCCGGTGTGATTAAAACTAGTATTTATGCTGTCTCGTCGAACGAGAAATATAAATCGTTCACCATATAAACTCTGAATCGTAATATTCAGCTAAATACATTGTATTTGGAATATTCGAGGCTCGCCTAAAACTTTATATGTAAACAATATAAACAAAGGGTTCACATGTATTTTATGAATATATTTGCGAGCGAAGTCGAAGGGGGTCGCCCTTGCAATGTCATCTCGGAGACTCACAGGCGACCGGCGTCTTATCGGCCATCGCGCGTGATCACTGACCAGCTTGCTGTCATCCGCCCACTTTTCGCCCACTGGACATTCTTTCTAACATTTTTCATAAAAATTGAAACTTTTTAGTTTAGCTTATCGTATTTGTATATTTATTACAAAGTGGGCGTAATTGGACTAAATTAAACTTAAACATTTATTTATTCAACTAGACTTCGTTTAGAAGCGCTTTTGAATAGCGTCAAAATACAGAAAAATAATTTACTACCAAGTTAAAGAAAGGATAAAAAATCGTGAGTAAGTACAGGTACATACTGAATAGTCATAGGATACCTACAGAACTATTTTGTTCTTTTGCTAAATTTTCAAATTAAAATAGGTACTGCAATGCAAAACTATGCAATTTTACAATACTTTGCAAATCTAATGTTTGTGATAGAAAAGTCAAAGCGAGATTAGTTAAGAACAATAAATAACGAAATGTTGTGCTCCGTGACAAGGTTATATACTTAGAAGTTGAAATGTTACAATTTAAAATATATTGGATACAATTGTAAGTTTGAGCGTACAGGAGCCGTTAATTTGCGAATGTCGAGCGTCTGCGAGAACTTTCCAACACATTTGTAAATTCATTTTCAACATTTTAGCTCAATTTTTAAACTTTATATTTATGAATATACATTATAAAGTTTAATAATATTTCACACCTGCGATAAAATATTGCTTTAATTTATCATTTTAGGTTTTTTAAAACCAGAGGACAAAAACTAACCAGGCATGCTAACCCGAAAGACCGCATCTGCACTTACCATCAGGTGAGATGGCGGTCAAATGCCTGAGCAGTGTGTTAAAAAAAATATTCACAGAAAGAGGATTATTATATTAATATCTTGATATACCTATATACCTACGCAAAAGTAGCTTGCGCTGAGATTGTTCCAAGATTTATCTGAGAGAATGAAATAAAAAATGCATAATAGTTAATCATTTACTCATATAATATATTAATATCTTACAATCAATTAAGTAAAATAGTTTTTGACATGTTTGCAGTGGGCTGTGCGACGTCACAGTTAACAAGAAAGCTACCTATTGTAAGTAAAGTTATTAGTAGTTTTGAAACATAATAAATAATTAAAGTAAGTAAATATATAGATCAAGGTTTCAGTTACGTTGTGTTTTCGAAATTTCATTATTTCGTGGGATTATACATATAAGAATAAATAATTAAGAAAACCATAAAAACGAGAAATTAATTAGATGCTACGATGTTTCTGTTTACTAGATGATTTTATGGTGAAAGAAAGATGTCGTTTATGGTTCAATATATCAATGTAGAAAGTGAGGTTCATTAATGATGATTATTTGCATAGCTGAGTGACGCGGGGACACAACGTTGGTTGATATAGTTTGGTGGTTTGGCTGCTAATCGATGTGCGGCGTCACACACTAGAGCAGCAATGTTTGGTTACAATTAATTATTTCGTGTATTTGCTTTATTAGCAATGCATATGGAAAGCATGTCACGGAAATTAGCGTTGAATTCCGAATTAGATGTTTTGTATCTTTCGAAGCACATGTGATTACGAAACATCTAAATCTATTCGCTCTACATTAAGGTATTTACTAGTGATCTGTATATAACATACATAACAATATGTACTTCATTTATGTAGGTAATTCCTTAATTTACTAATTTGATACCGTGGAGAAATGACCTAATAAATTGAGACGTTTATCACAAAATGTAGGCCGTCAGTTTGAGCCCTAGCTTAAAACCTAAATTACAAAATATTACAAGGTTTTACGGAATGAAGTCTTGTTATTGCCTTTCGCATAAATTACAATATAAAACGATAGTTATTTATTCTCATAAATACTCGCGCAGATCAATCCTGATACAGATAATTTATAGCAACAAATAAAATCTTCTACAGCCTATAATCATATACTTTACAACAACACACCTGAAATTTCTGAATTGACTAAGAAATAAGCATTTTAATTTTCTCTAATCGATAACTAATCCCGTATACGTCGCATTTCATTACCGCTCGCTAAAGAAATCTCCAACACGAGGCGAATCTATCAAAGCTACAGATAATTGCACCTCTCCCCTCCACGCAATTAGAAGTATATCACTTGTATCCCCTGCGATACATTGCTATATCCCGTACACATATACTTGGACTTGTAGCTAGGTAGCTAGGTAATCTGGCTCTTATGCGAAACATCTTACACTTGTAAAATTGAATGTTCTTATACGTTCAGTTGCATATAAGTTGATAAGCTACTCGTATGAGGTGTAATTATTACGCATCTATAAACAAATATTCTTTGTGTAGTTTGATGTGAAGGTTAGACTGTTAGTCTGTAGGTTCATTATCTTTCTAAAATAATACTATTTCCAAATATCTCGCGAAAATGTACTTTAAGTGCAATATACAAAATAAACACAGACACTTGTAGCAATATCATACAAGTTTCAAGCGTTTTAATTAAAACTTACCATAATTAAACGCTACCATTCAATAGCACGTATTTGTTGAAACCCTCTAATAGACTTTAGGCCTGCCCTGCGCCCTGTGCCATGTGCCCTGGGGCGCTGTTCACGTATCGTCTCGTTGTCTAGCTGCTACAATATATTTATATACAAGTGGAATGCAGGATTGTGCGTAATGGCTGCGTCAACAAGACTCCCTTGTGATAATTGCGACTCGATCGTGGACTGCGGTGTCTGAGGCGAAGGGGAAATGGGAAGTACAATTAAAATGGAGCTATATTTATATGTGTGTATGGTTTCAGTTGGTTTGTATTTAATGATACGTCTGGGAAATTTTCCGAAGCTGTACTGATCAGTGTTTCTGTTAGAAATGCAATTGTTATGCAAAATTCGCCAGCTCTTTGTTTCTACATCAATAGTTTATGAACGTGATGTTTTTCAAGTAAAAATTTCAAACGAATTCACTTACTGATTAAAAAAATATCTAACGAAGAAGCCACGGGCCCACTGGGATTAGTAGTTTTGAATTATTTTTACAAGACTGAGTTTGAAACTGCGCACGAACCATTATATTTTATGACGAAGTCTGATTTAAAATTATATGAAGCTACGAAATACTTAACTCTTGTAAAGTTTTTAACTTCCAAAATGTTTTAAATTTAATAGAGATTGTTATTTCACAATGGATATATTTCTTTTGCTTTTTATATTTTCTGTTATTAAGTTAAGGAATATAATATTATTACAACCAGCATTTGTAAGTTTATATGAATAATATGTTTGAGTTTGAGTTAGAAGTTGAATGACCAGACAGAGTGAAGGAGAGTCAATATCAATATGACATAAAATCATAATATTTTCGTTAAATAATTTAATGCTGTGTAAGTATTTTTTCAGATAAATTGCTAATGGTATATAAGAACTTTTGATTCTAAGTTTCATAATATTTTTATTTTGGTTTTATAACGATCTATAGACGCAGGCACGAAGGCTCCAAGCATGGATGCTGCAACACCACCTTTTAGACTTACTTGATATTATTTATATTTGTAAAAATACAATCGCATGTTCTTTAGAATTAATTTTATTTGATTCCATTTCCATACCATTTATAATGTTTACTAACCATTGTGCCAAGCGGGTGGCAATAACAATAATAAAACGATGTATATCTCGTGTTATTGTGTTCTGAACATACAGACCCTTCCCTTATCCCGTTATTAAATAAATACGATGCAAAAGCAATAATCGTTTCGGGTGGATGTAGTTAGCCTCCCTCGCAGGCGGATATTGCCGTGAGCCGTATGCGTCAATCAATGCGCAATAACCTCTAATGTTCTGCATTATTCACGACCAAATTGAAATTTAGAGCGTTTACTGCGTCGCCAGCTGCGGTACTGCGTTTATTAACGGACATGTTTGGTTAGTCCCCGGTTATCGGTACATTTTTAATGACTAATTTTGCATTGTTTTAATAGCGACGTGTTTACAAACTGTGTAATTTATTTAATAATTTAATGAAGATTAAGTTATTTTTATTGTTCTAAAAGTCTAGTCTAAAATATAAAAAAAAATACTTAATGTGTGTATCTAAAGTTAAGCTGCTATCTATTAATAACTACATTACACTAATTGTATTCTACTTTGACATAAAGTTATATCAAGGATATCTAAAACAACAACACAGTAAAGCAATGTACATCGTTTAGAGAAGTTTTCACGGAGGCTTCGCAGGCAGATCGACAGCGCTTCAAGTTGTAAGTCGATAAGCCTTGCTCACTACAGCCTATCTGTTCGGAAGCGTGTGATCCACTAACATAGATTGTATGAAAATATATAACCAATTTCAAAATGTAGTTAAATTTATTCCACCAGTTTTTTACACGTAGGTATATACACTTATTAAAAATCGATATGAGATTTAAATCACAAGATTTGTCAAGTCAAGACATATTCCAATACCTACATATTTTAAGAATATGAATGTATAGTTGAGATAACTCTCAGGATATATAAAAATAATCATAATCAGAAACAAATCAACCTTTCCATACCATAGGTATCAATTATTTTGTTTACGTCGAACATATAATAATATAAACATCTAAAAGTTAATAATATAGGCTCTCTATATTCGTGCAAGCGTAGTAGGCGTGAGCTTTATCGAGTCGAATCCAAGTAAGTCGTCTGATCTGAAACTTATAAGTTGTGAGATAATCTCCTTGATGGAAAACGTGTTGGTTTTACTGTGAGGCGTGCTCACTGCTCGTGTCTTGCGGTTATTATTTTAGTTCATTATGTCGGGATTTGCTAGTTATGGATCCGGGGAATATGCACACGAGAAAGTAATTTATTAAAAGTATGTGTAAGATTATGTTATGTTGTTTGTTCATGTAATTTGTATTGATATTATTTTTTTGTCGTAAACACCTTTATCAAATAAATAAATAAATAATCGTTTATTTTCCACCATTATTTGCTACGTATACATTTAATGACCAAGGCTTCTAATATAGTTATATAGTATATTCATACATTTTATTGCTTACAAACTTACGGACAAATTACACTCGTAAGATTTTTCGAAATCACCTTTAAATGTTTTTTTCAATAAGAGTACTATACCTAAGTAGGAAATACAACTCACAAAATATACAGTTAAAGTTGTAACATTTCAATTCTCAAAAACATTAACAAATAGTAAACAACTTTCCACTACATTCTATAACGCACTACTAAATCATTCAGCTACATAACACACGAGCTGTTATAAATAGCAATATTAGCGTAATCAAAACAGCGCTCCTTATTTATTCAGCGTGAAGGATGTTTGAGTCTCCAGCAAGACGTCTCCGAGTGAAGGGTGCAGCGGGAGCCAACAGACACAAAGGATTGGCGGCTGGAGGCTGGAGGCAATCACCCTTTGTTGCGCGCCCTTTCCCTTCCAGCTTCATATCAAACCGCAATTTCGTGGTTTTCAGAGCGATCCGAGAGATTACAGACGCGTGCTTCGAGAACAATATGCGAATCTATGTAAACATTTTCATTGTTAACTGCAAATTTATAAAAAGGGAAGTCTTGAAACGGTTCCGCGTTCGCTTTGTTTTAGACTTGAATGAGTTATTTCTCCGTTCGTGTGTGAACTTAAACAATCCGAGCTGATATTTTAAAATATTTGTAAGGTTCTTTTAAATGGTTGGGGTTACACACGTTTTCACTCAACTGTTTGTTATTTATAAAATGTTTACGTATACGATATAGTTATTATAAAACTGTTTACTTTGAATTGCATTTGGAAGTTTCGCAAATTAAAATATATTCGGCAGCGGCACCATGTTTTAGAGGTATATGGTAGGTATAATGTTAATAATGTAACAGTATTATTATTTTCTTTCCTTTTTACCAAGAAATTGAAATTATATTACACAGATAGTTCAATAAATGTTGACAAAAGCAAGTATTGATAAATGAAAAACTATTGAAATGTTAGGTATAAACAAAACTGGTCGCGGAAGAATTCCAACCAATACCCGCGGCCCCATCATTAAAGCGGCTCGACGGAACACAGTGGGGTTTTAGTCGGTAGGAATCCGACATAACCCACGGCTCCTTCCCCGGGGGCAGTGGGTATCTTTGGAAGATTTCCCCACTATAAAAAAAAAAAAAAGGTATAAACAAAACTAAAACGCGTAGATGGATTAGAATAAAAATAGGCTTATTTATCAATAATGCGTGGACGACATCGTAGGTGTACAGCAATTTCCTTAAAACTCTACGAAATAAATTGCAAATATTTAAAAATAAAATAATGGAAAATAACTTCTCGAAATTTCTAGACAATTATTTGATGTAACATAAAAACAAGACAAACAATTACTTTTACGTAGAATTAATTTGTAAAAATACCAACGAGCATTAAACAAAACACTGAGCATTAATTAGTTAAAGGTCAGATAGTAAATTAGTGAAATAGAGTTATTTGAACGAAAGTGTCGGCCACGAACAGGCTCGATAAATAACAACAGCGCCTGCTCCTTGTGACATTATGTGGACCAATCACGGAATATACTTGTACAATTTCGTTAAGAATTACTGAAACTCTTTATAAATAAGTATAATATACAAAAACAGCGAAGGAAATACCCGCTGTTGCTTTAGAAAATTAATAAATAAAACGTTATATTATAATGGAATTTTATAGCATTATTTATATTTAAAAAATAATAAGTTATATTTATAAAAATACACTTTATAGTATACATTATTAGGAAAATAACATAAAAGAGCAATCATGCTCGTCATGATCATGAAGTATTTACATGAAAATGTTTCGTAAATACGTATCAATTCATTTGTTCTTGCATCATTCATACCTAAATGAAACTAACTCAAAATTGTGTCACGCTGGTAAGCGTTAAATTAAACGTTACAGAAAACAAAGAAAGTCGTTTCCATCGTCCTGTCACAATTTCAAAGTAACTTATTTTGAGAGCAACATCAAAAGGAATGAAAAATGACAAGAGATCAAAGTCCAACACAATTAGATACCGTGAGGACATCTTCACAGCGACAACCAACGAACCGACTTGTCCACTCGTTTATTTTTGCATCTAGATCTTAACACCTCCACAATGCTAATTATATTTATCTCGACGTTTCGAGAACTTTCCAGCGGTCATGTCACGGACTAATGGTACATTACTCATTTTAAGGTTACTGCTAAGAATTTATTTAAATTCTAGTTTTATAAATGCTAGGAAGGCTACGTGAAATTTTGCACCATTTTAACTGCTGAAGCTCTATAATATTAAGAAGGTAAACGTTTTTAGCTCAATTAAACAATTTCCAAAATATTCTACTGATTTCCATAATATAATTCTGAAACCTCATCATTTTACACACGTCACACTTTTAATAGTATTTGCCACATGTCACATACAACTTATTAATTTAAATTACTTACTTCAATTAATTCGTCCTAAGAATCAAGGTAAAAAGACTTAAAGATATTTATAGGCTTCGTTGAATGTATTACACGGCCAACAATGTTAATTTAATCGCCTTGGCCACTGGCGATATTATAATACCGCAAGTAATGCTATAATCTATTTAATTAACAGTATTGTTTATAATCCCATGTATTGCATCATTACTTAGTACAAGTCATGGCCGCATCGCAGTGAGCAATGTACAATGCGTGGATTGTGGGCCGCGGAGGCGTGTGATGCGATTACCTCGCCTGTTGAGTCAGCAATATACATTGTGCTGTTACTATACGACATTATAATATTGTTTATGATGAATACATTTATGACTTGGCAGACGGCTGTACTGAATTAATTCATGAGAAGTTGTACGATTTTTGCACTAGCTACATTCTTAAGCTTTTGTATATAATAAAACGTTACATAATTTATTACGTGATGTTATTGACTGATTTATACTTAAAAATTTAAAGTTCAATAACTTGAAACAAAGATTAAGCAACTTTTTTTAAATTACAACATCAAACATGTAGAGATTTATCTGAAATAGGACGTGCTTCCTCTTCGAGAGAACGATGTCGACTAATTGCCTCCGCTAGACCCAACCTCTAGCATAGGAAACTAATAAATATTAAAATACCCGCACATTCCGCTAAAACATAAGAAACATGAAGACAACGAAATGAATGAGTATCTAATAATATAATAAAATATAAAAATAGCAGGTCGTTAGCGCGGGGTGGATTCATTTCAGTGTTTAGTGATTGTTATATAATAGTGGGTCGGAGCGCAGTTATGGCAGACCATTAGACCGGAGATTGATCGGCCCGGATCGTGTAATTCATGCTTAAATAAGGATTTAATATTCGTGGCTGGAGGAACCCGATTAGGTCAGTTTTAAACACATTATATCGTACGGAAAGCTGTATCAGATAATCTTGAGTAACATTTTCATGTGGAACGAACAATTTAATATAAAAATTTATGAGGAATTCATGAGGAATGTTCATAATTTCTTCAACAGTTCGAAAGATATTAATTTCGTAACTTTTGAGGAAATTATGAATATTAGGGTCGTTGTTAAAGATCAAATAGGTACCTACATATTTCGCTGTAATTATTCTGTGTAAAACTCGATAAAATGCTCAGCAATTTAATTTTTTACCTGCATTAATTGTATTTAGTCAGTCAAAGGCAGAAAAAGCAGAACTGAACTATTATATAATTGAATTTATTAAATCCACCACACCACATCGTTTTAACATAATTAATATTTAATTTACACAGATAGAGAAACCATTTTATTATATTGTACATTACGTTCAATCATAAAATTATATCGCTTGATTAATGAATGCAGCGATAGAATGCAATATCTTGGCAATTCCGAACTCGACTGACAATAAAAACAAGCGTAACACAAAGCAGATGAAACACGGCGGCAACAAAACGCGCCGGATTGAAAAATCTCTTAATTTCTATTAAAAAAGCGTACAAAAGGTCACAAGTTCTTTGTGTAGCGACGCCCGTCCCAATGAATATCAGTTTAATTCGAGATCAAAAGACTTATGCTTTCCGCCCGCCCCTATTCGCTTACCGGCTAATTCGCTCGCCACTCACCCGGTTGCGCTCACCCGGTGGCGCTCAGCGGGTCGACGCTCATTCAGTCGCGCGCTTCACTTCAAAATAGAACAAATCCCGACTCGTTTGCGATACTATCTGGCGATAAAAGATTTTCTATCGCCGCTCTGTCTGAAAGGGCGCATCCCGTTACCGCTCGATGATAAAAACTACTCGCGGAATTTTTCACGTTTCAGTCTTCGTTTTTAGCGTTATCTCCCGTAAAGATTCATCTCCCAGCTGTGAATCTTTTAGCTTGCGTTTTAATGAAGATGGAAACTAGTTTACTATGATAAATTTACATTCGCGCTGTTTGCAGGAATATGAATCTACTTACTTAGTAACGTATTACCTATTATAATATATTTATACAGTGTATTTTTCACATTCTTATATTATGTCCATCTCCTGATCTCATCTTTATACACTATGAAAATTTATTGATGTACAGTTTGTGAAAATTGTCTATTATTAGGATGTTAGTTTCAACTCTGCATCCAAAGCGAATACCTCTTCAATTTACAGGTGTCCCAATAGCAATGGGGACAAGTTATGGACAAGCTAACAACGCACTTGTAATATCGCACGTGTTTGCGCAAACACAATAGTATTCTCTGAAGGCAACCCGAGCTACCGGTGCTGCAGACTATGGGAACACTCAATATCCTTTATAATGCTGCTAGCCTGGTAAGCCGCTTCTTAAATGGTAGGTAATTGACATTGATTTAGAGCATTCAAATGCTTTATAAATAAAATTCTTAAAAAACATCAACACGAGGCGGGATTCGTACCCGCGTTTTTCGCCATACTGCGGCAACGCCTAGCATCCACCCATTTTGTTTTTGTATAACTCGTAAAGTATTATACAATCTTAGATTGCATGTACCTACTTAATATTTATGAAAAAATTGTATAAGTATAAGTATTTATTGGAACGAAGTTCCTAATCGCGCGTTGCGAAAGGAGGTTAGACGAAATAAAGTTATAGTTGTGAGCCGTGCGGCGTGCGCGTGTTTCTCTGTCTGTCTCTCTCTCTCATAGAAAGTAAGCTAGTTATTTTAGTAACTTCGTTCCATCCGGGTGTCCCTTGACACATCACAAGTAATTATTTCAATTGCAGTGTTACCTTTGATGAGATGCGCGGCGAGCACGAGGGCGGCGGTGAGCGCGTGCCGCCGCCACGCGCATGCGTACATCGCGCCCGCCCCGCGCGCCGGATCTGCAACAATACATACACACCAATCACTTTATGAACTTAACATTATTGTAATAGGTATAAAGTGAAATATTTTATTGAATAATGGGCCCTATGCTCAATGGGCAGTGTTGGGCCAGTAGAGACAATCACGATAGTGTCTCTACACTATCGTGATTGCCTCTACTACATGGCCTAAATGTCTATGCACAGCGGCCGTTATTTTAGATGATTTTTTTTATAATTACCGTAATGGCGGAAAACATTGACGATCATTTGTTGAGCCAACGCTGCCCATTGTGTAGAGGGACCATTATTAATATTCATTCAACACTGACAACTTTGGTGATTGGGTCCATACATAATCGATGATGTTATGCAACTACCCGCTTTTTCTGCCACGGATATTGATTAAATTAAAGACGTTGTAGGAATTACATTTATTTTTCTAAAATGTTCAATTTGGTATGTAATTAGAGTAACGTATTCTAAATTAGTAATATGATTACATGTTCCCTTGACAACGATGCTCATTAATTTCCTTATAACTTCCTTATTTTGTTGTGTTTAATTTTATTTAAGTGCTCAATATTGAGTAGGTAATTACATCCATTTGGATTTTATTTAACATGAAGACTTATTCGAGCATTACTTTTGTTTATTTAGTTTTTTCTACACGATGTTGAGGGAAATTATTGTTAAATAAGAGCAGTGGTGGCTCAGTGGTGAGACCTCGGACTTCGAATCGATAAGTCTGGGGTTCGAGACCAGGCGAGCGCGCAGGAATTAAAATTGATTTTTCAATTTATCTGCGCATGTTGTAACATCACCACTATTCGAACGGTGAAGGAAAACATCGTGAGGAAACCGACATGTCGAAGAATTAAAAAGTTCGACGACATGTGTCATCCGCCAACACGCACTTGGCCAGCGCGGTGGATTATGGCCTGTACCCTCATAGGAGGCCCGTGTCCCAGCAGTGGGAACGTATATGGGCTGATGATGATGATGATGATGATGATGAATATATTATCATAATCACAGATTTTCCTGATAAGATACATTTGAATAGAAGTATTTGTAAAATCTGTGCTCAAAATTTTTTGCAAGTAAAAATAATGAAAAACCCGAACAAACACAGGTGGCTTGCTCGGTAGCGTGTGCGGATCAATTAGGGCGTCATTAGGGGCGGAAATCGGCGCCCACCGCGCCTTCTGATCTACCGCTGCACTGTGGCCGGCCCGCTAATTGTTCACTTTTTGTAACAACACCACAACACAAAATTGATTAAATCGCAGATTTGTGGAAGACAAGATGAAATAAAGAAAATAGTATCATTATTGACGAAATGAACAAACAGATAGCTAATTCTCCATTTTAAAGGATAAAAGTCAGTAGTGATACAGGTAGTGACGCACAAATAATTTAATAACTGACAATTAGTCTTGTAAATCGTTATTGCATCACACATTAGAATAGACATAGAATTACTGAAATGGACATCAAAAATAGATGTAATATTATTCAGCATTGCATCCAACACATCCACACATTGCAGTTAGCACCACTGAGCTAACCGCAGACATTAATCAACTGCTGCAAATTCTAAAGGTAAAATATTTGGTGATTTAATGAACAAAGTCATGCTGCTTGTCAGTAATTTCCGCAGCTTGCAAAATGTAAGCAAAGTTCACGTTTAATTTCTCGCAATTTTCCGATACGAGTTAGCACGATGTCTTTTCAATGAAATTTTTCTAGGAATTTAAAGGTAAATGTTGAAGTTTGGAAAAAAGCGTTTTTTTGTCAATAAATGAATTCAAAGTGCTTTAAAAATATCAATTGTTAGTTAACAGATTAAAGACTATGATAAAATGAAATATTGCACTTGTATTTATAGATTTCCTCGCAAGTAAGGTTTAGCAATACTGTTTTATGTTGCTTGTGTCTATGATTTCATATGTTTTCCAGAGATCATTAGTAATAACTTATGATATCTTATTATAAATTTAGTAAGGTTGTCCGAATACTGAGTCCTATTAAACTGACAGTCTGAAATTGATTTACCCTTTCCGCATGTTAAAAGATAATTTATAATAATAATAATAATTTATTTATTAATAGAACAACATAGGTCCACTTGTTAGTAATTTCTTAATTACTATGTTAGTACATTACATTAATTATTTAAATATTATCGTTTTACAATTTACCATTTATATGTCATTTTATTTTTATTGATATAGGATGTGTGTACTTGCTCGCAATGGTGCAAGTACACACAATCAAATCTGTCTGCGATCATTTTAAGAGCGCTATTGGTACTGCCCCGCACCCGGCGCACCACAGATGTGCATCTCTTCCGTATTAAACTATAAAAGCAATCTACTCGAGCTTCAGCAAACATCCCTGATGCGCTACAGTGGCGAGGCAGCCCCATCAGCGCTCTGAATGCGTTGTTATATTGAATACGTAGAGCATTGTATGCCCGACCACCATAGTTATACCAGAGGCTGCACGTGTAGAAATTAGAGCAATATGCTCTGAATAGTGTTATTTTCACCTCAGTGGAACAACGAGCAAACCTCCTGGCCACCATGTTCGCACGGACCGACAACGCTCTACGCTCCCTCTCTATGTCAGCATTATCCTTCAAGTCAGATGTCAGTATATGGCCAAGATATTTATATTCATTGACTCTTTTTAAAACAAGCCCATTAAGGGTGATTGGAGGCATTGACCGGGGTGATTTCCGGTCTGCCTCGAAAACCATAACCTCACTTTTACGTTCGTTATAGAGCAAGCCATGACCATCGGCATACCTTTCACATATAGTAATCAACTTACGGAGCCCACATGCTGACGCGCTCAATAAGACCATATATATCATCTGCATAGCTAATATTATTGACACAAGTGTCATCAATATGACACCCAATATGAGTATTGCTAAGTTCAACAATAAGTGCATTAATGTACAAGTTAAAGAGTGTTGGAGAAGTCAACCCTCCTTGTCTTACCCCACATTCAAGTTTAAATGTGTCCGAATGAACACCAGCCCAACGAACTGTATTGGCCTGGTTACCATACCAAAACTGTAAAATCCTGATTAATTCAGGAGACAAGTGGTAATCTCTAAGCTTCCTCCATAAGACCTCATATGAAACCCGGTCAAATGCCTTAGACAGGTCCAGAAAGCAGGCATAGATTGGAGTTCGCTTTGATGTATAGTAATTGATAACATGTTTCAGGCACAAGACAGCATTTTCAGTTCCTAGTCCTGCTCGGAAACCGAAATGGTTATCATGTAGATTTATAGATTTTTTTAAAAGCGGTTCAAGCATTCCATCAAACACCTTTGCAATCACCGTAGCCGTGAAATGGGTCGGTAATTGCCTTTATCTGTGAGATCACCAGTTTTATTTTTTACAATTGGTACAACTACTGTCTTCATCATGTCATAAGGCAGGTAAGAATGACTGATACATAAATTGAACAGTAAAGCAAGTACACGCGACATGTGGGGTCCAGCATAGCGCAGATGCTCGATGCTGAGACCATCGTGACCAGGTGATTTCCCTCGAGTTATGCAGTTTATTCTATTTTGAATATCTAATACATATTTTGAATTTATGACGTACAGTACTCCCAAACTGATAATGCGCATAGAAAAATGCGTCACTGTTCGGCAACTGTCATATTCCCCGAGCCTCCGAAGACGATATGTATATAGAGTGGTTAAATGTATTTTCTTCATGCATAGTTTATTAGAATTATGAGTTTTATTGTGATTTATGGTAAAAGTGAAAAGTAACGAAATTTGTTTCGATAATTCAATGTAAGTTAATAGCGAGGATAAGCCACACGATTGCGAATATATATTTGTTGAATTGATTTACTCAGAAAATTATATACTTAGAACTATTAAAGTGTCTTACTGAAGCTGGCGTAATGATGGATGTATGGAAGGTTAAAATAAGACAAAGTTTATAATTAAAAAAATATTTTCAAACACTGTTTACATCTAAATCTAATCACTAAAATCTCAGTCCAAAGGATTTACAGAATTAGGGATTATCTCTATTTCTGATATCGTAGAATGATCAGAACTTTCATTATGTTCAAATTCAAATTCAAAATTTTTCTCTCATTCGCTCTTATTAATTTTCACTTTCCCCACTGCTATCTGCTACCTGTGTAAATAATCATTCTACCGGAAAATTCAACTTTGAAACAAAACTAAGAAGGGTATGTAACAGCAGCTCTATATCATACCATACAGAGATAATACGTGCGGTCACCACAATATATTATAAAGACGACTGACGGATTTTTGAATTTTTGACTGACAGGCTACTTACGAATTGTTTTCGATTGTTTGACTCTGAATTGACTCCTATTTCTTTCGAACAAGTTGCAAG
Organism: Colias croceus; assembly: GCF_905220415.1. Taxonomy (NCBI): domain Eukaryota; kingdom Metazoa; phylum Arthropoda; class Insecta; order Lepidoptera; family Pieridae; genus Colias; species Colias croceus. The sequence goes on along the minus strand of NC_059552.1, from coordinate 10,543,260 downwards.
ATGCCAGTGCATTGTTTAGGGTACCTACTTACGATTCAATGATTCGGGTGTTTCTAGAAATACGATAATTAGCGAAGATCTGCATGCGCATTATTAATTTTGGAGTACTATACTGCTGCAATCAACGACGTCATGCTGTAATGTTGCTAATTCCATAACACACAGATGTTATTTTTAAAATTAAATCTTTAATTACATAAATATGAAAAAAGTATACCTATGTAATCGCAAAAAGAAAGGCGCTTCCATAATTCCGTTTCTTTCTTTTCGAGACATCCTGATATTGAGTAAATGCATAAAACATAGGTGAGAAAAAATATTACTCAATAATTATTATGTAAATGATATCTACATACGAAAATAGATAGTATTAAGACAAGAATATATTGTATACACAGTAACATAAAGTATAAATAACTATAGCTTATAATGATACCCGCCTAATAATATAGGCATATCCCTCCGCGAGGCTCACAATGCTCCTCTTTGAAACAACTAGAACTATAAAGGGTACCATTCACAGGCGCACCCATCCGCTGGATTTGTAGCTGGCGACAAGTCCGCGGACAAATCTGCGTGTGTATGTGTAGTTGTGCGCGGCTCGCGGCTCGGCGCGGCGCTCGCCGTCTGGAGACGGATAGTGATAGACGAGTAGTGTGTGGGCGATGACGGATTTGTCCACGGATTGGTACGGCTCGGGGCTCGGCTCGTGGCGCGTGTAGTGAATGCCGGGCTTAAATGTTTGCCAAGATTCGGTCACGTGACTGCGTGACTAAAAGCTATCAGCACAGTCGGATAGTTCTGAACCCCAAATCTCTGTGACGAATATTTTATCTTAGTCTTTATATTTAATGCATAAAATATTTCGTATACACAATATATTCTTTATAGTTATTTTAATATTGGGCCAAAAATGTTTAATTGTTATTTTAATCATCATTCCCAAAAATGGTTTCAATTCGTCAATTTTTTCTTGTATATTTTGGATATTTACAGGGGTTTTAAATTACAGCAGATATGAAAAAGGATCGAACGCTATCGAACGCTCTGTAGACTAAATTGTTCTAAGAAAATGAAATACAATCTTAAAGAGATCAAGTAGCAATGTTGTAAGCTTTTCCCCGCTGCTTTATATGCGATCAAAACATAATAGTTATTCGAAATAAACTAAACTAGTCGGATGATCTGCCTTCGCTTTTCTTGATCTGGGATAAAAAAGCCTATAATACTGTGTGCAAATATTTCTTATATTGAATTTTTATAATCGATTTAGTAATTTTCGAGTTCTTTAAAACTAATAAACAAAAAATGTAACCTTTTTATAATGTTAGTATAGATAAATCAATGTATGTTTACATAAATGTATTATGTTATGTAGTTCAGTTAGCAATAAATTGAATAAGCACACATCATTCCACCACTGAGCAAGATATATCGTATACGTTACAAATAGATAGGACCATGTATCAAATCCTTTGCGCCATATCTCATACACTATCGAATATCTTTGGTATGCTCAAGTGGAAAATTGTTTACTAACATTATTCATATCCGTTAGATTTCTTATAATATTATATAAAGACAAAGATTGATAAAATAACAACGATCTATATCTATTAGAATAAAATAATGCGTGTGACCTATACCATTTATTTATCAAGAACGGCTGAACGACTTTTTAAATGATTTTAGTTTTTTTGTATTGTCCCTGCTTATCTTTACTAATATGATAAAGCTGAAGAGTTTGTTTATTTGAACGCGCTAATCTCGGGAACTACTGGTACGATTTGAAAAATTATTTTGGTGTTAGATAGCCCATTTATCCAGGAAATCTATCTAATATAATATATTATAAAGGCGAAAGTTTGTAAGTATGGATGTATGGATGTATGGATGTTTGTTACTCTTTCACGTAAAAACTACTGAACCGATTACAATGAAATTTAGCAAACATATAGAGGGTAACTTGGATTAACACATAGGATAGTTTTTATCCCGGAAATCCCACGGGAACGGGAACTATGCGGGTTTTCCTTTGCAAACGCGGGCGAAGCCGCGGGCGGAAATCTAGTAGGCTATATATCGTCACGCTAAGACGAATAGGAGCGGAGCCACGCAGGTGAAACCACACGGCACAGCTAGTGTTAGAATAATAACTGTTAAAAATATTAACCCTTGCTGTACCGGTACGAGTAGCTATTTTATAAAACTAAAATAAAACCTTTCCTTTGTCCACTAAAAGCGGCCATAGACAACACTAAAAGTCTTGTAAAACTATCGACAAAGCTAAAGAGCGTGTTATCATTGCTATAAACGATTCTATCGCAGTATCAGGGAACTACAGTGGCACTGATAAGCTGGAACGGCTCTTTTGTCACGCGCCGGCTCTCTGTCTCGGCCACACGTTACTTTGATAGCATTTGGCAGACGATTCTGTTTTATTTGTTGTACTATGGGTGGTCAGAAGGCTTTTCGTATATGATAAAGCATGTTAGTTTCCGAAATAAATTGAAGCAGATTAAAAAAAGATATAGACTTAAATAAATTAGAGAGAGGTGAAATTGGAGTTTCGGTATCTAAAAATTCTCGTACGTAATAATTATTATATAGTTTTACTCGTGTATATAGGAGAATATATTATTTTAGTCGTAGACTCATAAATAAAATGTCACACTGTATCGGTTAATCGCTCCTAGATAGCAATACGCTACAGCTATGAAGCTACGAGTATCTATATTATTATAGTCCTTGCGAAGACGAAAAGTAGGTTAAACTATGAATTAAAGCGAAGCCTCGAAATACACGACTCAATCACCTTATATTTAGCATTTGCTAGATTACAATTCACTTCACCCGGTAGTTTTGAATAAAAAATGAGGCGATATGAATCTTATATGTAAAGCAGTTACGGCTTGTACGGGCTAATACAATATGGTAATGCGGCGCCATGAAAACTTTCCGTGGTCGAATATCGTATCAGTAATGGCATGTTATTTATTCCGACTTGTTTGGAAACACGAAAAATTGTCAGGTTATTATGTAAGTTATTGGTGGTATTAATCAGACAAATAGCTCGACTTCTTACTTTGATGTAAGTATCAAAGTAAGATAATGCACGTAACTACCTGTGTCTATTTTAGTAAATGTGAACATTCGTTTGAAATATTAGCGTCAAGGAAATGTAGCTATATGCATATCATCAGCCTTTACTCGCTATAAAGATAAAATATTCAGAAGTAAATTAATTGTTACTTTATAATGGTTGGTGGTTGCTTGGTTTTTATATGGAAGAAGAATAATATTTTAATAATTGTTTCAAAGCTAACGCTACACAAGCTAAGAAATACACACATTTCCTATAAAAATAAAGTCATATCTTACCCACACATACCGCTTCAGTAATTAAACAATAAAAGTGAAGGCACGGGCAGCCAGCCGTGGCCGGCCATAAAACCGCTCATCTAAGAAGATATACCGTTTTGCCTTTGGTAGCGATTATACTGAACTAGCGACGTATTGCTTCGCTTGGCGTATTTTGAGCTAGCTTGTATTATAATATATATTATGTATTTGAAGATATTATATATATTGTTGAAAACAGCATTTTTTTGGTGCTTGTGAATTTTATTTGCTTTTATTTTGGCTTCTTTATATAACATTGTCCTTGAAATAAATGTTTTTTTCTAAAATGTCTTCAAATAAATGAGCTTGTAACTTTACTATTTATAATTTAATGGTAATTATATTTTTTAAGGTTTCTTTCAATTACGTTATTAAATTTCGTCTATTTTGTATCTTGGAATTTTGTTCGTGGTTAATTTAAGATGTAGGATATTTTAATATTTTAGGTCTACATTTTCATATTTCGTTTTAATAAAATAATTTTCATAAAACTTAATAAAAATATTTCAATATATATTATTACATAATTTTAAAACCCCGCTTCAAAGATTATCTGAGGATTTATCTATCATATAAATTAATCAGTCTAGGCCAATTTATAAAAAAATCTCAAGTTAAGTTGTTTTCAAAGAGCATGTTATTTATAATACGATTAGAATCACACAGAAGCAATAATAAAAGTTTAAGGCCTATAACGTTAGGTCATATAAAATGCCCTGATTTTGTAGCCAAATAAACCTAGGTAATTCTGGTAACACTAAACAACTTATCACAAAACAATAAAACTTGTGTTACAGTCGTTCACACGAATCTTTCTAGCTGTGAGTATGGAAGTTCTAACATCGTGAATATTATCAACGTTTTTGCCACTTCACATAAATGTATGTTAATGTATGTAGTACTCAATTCGAGAGCAATTATATGGTTATATTATTAGCCATCAAGTATTATTCAACGAAGCGTACGTTCAAAACTCTATTGGAATAAAAGAAAAAGTTAGTTTTTTTATTGGTAAGTGAAATATGAAAGCATTAATAATTATTGAGTTTAACATGATGTAAATATTTAGAAATTAAAGACTTTTTAACGGATTTTAAACGCGATTTATTCATTATATTATTTTCCCGACGTTTCGAACACTTTACAGCGAGCGTGGTCACGGGGAGACTGAGATGTTGTACGCTCATCTAAGAAGATAATTATGCCGTTTTGCCTCTGGTAGCGTTTATACTGAACTAGCGACGTATTGCTTCGCTTGCCGTATTTTGAGCTAAGCTTGTATTATATGTATTTGAAGATATTATAAAATATATATAAAATATTAATATATATTATAAAATCCGTTAAAAAGTCTTTAATTTCTAAATGTATAATACTCGCGTAAAACCAAACCCTAGAAAATACTATGATGTAAATATTCTGAATTAATGCACGATTTTTTTTAATTTACAAAGGAAATTATTGTTCTGAATGAAAAATATATGCGATTATTCCAATTAGCATAACGTAATATTTTGAGTAACATGTCGTTAATTATGCGTTTATTTATAGTTTCGGTGGTTCAAACGAAGCAAATTATTTGTATATTCTTTCCAAGATAGGGAAGTGGAGCAGGAAGCTGTCACTAAAATTATGTTTAGTTCGTTTCAACAGAATCAGGGCTATTGTGCTCGAACTGGGGCGTTTTATCTTGGAAACTTTATACGGGGATCTTATTTAAGGAATCCAACTAAGTCACAACATATTAGGTTGTATTCGAAAAATATACGAAGAATTTTTAATAGAAATTTTTGTATTTTTAAACTCTACATTCGAATTTCACGCAAAATAATGAATGAAATATTTTTTTTATGAATTTTCGCTTTCCTATTTAGGACCGAGCTTTCGTAATTTCACTTTAGCTTTGTCATAATTTTCCTTTTTTTTTTAAATTACCAATATCTTTACATTTCGCTCTCCATAGTAAGTTTATGTAAATTATTTTTATTCGTCAAATTTACCCACTCTAATCTATAGGAAATATCGAAAAAAGCATCATTTTCAATCCCGCTACGCATATATCTATTTACATAACTATATTAGGCACAATAAACTTTATATATGCAGTCGCTAGACTGATCGTAACTCAAGTTAAAGCTGCAAAGTCTCACAGAGTCGCTTTGAAGTAAGTTGAAGTGACAGAACTATTTTAGACACGTCTCAAAATAAAATATCCTTTGTGTGTGCGAAGGTGATGTTAGTATACACTATACGTACTTCTGAAGGAATATATCTTGCAAGGTACAAAGAAGATGCAATTTAATAATTATAAACGTGTTTAAATGTCGTTAAAGTTATGCTTTATTTGATTTTCTTGTTGCGTTATGTTGTTCAAATAAATAACAAAGTCAAGCAACTTTTTACATACTTCGAGTGCTTGTTTTAGATTTTATGTTTATTTTGAGTTGGATGTAGAGAAAATGCTAGTAAATTTTCGAACCAGTAGTTCCTAGGGTGAGTTTGTACAAACCAATGAATTGTTTAGATTTATAATCATCTATAATATAAAAATGAATCCCAAAATGTGTTGTTGGTAAGCGCATAACTTGAGAACGGCTTAACCGATTTCGTTAATTCTTTTTTTATAATATTCATTGAAGTTCGAGGATGGTTATTATGTAGAGAAAACGTGAATATGTAACACGGGTGAAGCCGGGGCGGACCGCTAGTTATTGATAAAAAAGGCAAAATATAAGAGTTATTTACAGGCATTAACTTGCTGTCGCCAAACATATTCAAATTGAAATGTCATTATGATTGAGTGTTATGTAAATATTGTTATATTAAAAATTAATTACAATATGATGGATGGACAAGTGGACTTTATTTGGTAAACATTGGAATTATTTCGTTAATTTCGTATTTATCACGACGCGCTGTGTCAGCGATTCGTCAGCTGGCGGTCATTTATTCAGCGTTAATGTTACTGTTTTTATTATGTTTAGATGTTATTTTTTATTAATTTTCTTAATAAAAAGAACTATTTTTAATGTTCTTTTCGATGGAATGTACTTTGATGATGCTACAAAGCTAAACAGCCGTAGGTAGCCGTTTTGAAAAAAAAACTAGAATAAATATTGTTTGCGTTGATTTGATGATAATATACTCAAATTATTATTAATTTACTGAAATCTAGAAAATGAATTATGTTCTATTGATACTGAACTAAATTGTTACCCTAGTAGTTTTGATAAATACCTTTTAACAATACCTCTTTCAATAGTGATCATTAAGCGTCCTTCGAACAGCAATTAGTTGTGATGTCATTGAACTTATATCAAGGTATTCGAGTTCAATGATCCATGTACCAATTATAATATACACCTTACCCACTTAAATCCAACTGTACATACCAGTGTACCGCAAACTATAATAATATGTAAATGGATGCGCCATGTGTATATCGCCGTATATTACATTAGCAAAATACATTACCCGGGCGAATGAAATTGGTGTAATTACATTTAACAACGATCCATTGTATAAGCGAGTTGTGAAATTAGTCGGTTATTATTGCGGGTTATTTTTCCGCAGTTAGCGGTACAAACAAACAGGCACTTTGCGGATTAGCCGCGTGGTGGGCTGCTTGTATGGGACTTTTATGTTCTTCGTTTCGTTCACTACCCCCCGCGCTAGTGTTACTACGAACTATTGTTGTAAATGTGAAAATTCGAGGATGGATGTTTTTGTCCGCGAACCAGGTGCAATTTTCATCAATCATGCATATTATCAGTTACTGATTATATCCTGTAAACTCATGCCTGTTATTGTTTGATACATAAAGAATATATCGCGATATTTTGCATGAAAACATGTACACAGAACTTTTTACACAAAACTATTCTTAAAATACATTCACTGTAAAGTAAGGGATAGGCAACAATACTGTAAAGGTGATTAATTTATAAAACTATTAATTCAAACACCGTCAGTATATTTTAATCCTTATTTCCTCATGAATATCAGCAGCCTCTGCACACCGTTGTCACGTCAACGACAAGGATTCGAATCTTGGTCTTTTCATGAATTAATTGGACGCAAATAGCGCGCCCGAAATAACCGACCGCCTGCACTTTGTTAAGATAATTTGACAGCCAATTGAAGACATATCGACCGGCAACCACTACGGATGGGCTATTTTTAATTTCGTCAACATTTACGTTTTCATCGAAGTGCTATTCGTTTGTGGAATGTTTAATAAAATATTTTATCGTTTGCATTTATTCGTTGAATTTGTCGATTAAAACAGAAGTAACATGTTTTAAATATCAAATTCAATCGAATATTGATCTTGGTTTATTAAATAATTGTCAGAAAACATAAATGAAATTTATTTTTATTTCATTTTCGTGTTATGTTCTCGTGGAAACACGAATAACGTGTAATTAAGTAATAAAATTTGTATAGATTCCGTCTCGAAAGTAATTAAACGTTTATGGATTCTTTAATTAGGCAACTTGTAATATTATTGTACAAAAATGTAGGTGTCGAGCCAAAATGGAGAAAGTAAAGAAAGCCTCTTCAGAATAATGTTTCTTCATTTTAATTACCTTTAGAAAATCCCAAAGTAAAGTCGCGAAATTTTTAGGGTGTAAAAGTTATTACATTTTGATTATTTTGAGCACTTGGGCTATCTAAGAATAAATTATGAAGCAAAAAAGTACGCGTAAACGATAATTTAAGTCCATTGTTATATGCGCTGAGATGAGTCCATCAGAACAAACAACAGTTATTCAATTATAAAATGTACATTGTACAAAATGTACATTGTCAAGTTAATTCAACTATTAAAGCATGTCATTATTTCCCTTTAAAGTTTTAAATACATTAGCAGACAATAGTGAGCCTCTATAAAGTCTGGAGGATATAACCAGTGTCGTCGGAAGATACTCCACAAAGCGGTGTTTGCGTCCTGCAAACAGAGTACTTTTTGCTTTTAAAAAATTTCACATTAACTATGTACTTCAACGCTAAATGAGCGTGTATTGTCCGAATTAAACTTTAGTTTAGATAAATACAATGTGTGCTGATAAATTAACAATGAAACTGTTGTTAAGTTTTGTATAATTTTAAGTTGAAATTACATAATTTATAATATATCAAATAATCAACCATTGTTCTAGTGTAACTACTACTTTACTAGAAGAATTTAATTTTTATTTGCGTGTTTTAAATTTATAATTAACTAGCGACTCACCCCGGCTTCGCCTGTGTACATGTTTGCATATTTTCTCTCCATAAGAACCATCCTCGTAATTCATGGAATAGTACAAAAAAATCAACAAAATCGGTTCAGTTGTTTTATAGATTGGCGCTGCAACGAAAATAGCATTTCATTTTTATAGATTAACAAAAGTCTTAGAACTCTCTACAATAAGTAATTATGTATTTAAATCAACTTATCAATCTCCAATTGACTGAGTTAGCTTGTTTGAGGAGTAATATTCTCATAGTAGTTTGTAAAACTATTAAAAAAGTTAATTTCTGTAGAAGCGTCGTTGATGTATTTCACATTACTCGCACTGATCGATTTTACTTCAGGGACAGACAAGTGATCAGTCTTTCTGAGCCTTTCCTGTTTTATTAAACTTACGTTTCACTTTAACAAAGCTGTTGATACAAGAATAGAATGTATATTATTCTGTTCTTCTTTCCGAATTGGTGGTAAATATTAAAAATATGTAATGACGATCAGAAAGTGCTTCTAAAAGAAGTCTATTTGAATAAATAAATGTTTGAGTTTATTTACGGAAAAAGTAGTTCAAATTGTATTTGTGTATGTAATAAAAATTATCTTTAACTTGAAAACGATTCGTACAGGTGATTTTCTTATAACAGCTCGACACATTAGTTACACTACGATATTTATAACTACTACCTGAATATACAGAAGGTTGAAAATCTGTGTTTCTCTGTAAAAGTCTTTCACTCAGGAACAAGTATATCCAATGATAAATTTTTTAAAGATTTAATTTAAGTGTAAGCCCTCTTTCTGCCCAAACACTTTACACTTACAAAAATAGCGGCATGGTATTTAATTTAAATCCATAGCATCTCATTTATCATGTCTGTGGTTCACTTTGGCGGGCTAAGTGATGATTCGGGAGAGACAAATGAGCGCCGCGCCTTAACGGACTGTACTATTATTCACTTTACATTGTTTTGAATGTATTGTTTGTGTTTCAGATATTTTTTTATAAACTTTTTGATAGATCAAATGGTATGTACTGATTATGATTAGCAACCCGGTATTTTTATTTATTTGAAATTCTATTTGTATTAAGATTATTTTTAGACAAAAATTGTTGAACAGTTAATATTAAACTAATATTCATAAAAATATTTAGGATTCAATTTACATTGTTAAAATTCCTTGAAATTTAATAACGTCCTTTCATTGAAATTAAACACGTACTCCTGCCTAACCTTTCTGAGAAAACAGAACAGAACCACGTATGTGTTTTATGAATAAAATTGTTAGTTGTTTTATGAATATATTAAAATCTACTTTGTGAAGGTTTCCGATAGTGTGTAACTGACATGAAATGTTACGTGAACAAAGATTTGACAGGCGTAAGGCTGTAATCACATTAACTCGTTTCACTTCACATGCTACTTGGAATTATCTTAGCGAGTCGTTAATCTCCTTAACCTAAATTTTAACGGAATATTGAGATAAATTATTATATTAAAATAATCACAGAAATTATTATAATGGGCATACATAATATTATTTCAGGATAGTATTGCAAAATCAGTAAGGGCTAAACATTCGGTCAAAAAGTTAGTACATTTGCAAGTAAATTAACAATGTAAATACGCAAGTATCAATCGTTGTTTTTATATAGGTAAATTAAATTTAATGTTATATTAATTAAATTTATTCAACTAGTACTCATTTAAACAACGCCTCTAGATCCTAAATAAGGTAATTATTAAGTATAAAAAAAAAACAGTTTTTGGCTATTACATAAAAAGGGAGATAAGGTATATCTCTACACCATTTTAAAATAACATTCGTCATAATAAAATCCTTAATTTCAATTGTAATCAAACCGCGCATCATTAATGAGATGCCATATTTAAAACAGCATCTCTGTAAAATATAACTTAAAGCTGGTAATAAAAATAAATAACAGCGCGACGTAACATCAGCAATATTCCGCGAGTCGTGGGGGACCTCTTAATTAGCCATCTAGTCGCGCCAACACACAGCATCTACATCTGGAAACCTGTACGAACTGGTGCCGTCTCGGAACTTTATATTATTAATTCATATTTTAGGGAGCTTTCGTAAGATATGATTGTGGAAGGATGAAGTAGTAATCTAATATATATTATAAAGGCGAAAGTTTGTAAGTATGGATGTATGGATGTATGGATGTTTGTTACTCTTTCACGTAAAAACTACTGAACCGATTACAATGAAATTTAGCACACATATAGAGGGTAACTTGGATTTCCGTTGATTTATGTTAACACATAGGATAGTTTTTATCCCGGAAATCCCACGGGAACGGGAACTATGCGGGTTTTCCTTTGCAAACGCGGGCGAAGCCGCGGGCGGAAATCTAGTATACGATATGGCAAGAATGACAATTATAACCACTAACTTCCATGTATCTAATTACTTCATATTTGACAAAAATATATAAGCCAAACACAGCTATGTTACTCGAGTTTTCTTCTAGTAAAGACGAAACTATTCAACGAGTTTAATTACAGTTCTGAAAAATTCTTTAGATTCCTTATAACATGACTGTAACAACAACAAGCAAGAAGCAAATTTATAACTTAAATGAATGAAGAATCTTATCTTGTATGAAATTAGTTTTTCTTCAAAGCTAGAATAGTTTGAGATTGTAATAAGGTTTAAATTGCAGTTGTGAGCTATACCAGATATTGGGTTACAATTTAATAATGGTGCTTCTAAACGGGCTATATTTTCCTGCAATATGTGGCTGCAACACAGTGGCCGGAAACATTGCGAGCAATTCCAGACACACTACGCAATATTGCAGCAATGTCCCGGACACATGTTTCATATTGCAGGCATTGCAGCGAATGGCCGATATTGTTTTGATAGGTTGCTGGACGATCGCTGAGCTGTCGATTTAACTGCAATGTTGCCCAGCCAGTTTTATTGTTGTTTCAGTCGCTCTCTATTGTTATGATATAGTGCATCCTTTTCTATACGACGTGAAGTTATCTGCGAGTGCGGCTGTGCCGTGCCGTGACTAATTGCTATATTCTGTGCAGTCATCTCGTTTTTTGGACTGTTGATATTTTTTAAATTATCGGATTTTCGATATATCGATATTTTAAAATATATCAATATCGGAGTTCGATATAAAATTCGAAAAAAATATCGATATTTCGATACATCGGCTTGACTTAAAAAAAAATCGTCACAAAAAAATCGTCAAAAAAAAAATCACGCCTATTGAAGTAAGGTCGAATCCACATTCTCTGCTTTTTCCTTTTTGATTTTTCTCGTAAAACAATATAGGCTGCTGCGACGAGTGTGATTTCGTCAGCCATTGTTGTCGGTTTGTGTGGCCCGTTTAGGAGTCTGCATCATGCGCCATACTATTGCAGACATATTGCAACACATGGCTCGGCCATAGATTGCTCGGCCATCGTGGCAATAAAAATTTTTTTGTGATGGCCGGGCAATAAGTTGCCAATAGTGCAGCTACAAATTGCAGAAAAATGTTGCCCGTTTAGACGCACCTTAAAACATTGCCGGGTCGGAGAAAACAACGCGTAGTCGTGACGTCAGTTCTACGAGCGGCGCTCGCTACGATCTCTACGAGCGGCGCTCGCTACGATCTCTACGAGCGCTACGAAATTGGATAATGTAGCAATTAATAGAATTACCTCGAGCGGGTTTTTTCAGTACATTTGTTTTCCGAATATTAAGCGTGCATTACGGGACGCATTATCGTTATTGTATACTTCCAACATAATTAAAACTGTTAATTATTCCATGAATATGTATGTACCCGCTATTATATGAAAGCAATTTTTGTATCAATTACATTAACATTTAAATACGTGCTTATTATCTTTTGTCGTGGAAAAGGATTTTAATTAAAATGCTTTTAAATAAAATGAAATAAGTAATGATTGTGTACATTTAAACATTCGATGGCTTGTAGTGACCAATGATACGGAATAATGCCATATAACAATAATTATATTATGCGTTAGGTACTGCGTCACAATGCAATAACAATGTGAACTGCATCACTTGCAATTACGCGCTCCATCGCTCCGTTATTTACACTATATAATAGAGTCGTACATACATGGCGACACATGTACAGTGCGCATCAACAGTGCGCCGCGTGCGACTTACTGCTGACGCGCCGTGGTACGGGGGTACGGGGGCTGTTTGATGATGTAGTGTACGACGAAGTGTGACACGTTCCCAAGTTTATGTTGAGCATCCGAGAGCGGAACGATCTTGGAAACGCTTAATTAATTCATGGCGAAAATTTATTAATATCGCTCTAGTGTCTTGTAAGCGATTTTTAGGCTATGAGTCTGTGTTCTATAATTAAGTTATTTGCTTAGTAGTGTGTGGAAGAAACTTTGAAATGTGATTCAAATAACGAGTAATGACATGAAATTTTTGCTCTTTCTTTTTTATAGATTCAAGCCATTGATGGGTTTTGCGACCGTGTTTTACGTTTAAAAATAAATTTAATTTAACCTTTATATGCTTTCAAATACGATGGTTATTAGTGAAAGATTTTCAGATCAGCAGCTCCTAAACTACAAATAGCAATAATCACCAGCTGCCGTATCGCAAACAATGGCTATATAACTCATTTGTGACACACTCACTGTATCCACAGCTCGGCTTATTAGAATAAACTGAGAGCAATTAGGTGATATAATACCTACTAGTAATTATATTATCGTTTATACTAATCACTATAGATTATAGTCATACCACATGATGGTATTTTAATGGAATTTAATATATATATTTTGTACTTTATGTAGTTATCACAAGATGCTAACACATGTGATTTCATTAAATAATATTCAGGCACCAGGTTTGAGAGTTAATATAAAAATAAAAAAGTATAAAAATAAACCAAGGACGACATAATTATGGTTAGCCAGCGTTGTAATTTCCACAAATAGATGTCACTTGATCACGCATCATGTATTCTCGTATCTAATAATAATAACTAAATACTTGAAATTTTTATTTAAATAAATACAAACAAGCGACCTGTATATGTATCTTTCATAGTTATTTTGAGAAATGCATATCGTAATTGAAGAAGTACTCCAGTAATTAATTGTTGTAGTTAAAATAAATGTTAATCAAACTAAGTTAAGATCTAACTTAAAAATGTTTAAAGAATCGAAATAATTCGTCATTATATTCGCATATTTTTGCCGTACAGTGAATTCATCATTATTAAATATTACAATTCACATAAATATCATTCATCAAAATAAACATGAAGTGAATGCTTTTTTATACACACAAATTATAAAAAGTTTAAATTAACACCATAAGTATACGTAGTATATTATTATTAGTCTGTGCCATAAGGAATGCTTAGAAAATAATTTAGAAAAAATTGAAATTCAAGAGATAATATCCAATAACAAGAGATTTAAACTAAATAATTTATTTACTTAAAAAAATTTATTGCTGAAACTTTATAATTGTCCCCTGACCCGACCACGCAATATTGTTATTTCAGCCTACGCTTGGTGTCCAATTTCATGGAAAGTTTCGGGTGTAAAACTATACAACATAAAATAGAAACGGGTACAGTAACATTGAAAATTAAAATAATATCTATGTGGAAGTGATATTAACCAAAAAAGAATGTTACAAATAAACATGTAACTGATTTTCTGGCTTCCACAATTCTTTATATAGGCACTAATTTTATTGAAAACTCAAATACAGTAATGTCTCATTGAATAAATTGTTTAGAATTGTCAGAACTGATAATAAATCATTCATCTGAAACACAATAATAATTGATCATTGATTGAAAATTTCCATTGATGAAGACTTGTTCAAAGTGAGTGTATTTTTAATTATCGACTCGCTAAGTCCATCGGCACGTGTAGAGTAAACAGAGAGTTTATTTGAAGAAGCTGTGAAGGTAGAGCGGGGCGCGAGCGGAGCGGACGCGGAGGCGGGAAGTAATTGCCTTACGCTTCATCACCTATAGTAGATTTTACATTACATAATGTTATATTACATGTAAAATGAAATAATAATATTGCATCATCAACGTACCTAGTTAAATAAAGAAGCTATAGATGAAAGCCTTTTGCTTTGATGAAGATTTTTGTGCATATTAAAATATACATTTTGTTTTTTAACAAAATGTATATTTTAATATACACAAAAATAAAACGTACATAAAGTCAGTATAATGAAGTAAGATCTGCATCACGCCGCTATCGCCCCGCCGATCTCTGTCGCAGGAATCACGATTGAAAAACTTGGATATGGAAGTACTCGCGTTTGATTAAATCTAACTCAATTTACATAACTCGATACAGCCTGTACCGAGAGCCCGTTTTGTACATTCTTGTAGATTCGATGATTGGAAATTTCTGATGTAATAATGTGAAGACGTGATTTCTATTTTGAGCCCAGAGATTTTTATCAGTTTGGCGAAATTCCTTTGTGAATTCCTTGCTGTATCGAAATTTTATCTGGATCGAGCTTGGCACGAATCGATTCACGTTTGTACTGTATGGTAACTAACATCTACGTGTTTATCTTTATACGTATACAGTACAGTTATCTGTACAATCAATCAAGTGTCCCGAGTCCTAACAAATCTGTATCCTTTCTAACCCTGTTTAAAATAGAACCCATATAGATAGCAGAACCCATTGTAAGCCGATATCAGTGAAGCGAATTGTTTTGCCTTTAGAGTTTAGATGTAGGTTGATTGCCGTCAGCTGGTGAGTCACATCGTTTGCCTTCCTTGAATATACCTCAATGTTTTAATCTTCTTTCTTATACTTTATTTGTGAAATGCTATTACTTTCAATATAAATTCTTTCGCTTGATAAAAAATCAATTTTGAAGTACTCTAATAATTCCAGTTAATTATATCGTAAATTATTAACAAAAACCACTGTAATTAAATAAAGCAAATAAACACAACGTTTAACGTAAATCTGGTTTAATGTGTGGAACTTCTATTATTAGCTTCATTAATGCCAAAGCATGCTCCGTCTGCCGCCAGTATAATATTATTATAGATTGCTTATGGTAATTGACGTGTGCAAATTATTCGTGCAGTAATTGCTACTCTCTTGTGCTGGTGTGGTAGTCGACGAGATCCTTGTTGGTAGGAAGGATGGATATTTATAGCCACGAGATTAGAAATATGACACCGTGTGTTTGTTTGAATTATGTTAATTGGTTTTTATTAAAGATTTTAGTAGACCTAATCAAATGCATCACATCATAATATATTAGCTGTATGGTTGTTTTCATTGAGTAGTTAAAAAAAAGACTTTTAAATTCACATGAACAAAAAATTATGAGGTTGAATGACAAAAATTGGTATAACAACAAGCCAATAAATTTAATTTCTACACAAGATATTTACTTGGAAGTAATTTCATGAGGATTTTGGTTGGTTGGTTTTACAACTTTGCCACAAATAAACTAGGTAGGTACCTAAAGTGTTTGAAAAAGGATCAAAAAGGCTATAAGAGTTTCTTGTCGGTTCATCTTTGCAGAAACTACCTCCTTAACCGTTGGAACCAAATTGTAACATTTCTCGATTCTAACCGCTTCTAAAATAAATCTACTTTTAAGTCCTCAAATGTTTACACGGAGTTTTTTCTCCAAACGATTAACTAAACAGGTATAATTTACTAGGTAAAGTTACTACAAATAATTTATGCATCTATATATATAAAACTCAAAGGTGACTGATATAGTGATCTATCAACGCACAGCTCAAACCACTGGACGTATCGGGCTGAAATTTGGCATGCAGGTAGATGTCATAACGTAGGCGTCCCCTAAGAAAGGATTTCACGAAATTCTTGCGGGAACGGGGAAAAACGGGGATGCACGTACAAAGTCGTGGGCGGAAGCTAGTGTTTAATAAAACGGCAAGTGCATATGATATTAACTATATCAGTAAACTTGGAAATTGGTGAAGCCCTCCTTCAGCCCCCGTTATGGCCTATAATGGTATGCGTGGTCACGGACACACTTCCAATACTTTTTATAGTCTCATATTTTTACGCAGCTTATTGGATAAACATGAAGGGTTATTGCAATGTTGCTGAGTTATTGTAGACTTTATCGTTTAGGTTTTCACAAGAGAACTAGTTAACTGGGCAAAAAAGCTGCTAAAATTAAAGGTTGTTAAGTGACTCGTTAGCAACTTTAGGATAACAACAAAGTTTAAATTGTAATAAGAATAATGTTAAGTAGAAGAAAAATGTTAATTATATTAACTTAGTTTTGAATAAAGTATCCAAATAAATCGTTTCAACGCAGACAAAGCTGCGGGCAACAGCTAGTGTTAAAATATGTCGAATCCCATTGCAATAATCACTATACAATTTTTAATTTAAAAGCAGAGTAGCACTATAAAACTCCAGCAGAAAGTTACTCTGCTAATGACAATATTTTAGGTTAGCGCTCAGAGAAATGCGTTAAATAAGCCAGCATTTGAACGTCGCGCGTTAAATGTAGGCTGGGTTAAAACAATGGAGTACAATGGGCTTTGTCATCGCATTCAGTTCGGACTCGACTTCGGTTCCAGATTGAGGCTCGCGCTGGTCAAGGCCGCTCGTTGACATTCACGGCTCACGTTTGATAAATGTTGCAGCCTGTTTATTTTATTGTTGTGTAGAGATAAATAAAATGCATATGCCAAATGTCAGGAAGGAGTATCATAGAGTTTGTTTACTTTTTGTTGCATTGTTGATTAGTATGTTGGATAGACATTGGATTAGATTTTAAACAGAATTAATTATTCACGAATGCATTCATAAGACCGATAGACATAATACGATACATTTTATAACGATGATTTTAAAGTAGTAAACAATAATTATTGATCATTTCCTAATACCTGGGTAGTAACGAGAAAAAATTCTCTTTATCAAGTATCTATTATTTACCAAAGTACCAGTAAACTTTTGTATAGATTGCTCAAAAAATATACTTACCAATACAAAAAATAGTCTATTGAAAAATAACAGAAGATGAGCCAAGTACTTTGGTTTTTAGTGACCAACGAAACAATAGCTTTTCATTTTCATATTTTAAAACACTTTTATTAATAAAACACTAAAATAGTAAAATAGTAGACATCGAGAGACTTTAATTAAACTGTAAAAATATTTTATTGTTGACAGTTCATAATTATTGCTACATGCTTTTATTTTTTGTGCATATTTGAGCTTTTTGCGTTTCGGGAGTAATAATAGAATATTATGGATACTGAGATGATTAATTTAAACGTCACCTTTGTATTTTTACTATTTTAATTTTAAAAAAAATAGTTAATAAAATGATATTTTCACAGCGAAGACTGTTTCTTTTGTTCTGTATCGAACCTTTTGTAAATTGCATGCCAAGGTTAAAAAGAGAATTCTATTTGTGTTCGATTGAGCATTAAATGCCTTTGTTTAAATGCTAGAAAGCCTCAAAGCATGTATAGTGTATCAGTAGACTCAGTAGTGAGTAGTCTAGCATAGTGTTCGTAATTGTTTTGTTAAGATATAGGTTATTTAAATACCAATCTAAAATGTTAACTAGTTTTCGCTGAAATATTATAATATAAATAGTTTGTATTATGTCGTTTTCGTAAAAGTTGATAAATTTACCTCCCTACACAATTTTAAAATTAGTCAATTTACTCGGTATACAAAAATAAATAAATAGAAGCAAATCTCACAATATTTCATAAAAATCAATCACAGAAAGGTGACATGCCAAAATCTATTTTGAATATTATAATATTCCCAAATATTTATATACACCAGGTGTTTATATAATGTCATGAGCGATTTGTTTGCACATAATGCACGCGTGAAGCAGACACACCTGCAGCGACTGACACCTCATTATTGTAATGAAGCAGACAGCTCTACCATACTTTACTATGTGTATTTTATTCCATCGACGCTTTTCTACTGTTTTATAAAAACAAAACTAAAACTCAAGCATTTATTTATTCTACAGACTTCGCTTAGAAAGCTTTTGAGTCGGAATAGATATTATTTACTATAGACGTGTGTTCTCTTATTATTTTATAGTTCTTTTTGTTCTGTATATATATTTATATCTGTTTTGAATATAACTTGAGCATATTTCTGTTAAACAGTTAATATTGCGGTCTGGTTGGTTCGTAGTTCATGGAGTAATTTTAGATGGAGACGTCCATTTGTAGTTTTCAACTGTATTCGTGGGTTTATTATGAGTTTCCACACTGCGCGAACTATCGCACACATATTATAATGAATAAATACATATAACTTACGTAGCATTTTGGGATTTCACCTTCGTAGGAAATGAATATTGTGAAGGAAAAATATTTACATTTATTTTATAATACTTTATAAATCGGAAATTATAACACAGTTTCATCTCTATAGAAACAAAATATTATGTAGTTAGCTTTAAACTTAAGAAATCATTGATTTATTATTAAAACTTAACTAATTAAGTTTGTCCTACAACGTGTATATTTGGCCAGTTACACAGTTGCACAGAAGGTAAACAGCTATATCATTCAAAGTCTAACAGCTAATTACCCTCTTTCCGTAACGAAAAACTCACTTATTCAAACTTTTCAAAAACAAAAGCGTAAGCAGAAAATCAGGGTTCAACAAATCAAAAGCATGAAGGAAATAAAACAAAAGACTTATTTCCGTGGGTTTCATGAGAGTTTAAAATATAAATCACGGTTTAGCGATATCGCACCGATCAGCCAGCCGGCTAACCCGCTTGTGCCACTCTTTATGAATTCATTTCGAAATAAATGCATCGGAAATACCGACTTGAGCATTTGAAATAGTTTAGCGGTTAACATTGCTGTTAAAATATTGTCACGATCGTTGAGTAACGACTAAACAGAACTAATGTCGAAGGTTTTTAATATAATATAATATTTTCTAAATAAATATGATTACTTCCAAGGCTCTTTGTAAATAATATAATATGTTCTTCCTTAATTAATAATATACATTAGGATAATGAACCGATCCATTAGTAATTAGATTGTAATCAAGTCGAGCTGTCGCTAACTGTAAGCAATTATTAGTTGAAAACATTTATAACGATTTAATTTTAAAAGTGCTTTAGTAAATATTTTGATCATTATAATAAAAACAAGCAATCTATATAATATATAAAACTCAAAGGTATAGATATAGTGATCTATCAACGCACAACCCAAACCACTGGACGTATCGGGCTGAAATTTGGCATGCAGGTAGATGTCATAACGTAGGCGTCCCCTAAGAAAGGATTATAGAAAATTCATCCACTAAAGGGGTAGAATAGGGATGAAAACTTATACCATGAAAATTTATCTTTTCCACGCAAGCGAAGCTGCGGGCAACAGCTAGTAATATATAAAACGAAGAAAGTCAATCAAGTCTCCAGCCCTCTACATCTTTTGCGCAGCTAATATTCAAATGTACACATCTGTTACAGATATTTTAGAATATCTGGATATATTAAATTATGGAACGGGGTAGATTACAATCTTATAGCTCACGTAATTACACACAGTGAATAATAAATAGACGGCCTTGCGAAACAAGGGGAAGGAACTTTGTAGATTTTAATTATTGATGTGAGATACGCAAGATGTCAAATGGGGTAGCCGGGAATACTATGTCGGATCTATTAACAATATTTTGACAGAACCGTACGGATAGGGTTGAATTATATTGTATAATCTCCCTGTTTTAATCTTTAATGATATCTTTGGCAGGTAATCGACATGATAGCATAACGTGTAAAATATACTTGTGAGTTGTTACCCATGTTATCATGTCAATTAATGAAATTTTATATTTTGTTTAAAATTGATTCATTCATGTTTGAATTTTTACACAACACACATTAAATATTAATAAGATACACAAATAGTGTATTCAATAAAGTAAACGCAGATTTATTCCTTGTCTCTCACCCGTCAATACCTCAGACACGTTAACACACCGGTGTCCTTATCAATCCCCGTTCAAGCGTTAAAATGTCAACTGATGTGATGTCAAATGTGAACACACCCTCTGACCTGGATGTGAACAGACCCTTATTGTCACTTTATGAAGCGCCTAAATATATACAATAGGCACAACTCTCTGTTAATTTTTCACGACGCTTCACAAGTCGACATTAGCAACCTCGAAGGGACATGGACCGTTCAATTAGCCGTTCGTAACGCTCAAAGGGCTCTCTAACCCTCTCACGAGTGGACAGAGGGCCCTTCAGCCAATAAAAAGTTTTGCTTACGTTTTTAAATTCGTTTCCAATGATACTTTGTTGTCAAAGGAATCCGCTCCATCGATGTTCGAATGTCAATTGCCCTACTTCAATATTTTTATGTTCGACCAGCTTTCAAGGAAATACAGCATTGATTTTCAATTAGTTTCGACGTTTCGATGTAAATTTCTATTGCTGAGTGTACGATTCTAAGTCTCAATTCTGAATGTTATCGACGGACTAATAGAGATATAATATCTATTGTATTTTCTCTGCTTATAAAATTATTATTATTTCTTATTAAATCTAATAACAGTTTTGAAACAAGTCTTTCCAAAGTAAATTAAATTTTATGATTTCATTTGAAAATGCAAAGAAACTTATTTTCTCATTATTATTTGAAAATTAATTGCTATTGATATCAACTCCAAATTTACCTCAGTCCTTACTCCTTTCAACTGCCAATCATGCCGTCGAATGCCAAAATCAGAAATAAAACCCGAGTAGGTATAATACAATACCATGTTTATCTACTACCATATTTATTACAGTGGTAGTATTACGTACACAAGTGTACGTCATTTCAAATGTATTTTTAAACACCGCTTAATATTAAATTAAAAAAAAAACGACGTGACGTACGTGGCACTCGGGGACTGCCGCGGTAAAGCTATTGCATGCTATGCCTTCAAGCCACACCTCCGCCCGTCGGAGTGGGGAGCGTGAGGTTTTTTCGTTACGGAATTTCTCGATTCGGTCCCCGCGCTCAAGGCTCGCGATAGAAGCTATGCAATAGCTTAAAAACATTAATAGAAAATTACTATTATAACAATAAAAGTATAAGAAACTGAATCGATATTTATTTTAAAAAACCTCTAGTATAAAAAAGAATAACTATGTTTAAGAAAGCCCATTCGTCCGTCCTTTGTGTAGCGAGTACGTCACTCCTGTGACATATTTTCCTTCGCCAAATTTCCATGGGCCCTTTGTAGTTCAGAGAACAATACAATTGGACCAGTGAGAGAGGGCCAATACGGCGATAGCTTCCTCCGGGGGGCGCGTATTGAGACGGCTTATAAGCGATCCCGACCTTTCCACCTTATTCCCTTTATAAATATTACATTTTTTGATGGAAAAATGCGGTAATCTGTATTGAAGTTTTATTTATTCGGCGCAGAGGTAGCTTTCAAAGTGCTGTTATAAAGAGTGATATTTTAAGGGCTCAGCGTGCCTGTCTGTTATGAGTTCGTGCAAGATATACGTGTTTGGAAAATATTTGCATGTTGAGAAATTAAAACCTCCTAAACAAATATGGATTTTTTATGGATATCCTGGGTTTGGATGAAGCAACTTTTTATTTCTTGTAGTTTACATTACACAAAGACTCGTATAGAAGATTACATTTCATTCTACACTTAAGATTTTTCGTTTAGTAAAAAAAGTATCAGTTATAAAAAAATCCGTGATTTTATACTATTTGCTCTATTCCGCTTGGCAGCCAAAAATTGCAATAAAATATAATTTGAAAAATAAGAAAGGCTGGCACAGTTTTTATAATTGAAAGCTTCAAAGAGCTCACGAGAACAATGTACACAATGGAAGCTTCGAGAATATTCGGTAATTAATCAACTTTACACAATCGAGTAACTCCTTCAATCGATAATAATTATAATTGTTTTGTTTCACTCGTGTTTCCGCAGCGTTATTCAATGTTGTTCGATTGACGAACATGTATCCATTGTACAACTAGAGTAATTACATATAATTTTATATATTTAAGTCTATTTCTGTATCACAATGCTATTTAACTTATTGATACAGATAATGTATTTATGTGATAGAATAGTAGTGAATCTATAAAGATATCTCTAATATTATAAAGCTGAGTTTGTCTGTTTGTTTGTACGAACGCGCTAATCTTAGAACTACTGGTCCGATTTGAAAAATTATTTCCGTGTTAGATAGCCCATTTATCGAGGAAGGCTATAGGCTAAGGCTAATATATTATATCATCACGCTAAGACCAACAAGAGCGGAGCGATGAGGGTAAAACCGCGGAGTACAGCTAGTCTATAAAAAATAAATTAAATCGGAATCGTATTACTAAATCGACATTGAGAGATCATACTTCATTCTTCTAAAATGACAAAAAGAAAAGCTCTTACTAAAATAAATAACTGATGAAGTTGTTGATCCCTATTCACGCATGACGTAGCGTGTAAGCGCGTTACTGAAGTGATAAATATTTTGATCTATGTGCGAAGGAGACAGGACTCTTGCTTGTATTTATACAAACCAGCTAGTAAATAAATATTCTCTACGTTTTTCATACTTTACATATTTTTAATAAGAACTATTTATAAAAACAATGGTAATCATTAAGCAGGTCAAACCGAAAAGATAAAGAGACATTACTATCGAGATATTATGTTATTTAAAAATATTTTTTAATCTTAATTGCATAATCTAATTGACTGATTAGAAACACGAAATATAAATGAGTATGCTCGCTAATACGTTCCCGCACTGCCAGCGAGATAATAGATTAGTTTAGCGTTTGTAAATTTGATATCCATAAACCGCGCAAATTCCACTAATTGATCCAATTTCTATTTATTACCCCACAAAGGTATATTCGGCAACGCGCTGCGTTACTGCACACATGGAAGGTTAATTGCAGGATTTGTTACATAATATTCACGCATAAAATATTATTCGAGGTATTCAATGTATTTATTTAGATTCTTGTTGACATATCTTGAATATATTTAGAATAATTTTGCTGCAAATAATATAACTACCAGAAAGTGTAATAAAATTTTTTTCGGTCATATTATCAAAATAATGGAAAACGGAGTGCTCTGCTAAGTTCACAAAAATATCACATAAGCTATTAATAAGCCTATGTAATTTCATTAAATATTTGCGTAGGTATATGATGATGACTACACCAGTCCATACAAACAAAAAAGAGTGAAGTCAAGCCGTAAAACATTTATAGAAAGCGCAAACAACATTGAATCAACACAATGAATTACCCGCGAAATAATTGAACGTACAAGCATGGCGTCATTTTGGATTCCACATTGAATTACAACGCTCTGAACAATTACATTGCATGATTGATGTGAGAAGCCCAGTACCACGATGTGTTATAGCAGTATTATTTCCAGGTTGTAGTGATGGAGCTACACGATCTATATAGCGCTGTCTTTTTTCCACACTGGAATTAAAACTGCTTAAAGGCATCGTGGTATGGGGGTATAGTGGATATATTGAACTTTAATAAAGCGTATTAATAACGAAGGGGGAAGGGGGAGAAGGGGGAGGCGTGTGTGTTTGTTACAACGCTTTATTATTTTTTAATGATAATCACCGTTCAATGTTCGTGACCGATTATATTTTTACGCAGCGATTGTTTTTGGTAATGACCTGCCCTAGAAAGTAATATACGTTCAGATAAATAATATTTTTTGTTGATGTATAAAGAAATGTGATATGTGCGTTCTATAAGTCTTTTACAAAATAAAAGAACGAATAAACTATGTTGGTAGTAACGTCAAACTTTTACAAAAATATAGGAAATATGGGTCTGTGAAAAAGTTGAACGAAACAAAAATGTTCTGTGACTTTCCAAAACCTATTACCGTTAACCAAGTAATTTAATGTGGAAATAATGAATAAAATTGAGATGATGCACAGCTAATCTTTTCTCATTTGTAGGCGGATCATCACCATATTATCCTTTACTTCATCAAAGTCAGAAACAGGACGGTATCACGCGACATTTAATACGGATTATGAATGATTTCAGGCGGTGTGTGTAATATATTTCATAAGGTAGGTATAGGTAACGTTTAAACTAGTCACCAAAAAAATGCATTAGAAAGTAGAGTAACTTTAATTTCTAGTTTAAAATAAATATAAGAAATTAAAACTTTAAAAGAATTGAATTTTTTTTCAGTTCGAGAAAGATAAGGATTACGTTGATTACACCTTCCACTCGACTTTATCATAATCATTAATTAATGAGTGAGCTCCACACGCAATGTAATTAATGGTTCCAGTTGCTCGCTCCTACAATACTACCTCATTATTGAGATTTCATTTGACCAGAAATGGTAAAAATGCCCGCTGGTGCTATTTCTTAATTGGCCAGCTCGTTTGTCAAATGTGTCCAGTATAAACAATATGGGTCGTAAGCGATACGCATTTTATTAATGGGTAATAGGGTCGAGATCTAGTTCTTGAATAATTTATGTGCACTCGGTTTAAGCAGACGTAAATAATAGCGTCTTTTTTATTTAAGCTATCGTTGGGAAGACTGTAATAACTTACTATATCGTTATTTAGATTACATTTATACGAAACGTCGTTCAACCGTCATGAAAATATTTAGCGCTATCAACAAAATATAACGCTTCGCTCTCGTTTACAAGAAACATCAACATAAACGTAGTCACATAAACATGTGATAAAAGGCTCACTTATCCCCTAGCGTAAGCGATAAAATACACAAAAACCTAGAAAATATTGGAGGTCGGAACTAGCGTTATAAAGTACCGAACACCAATACCAATTATATGACCTTAATACCTCCCGGGCTCGGCCGTATATCTGTAGCCGGCCGATTTAAAGCGCGCCTCATCCGGGCTCCCCGGGCTCCCCGGGGGACGCTAAAAATGTCGCCACTGGAGGGACACAGCTCCACAATTTATAGACGTTATTATTTAATCCCCTCTCACAATATTTGTAGCGATTTCGGGGTATTTGCGAAATAAAATTAAATTCGATGTCGTCATGAAAATGAAATATTACACGTGTGTTTCCGTGTTGAAAAACAACTTTGATATTTCGTCTCTTTTAAAGGGCATTCGTTTGTACGTGGCACGGAAATATTCATGTTACATTAATCATTTTGATTCTGTGAAGAAATATTTGCAAAGTGAGTATTTCAATCCTATTTTTGTATTATTTTTACGATAATACCGACTGTAGATTGACTATGACTTTTTAAAGCAACATATAAAAAATGAAATGAAATAAATTTATTTGTCCATTTATGATTACCAAAGACAAAATAAGTTTTGTAGACACGGCGCAAAAGACAAAGCAAATGGGATGTAATTCCGCAAAGGGACACGACACCCTGTACTCCGCAGCCTCTTTAAGAACATACTATACACGAAATATACTTATGTTAATACACACTCATGTCTTAGCAAACACACAGCTATCGAACACCATCACAATAACGCAATAAATATTCAAGCAGCGTGCCTTAATTCGTGGCCCGTGAAACTCCACACGAGACGCGAGGCGTGCGAGCCACATTAAAACTTTACTCTGCTTTGTATTGTAAACGGTCTCGTTGCATAAATTATGGCCGGGATCAAACAATCGGGAACGAAATCAGTGCGGTGCGTGACGCGGGACGGGCTTCGTTCTGTTATCCGACTGTGATAGGATAGGTTTTCATGTGATACCTGTATATAGGTACTGAAACGTAAACGGTTTTAGCTTGAGAGGTGTGGAATCACAATTATAATAAACTAGCTGCGCTTCGCAGTTTCACCCGCGTGGACTCGTTCCTGTTGGTCTTCGCGTGATGATATATAGCCTTTATCCTTCTTCGATAAATGGGCTATCTAACACTGAAATATTTTTTCAAATAGGACCAGTAGTTCCTGAGATTAGCGCGTTCAAACAAACAAACTCTTCAGCTTTATATTATTAGTAGATGAATTATGGAATCAAAATAATAATTATAGCAAGAAAATACATGCTTCTAAATTTTTAAATTATTTCAATAATTCAGTTGATTAGTGATTACGTGGGTTAAATCCGTGTGTGGATTAAATATTGGTAAATTCTATTTATGTACCTATAAACGTAACGTTAGTAATAAAATTTGTTTATTCATTATAAAAATAAATAACTAATTTAATTTTTAATACAATTTATAATGCTAAAATCTATTTCAATTTGATTTAATTTTAAATGAATTTGTGAACTAAATAATTGTGATAATTAATGTAATTAAATAAAAACTCATGAAGTCTGGAAGCCTTTCAACTGTGGATGGTTTCATTTTATAGCAGGATTTAGTTCTAAATCTGCACGCTAGGTGTGAATGCTTGAAGTGATTATGCCTGATGCTATTTTCTGGTTTAAAAATAAATTTGTTCCGTGTATAATTTAAATATTTCGGGCTTCAATGATCTATACATATAATAAATCTGTAGAAGGGTCAATTCTGTACATTGAAAATATTGAAAAAATAAATAGCAGGGGATGTTACTGGATCGAGACCAAACCCAAATATGTGATTAAAAAAATTTTTGTCTGTCTGTCTGTCTGTCTGTCTGTATGTATGTGAAGGCATCACGTGAAAACTAGCGGTTCGATTTCGATGAAACTTGGTATAATTATACCTTATTATCCTGGGCGTAAAATAGGATACTTTTTATCCTGGAAAAATACGTAGAAAAAAATTAATCTTAATTTTTCAGTTTTATCCATAGACGTTGTTCCGTAGAACCGCGAACACACGTTGCGTATTATTATAGGCCTAGCCGTATTTGGGAATTGGGTCCAATAGATATTTATAAGATTTTATTGTCAGAGGTACCTACTCAAAATGGAGAAATAAACCATCCACGCGAAGACCGACATCCGCGCGGACGGAGTCGCGGGCGTAAGCTAGTTTAGAATAAAAATTTAAGCTAGATTAATGTAAAGGTTTAAATTAACTCAGGTATGTAACCATTATCCGTACTTAATATTATTATAAAGATGAAGAGTTTGTTTGTTTGTCTGAACACGTTAATCTCAGGAACTTCTGGACCGATTTGAAAAATTTTTTCGGTGTTAGATAGCCCATTCATCTAGGCTATTAGGCTATCACGCTACAACCAACAGGAGTGGAGTCACGTGGATCAAACCGCGGATTGTAGCTCGTTATAATATTATAGTTTTAGTTATTTTACAACCTAAGCAGTATCTTCTTTCCAATATAAAGACAATAACAATCAACGAAACAAAATATATTTTCTCGTTTCAATCGTCTTAATAAATTCATAAACCCTTATAACTTTATAGTAGTAATGCATATAACAGTAACGATAAACTCATAATCAAATAACATTGACTTAATGCCTAATTAAAGGTGAAATAAATCCGAACATAGCTAAAGGGTGGGTGAGAGGGCTCTTACAACCCTGGCCTTGTTTATGACGCGTGCTTTTACGAGACTCGCTAACGGGGAAGTAAATTTATAGTATTTTAACAATTTAGTGTTATTCTCATTGTTGTATTTTGGATTTGGTGAAATAGTTACTAGTATATTGTTATGAAATGAAACGAAGTGTATTTATTGATAATTATAATCATTTTTGTACATAAAACTTAAAATCTACTTAACATAAGAACAATAGTAATATTATAAGGTGAGTAGATCAGTAAAAGCTTTAATTGATATATAATATTTCTAATTAAATAAGTTTGTTTTTATCATCTATCCAATTGCAGAAAATCTTTATTATTTAGTCGATAGCACTTCCTTCTAATTGTTGTCATTTCTCACAATCAAACGACGCTTCTTGTTTTTCCGATACAAACAATATTTTTTCATTAGGTACATTATAAATATCTTTCTAAGAATTACGATAAAAATGTTCCTATGATGTCCCAAAATAATATATTATACGTAATTTAGTCTCATTTGAAACATTAAAGTTAATAAAACGATCCCTATCAGTTTAAACAAAATTATCATGTAACACATACCTCCTTAGTAATAAAACATAGGAGTGTTTGTATTTCCCTCGCTCCGGCCGACTCAGCCTACCCTAAACAAACTGCCTATTTGCCTTGAAATTTTTATGTAAGCATTATTTTTTAAAAGCTACGAGTTCCCTAGTATCGGCGTGTAAACAAATTAATATTTCCCGCGATCGTATTAGATTCATGTATACTTTGAGTCATGTTTTTTGAACGGTTTTTGCTTCATTTATTATTTTCTTCCTCTCATGTGAATAACAAATATCGAGAATTTAGTCTTCTTCAATATAAAATTGTTCTTATTAAATTTAGCTAAGAAATATTTTCGAATAAACTTCTGTAACATAGTATTATAGGAAAAAATGTTGATAACTTAGAATGAATTATTTTAATTCAAAATTACAGATGAAAAAATAAAAATTCCGTGTTTATACTCCTTTGAAAGTTAAATATCTGCAAGAACAAATTTTAATTATGTAAATGAACTCATGTCAACAAGTATAGGTTTGCGAGTGAAGGTATTGGGTTTAATATTCAAATTGAGCATTTAAATTACGTTGTTTAATTAATAACGTTAAAAAATTTTGATATCATGTTCATAATGTTGAACATTATTTTTCATGGAGACAAGGATTTCATTATTAATAATATTGTAGAGTTAATAATATTGCATATTTATATACATAAGTCTTATGTAATAAGCCACAGCACTACAATACACTAACAAAATCGTTTTAACAGTTGTGATATAGTGACAAACATTCATCCCCAAACTTTTACGTTTATAATATTAGACAAACACTATAGATTTTCCATTTGTATCGCTTCAAATAAAGCGACGAGTCACGTTACGTGATGTGCCAGGGCCAGGGTGAAAGCAGGCGAGTATCCGATCACAATAAAATCAAAAACAGCTCATAAACCGCGCCCATCGCTCCCATTTGATTGCCAATCCTAATGTATTCGATACATGAATTACACCCGGCTTTACGTGTCACATTCAAAGGTGAGGCTTTCGATATATTTTACGGTGTATTTATGTTTGATTATACGCGGCTCGTTTTTATGGGAAGCGATTTGTAAATTTCACGCGTGTTTGAATTATATTTGCTGGTCATAAACGTATGTTATTTACGGAACTGTGCTCAATTTTAAATTGGACATGAATTATTAAGATGTTTTCAGTTATTTTAACATCATCATTATCATACTTACGTTAGTTTTTAATTGAGGAACTTGCGTGTAATTTGCCTGAGCTTATATAGTGATGGATGGTGAATAAATTAGTTTCAGAAAAAGACTAGCTTTCCGCCCGCGATTTCGCTCGAGTAGTCTAAAGCTTAATCAACTTTTCTCAAGAATCGCGCTATACAATGGTGAAAACAGATTAAAAATCGGTCCAATAATTTGTAAGATAATGGCGAACAAACAGATAAAGCAGTAGAGAATAGTGTAGGTATTACAATATTAAAAGATTTACCACACCTCTTGTGTTATTCGTAATTCTTCATCAAATTTTGTCACTAATGCATTACTAAATTATGCGGAAGGATGCGTTATTACCAAATAAATAGGGCTGTTCAAAACAGCGATAGCCCAAATCCCTTCCTCTGTTTGAATTCGCATCTTGATCTGTAATTTCCTCTAAGGTCAGAGGATGCGGCTCACCGGCAGCTGTCGTTAGTGTCAGGAAATGAATTAACGGGATTGTTTGCCGATCTATAGAGTCCAACGGTTTTTGGGTAAAAATTATCAATTGAAAGTGTAAACTTTAAAATTTACAAGGGTTTATGAATAGTATTTTTTTAACTATAACCAGCACCATATAATAAGGTCTAATAATTATATTCACGAACATTGATGAAAGGTACAGTAAATTGAGTGTTTTTAAACACAGACCAACATAAATGGCAATCTTAAATTAAAATTCATATTTTAAAATAAACCATTATAAGACAAGACAATAAATATCACATAAAACGTTATCTCTACAAACATCTTATGTAATGAATAAAGAGTATCCAAGATGCAGATACGTTAGCGAGAACATTAATCCGGATGCTCCATATCTGCAAGTCATTAGGTAAATATATGAAAGTTATGAGTTGATAGCGTCATCACTCACTTCACTCCATTTCGCCCGAGCACTTAGAAATTTGAATATTGGCACGAGATCTTAATAGTTTTGGCAAGATCGCGAATCTTCGACTGGAGCTGCGATCATGAAAATGTTTGAGCGCATATCGTTAAACAAACACCGTATACTTAGATATGGGATTCAATTATATGCTTATGTAATGTTATTGTGGTGGATGATATTATTAGGTATTAGACTTAGTGGTTTTGTGGTATTTTATCTCTTATAGTGTACAACCTACTGCCTTTTATGTGGTGCTAAGTTAATGAACAATCTGTTTGTTTTGTGCTGTGCTGAATAAACATACTTTCTTTCTTCTTTCTTTCAATACGACGTAGAAGTCTGAGTGCAATACGCATTATAAATGAAATATCAGTCTCAGTAACGTGAACAGACTACCTGTCCGAAAAAAATGATCAGCGAAATAGTTGCAATATCTTCTAATAGTTCTAATTTCATCGGATTTATATGAATTTCTCCAACATATTATCTTTAATGAGCCTTTTGGTAAAAATAAAATTATGTTGCTCTATATTCGTTCAAAGCGGTGAAATAATTTTTGTAATAAAATAATTTCTATCTATAAATATACGACTTTTGTAAGCTCAATCGTGTTCTATATGACTTGTACGCCGTGGCCCGTAATACTATGATTAAACATAAAATAGGTTACATTTTTCACTTGAATGCACTAACATCAAGTGATTGAATAATAATTATTATCGCCCTTATTTATGTATTTTATAACATCTATAAGTACTACATAATTGGTTAAGTGTAAATAAAACGTAACTTATAGATTTATACAGGATTATTGTACATAAAAGCTTAGTCGCGATAAGATTATGGCATTAAGGACACCTACGCACTGGATGTGCGTTTATTTCGGGTGACATTCAAACGTCTGCCCTCCTGTTTCTATGTAACCTTTAGAAGTATTATAAATTCAAATAATAGAGACTTGTCGACAGCAGCTTTCATTTTAATAAACTAATCGCTTTTGTTGTTAAGTCTTTTATCCTATTTTTGTAACTAAACTGCTATATCAAATGAACTATGTTTTTGTTTTATATCTGTCTATTTGGTATATAATGCCTTGCGTGATGATATATAGCCTATCTAACACCGAAAGAATTTTTCAAATCGGACCAGTAGTTCCTGAGATAAGAGCGTTCAAACAAACAAATAAACAAACAAACAAAATCTTCAGCTTTATAATATTAGTATATATAGTGGAGTTATTACACGCTACGTTCAAACCAGCTTTTAAAACTGCGAATCGAACAAAAGGCCAAATTTCACCATCTAAAAATTCTCCAATAAATAAATCGAAAACATAAAAAAAAAGTTTCCATTGTAACAGACAGTGGCATAGCGATCAGGTCGCGAGTCACGTTGCGCCTCTCCAACCGTCGCGGAGGGCTCTCCGAACACCCTCCAGTAATTAGAAGGATCGTTGTTTACCGCTCTAAAGGTCGTTGAGACTTGTGTTCTTTGCGTTGCCGAAAATGTTGATCAAATAAACTTTGCAAATTGTGAGTGGCTGTTTAGATAATGTGATGAATCTATTTTTAGCTTATTTTGATGTAATGTTTCAGAAGAAAAATGGTCTATAATAAACAAGCTGTGCCGATAGACTTATTTTGTAGCATTAGAAAAAGGAATAATTGTTTAGTTTTCTTAAATTTGTATTCGAGACAGCAAGTTTTTACAACTTGTCTCTTTTTTCAGCTACGCACGTGCAATTATTTGACTTAAATTAAATCAATTAATTGATATACACGATTTATATAAGTAGGAAGATACCTAAAGAGAGTTAATATTTTTATAAAATTCACTGGTTAGTGTTACGCATGCCTTTTTCATTTTTAATACAAAGTTATCTCAAAAACTCTATGAAAATATACGTGAATTGTTAGAGTTGGAAACAACAAATTGAAAGGGTGTGCACAGTGCAACTATACGTGACTAAAATCAATTCGTCAGCATACAACTACTCTACACTACACTCGTACTCGCACTCGGCACTCCTTTCAGAAGAGCACAATGTCAATCTAGGCGCTTAGCATTTGAGGATAACCTGCGAAGTTACGCAATCCATGAATTGGGAATGTGAGCTTTCAGTTATTTACAGTAATAAATTATTATAAAAATAAAATTAATATAGAACTAAGATTATTAGATGTAGCATTTATGCTACTTCATTATAATACATTTATCAGGAATCGAAAAGAACATAAACTTGTAGTAACTTCCACGAAGACGTTATAGTAACACTTACTATGAGCGATTTGAATTTTCTACTTAAATATTAAAATAACTCGAAGGTAGCTTTTTGATCTAGTATAAAAATTTCTCTATATATATACGATTCATATTCAGAAAATATAGTATTAGACATTGTGAAGCAAATCTGTAGATGGCTAATCGAAATCTCATGTTCGAGACCCACTTCAATATCGAATTATTCTAACTGAGTTCCACTTGGTTTTAAAAATACATTGTATATAATATGTATGCTCTTGTTCAAAAAAGGTCACCGTATGACCTTTATAAGATTTTCTCGGATACCAATAATTCCCCTTCATATAATATATTAGAGCAAGCAGAAAATATTAATAAACCCCGCAACATTTATAAGCTAGCGTCTAAGTAAAGAATTCTTGGAATATAACTTAGTGAGTGGAATATGATAATAAAGTTCGCAATATCACAGGAACAAATCAGTGATATTGCTAGAAGCTGTCAAGTGGATGGGCTGTTAAGTCACGCTCTTCGTGATAAAAATGTCTTGAGTCATCGCCTGCTACGATTGCTACGAAGTGCTACGTGCTACGCCGCTACGGCGCTACGGCTGCAATCGGAGTTAAAAGTTTTCAAATATATGTATTCATTATTATATTCTTATTTTTTATGTAAATCTAGTCGGACTTGCGCTGGTCGAAACAAACGGACGTCGGCATCACACATTTCCGTTCAGGAATGTCGCATGACGAAGATCAGCTCATTCCCAACTTGTACCGCTACATTCAGCCGTGGGAAGCCGAGTTTGTGGACTCGCAGAGAGTATGGGCTGAATACGCGCTTAAGAGGCAGGAGGCTAATGCGCAGAACAGGTAATGTTTGACTTTTTGTTTTGGAAATTTCATAATTTTGCAGTGCTTATGGACAAACTCTTACCCGTAATTACCTGATCCTTTAACCAGTTCAGTAACAACATAAAACTATCTACAGTGGTGGTCATATAATTAAGAACGCTGATACAAAGGGAAGATTTTTTCAGACTAAGATGCATAACTAATTTCATGTAATTATTTTTATTTTTCTCGATATAGAAATACATTTCCAACAAATCACTGTATTCATTAATGCATGTAATTAGCCTAAAATTTAATAGACAAACTTTTTACACTACTTCTAAACATAGTATTCCTATTTACTGTTATAGTTATATCGATTCGAATACATTTTATTAGAGATAACTGATATCTATAATAATTAATTGTCTATTTTATATTATATTTCTATGATTCTGTTTTATTTCAACCCACTCGTAGTATCAAATAAAATCTACTCACATTAATATTGTATACAAATTGGAGACAATTATTCAGTGTAGTTTATGTTCTCATATTTAATTACAAAATTTCATTATCAAATGCATTTATCTGAATTTATTTCAACTCGAGATTAACGCATTCCTGTATTACAATTTACAATTCACTCCGCGTTCCACAGAATTCTATAAAGTATTTTTCTCGTACGCTAATTTAAAATTAAACAAGAAGCTCCGTACAAAACACGAGTTATATATTCAAAGCGCGAGCGCGCTTAATTAAAAACCTAAAAACTCATTAATAACATTATACAAATGAGCAATTACGTGTACAAACATGCGTCCCGTCCCTGGCGTCTATATTATATGCATGTTAGCACATTCATGTGTCGGCAATCCGTAGCCGGCTAATTACTTTGCCGCATTTAGCCGCATTTAAGCCGGCTATAAATCGTGACCGCAACTTGCGTCTCTTTGCCGCCGCTGCCGCAAGTATTTCAAGCGATAATAGGCTTATGTTTAGAATTGCGACTCGATTGAACTTATTTCAATGTGCAGTAGCTGAACTAGATTTACCCCCTTCACTTGTCCTATTTAAATAACTCGAAAGGCGAAGCTGATCGACTGGAAATATATTTTAGTAGATCGATGTTTGAGGGTAAAGCCCGCGCAATATGTTATGTTCGATCACAGAAGATTAAAGCGTAATTGATTAGCAAACATTCATACTTATAAAACAGGTCAGTTCTTTGTTCACTGTTTCGTGTTACTGCGAGCCCTGTTGGATGTAAGAGTCCTCGAACGATTAGAAGATGATATCTTCCCTTCATAGTGTATAAAGTTGTAGTGTTATTGTTTTCCAGGCTACAACTATGTTGTCTATAAGGCAATGACTCGATATTATCGATAAGTGAAAACCTCGGAGATCTTTTTATCGTGAAAACAAAGCTTTCAGAAAGGGGAAATTTCCATGGAAGTTAATAACGGTGCAACAATTACGAAATTGATATCAAAGGGATTATCCAAAAGATACATGTGCGAAAATTAATCAATATGGGAGCACATGGCTTGTTCAAACTGGGTCACACTTGCTACCGGGACGTTACTTATAACCTGCCTTCGAAATGAGAGCATATTTTAGCTTGTTTATCGTTTAACGGTAAGAAAGGAGGAATCTTTTGTGAATTTCAAAATTTGTCGTTATTGCTTGACGTGCTTTGCTTTAGAAGATAACGCGATTGATTTTCAATTTTTTTTTAGTAACAAGAAATTACAAATATTTTAATGTATTTTTATGTACCTACGTAATATAATACTGATGATAGATTTCATATTATATTCATTTTCAGAATCATGAGATTTCAAGCATATTTATAGATACAAGGTACTAATTGAGGACGTTTCAATCACAATATATTTGTAGTTAACGTTTCTGTCATTTTACACAGCTGCCCCTTTAGCCAAGTGGCTTTCTGTTAGCGTAGCGTTCAATAGAATAGACTACGAATGTATGAGATTGACGTAAGCTGTAGATAAACGTATCAAATACAGGTATGTAAAACCTATTGTAAAAGCCAAGCCTCTTCGGCTTTTACTCCTTTGAAGATATTTTCGTCAGTAACACTGTGGACGCGATATACATCTTGAGAGGTTAATAAAATAATCATAGCCCTTTTGTCAACACGATACTTGCGCAGTTTTCTAAACGCTGGCACGGTTTAACTCGCCGTTGACGCTCCCCACATAGTTAGGTTGTTTATAACAACAGTATGTGTTTGTGTCGCCCCTTTGTAATCCTGGAGACGAGGAACGATAACAAACTCCGAGCCTCTTAGGAATTTCGATACAAACTTGCTAAAGAGATAAAAATAAAGTAATCTCTTTGTGTTAGGCAGTTCTGTAGAAGTTTGCGTTTAGAAATATTGGTTTTGAAGTGTTTGAACACTAAATGTAAATGTTTATTTGAACGGAAAGTATGAAAATTTAAATCTTATAAATATAACTTTTGTCTTTGTTACATTTTCAATGGAATTTTGAATGTTTTTTATATCATTCCAGGAAAAACAGTTAAAACTTGAAGCATGAGTAATTCGCCATTTTTACTTATTATACAAAAGAAATATTTTTCATTCTTTATATTTCATAACAGCTGTAAAGGATATTTGCATTAAAATATTTGTGTGGGTAGCCCTAATTGTTTTACGGCTCGTTGGTTTAACAATTTTAAATTATTCTATACGTAATATTCTATCGAGTATTTGACAAAAATATATAAATTTACTTCCATCTGTTTTTCGCAAAAATGGGTGTCACGGGATAAATATAATATAAATTCGCCTCTCCTATATGCTGGCGTAATCACGTTGCTTAGCTTCTTGCTACATTAATAAAAGTAAACGCAAGCGACTACCTTTTTCAACAAAACCGTGTATCTACTTACAGGAAAAATACAAGCAATTTCATCCAAAGTTTCGCAGCACTGTTCACATAAACCTCCTTATTGCACGGTACATAACAAATGGTCTCTAAAAGTAAATAGGAAGTGAGCGAGTAGCCCGTAAGCGGTTTATGTGAACCGTCCCTATCGTAGTTTGTTAAAAGCGGAAAATGCTAAGCCCATTCATGCTACATAGCCGTCTTTCAAGTTTGAGAGATTAAAATGTATTAAACTCATTTATGAACGGGGAATGAAAGGAATATACATTATACATATACGAGGCTATTTCGAACGAAATTGTTATTTAGTCGAGAAATCAGGATGCTTTCAATAAGCTGGAATCCCCTATGTAGGGACACACATGTAAAATTCGCTGATACCTACCATAGTTTATTTCCAGTTTCAGTGTATGACTTATCTCACGTGGTGAAAGTCAAAAAATTAAATCTTTACTTCTGTTATTAGTTTTTTCTTAGGCTGAAAGATGAAGTGTAGGCACAGCACACAATAATATACAAACTTACGTCTAAATATTCGTTAAAGAACTTTTAAACTTATTGATGAGTTGAAATGTTAAACAAAATACATTACTACTCCACATAATATACTGCAATGTAGAATTCAATCTTATTTCAGCAATGGTTGAAGAGTGAATATCCGAGTGCAATAGATCGCAAGTGAAACGAAGCCATCAGCGTCGCCGTCAGACGAAGAAAAATGCTTACTCCATGCTAATGCAGTGCCCGGGAAATTAAAATGTTCCTACATATTCTAAGCTGAACTTTGACCGAGTTTGTGATAAGAAAGTAATTTTTGTTAAAGACTTTGCGTATTATTTTATTTGGTTAGGGTTTTTTTTTTGGCTCTTTGGTGATGATAACAGTATTATTATAACGGTAATAATATTATATGTATTACTAGATTTCCGCCCGCGGCTTCGCCCGCGTTTGCAAAGGAAAACCCGCATAGTTCCCGTTCCCGTGGGTTTTTCGGGATAAAAACTATCCTTTGTGTTAATCCAAGTTACCCTCTATATGTGTGCTAAATTTCATTGTAATCGGTTCATTAGTTTTTACGTGAAAGAGTAACAAACATCCATACATCCATACATCCATACTTACAAACTTTCGCCTTTATAATAATATACTAGACTAGACTAGACTAGACTAGATTTCCGCTTCGCCCGCGTTTGCAAAGGAAAACCCACATAGTTCCCGTTCCCGTGGGATTTCCGGGATAAAAACTATCCTGTGTGTTAATCCAAGTTACCCTCTATATGTGTGCTAAATTTCATTGTAATCGGTTCAGTAGTTTTTACGTGAAAGAGTAACAAACATCCATACATCCATACTTACAAACTTTCGCCTTTATAATATATATTAAGATATTAGATATTAGATTAGATGAACCAAGTAGGTATTGCTTTGAATTTAAATGAATAAGAATAATTCATAATGTAACCACTTTCTAGTTTCATTGACAGGTTATTGATATAAAGAATAGGTAAAACTTTCTGCCAAATAAATCAATCGAATATTTCTTATTAACTGCAGAGTTGCAGATTTTGGATAGTCACTTATCACCAATAAAAATAAATTTTATTAAAGTGAAACTTTTATTACATCGTCTCAAACTTTTTGGTCTGTGTAGCGCATGTCGCGTGACGTACGATACGTACGATAATTATCGTACAAATACGA
Organism: Colias croceus; assembly: GCF_905220415.1. Classification (NCBI taxonomy): domain Eukaryota; kingdom Metazoa; phylum Arthropoda; class Insecta; order Lepidoptera; family Pieridae; genus Colias; species Colias croceus. The sequence goes on along the minus strand of NC_059552.1, from coordinate 10,504,731 downwards.
TAATGTTTAGTTAAATGTCTATAGTGTGAAAAAAAGTTTCACTTTTACCGTGGTTTCATAAAACCACACAACATTTTTTTTCATATAGTTGTGATATGATATAGGAGCCAGCCACTTTACTTACTACTGCCAAAAGTTATTACATACCAGAGACGAAAACTATTTAATAAGAAAAGAAACCTAACCGGTTGTCCAAAATCAATACTAAAAGTGAACCAACCAACGTACCAAGGTCTAAATATAATATATCAATTACTTAAATGTTACGTAGCTCTTTCTAACTGATAATAATTGAATATACATGTATTTTGTCTTTAAATATATTTAATCATAGTCATTATATTTCATTTATTTACTTTTCTATACTGTTAGTTGTATACAATATATATTTTATGAGTTATCGAAGTGTAAGCGCGTCACACACGGTGATGATACTATAATATTAACACTGACACAAAATTTCGGGTCATTTGCAACAGGATGGCGGTTCTACAGGGGTCTTAGTACGCAATGACAAAAAGAAAAATTATGGTCAGAACGCTGATACCGCCGGATACCTTAAGATACTGTAATATTTTATATTAGAGAATATTTACATAAAATATTATAGATTCTTCACCGTGTGTGACGCGCTTAAAAAGACCGTTATCTTGCGATGTCATCTTGAAATGATAGGTGTGGTTTTGACATTAGGTTTGCTTATAGTTATTCCCTTTTTCACATTTTTCTATTTGTGAAAACGAAATGTATATGATTATTTTTGTTTTTACAGACTTAGATTAGAAGATGAATATATTATGCTTATAGCGGTTTCAAATAAATACTTATATATTTATCCTAGGATAGAAAATATACCACATTTATATAATTTCAGACAGGAATAAAAAAGTAGAGTTGCAAATTTCAGAACATTTTTATTTCACAAAATTTACACTCGTATGTTAAATAATTCAATATCGATCATAATACTATCAATAAGGTCCCACCAAGTCCCACCAAGCATTCCATTTTTAACAGTATAATGGTTAACAAAGCAGTAAGTAAAGCTTTGAGCACATGAAATGAAATGTCTCAAAAAACTAAAATTGATTACAACGATACACCTAATAGCGGCACATTAAGCTAACTTTGAATAGAAACTGACGATTAGATCGACGATAAAGTCCGTACACGAAACAGTCGTTAACTGGCCCTTCATATTTAAACAATAAATATAAGGTTTAATGGAAAATGCCTTACATTGCGGCTTATAGGAAAACGTCAACAGAAATAGTAGACAGGATATTGGCAATGTACTTCAAAGTACTTTGGGTAAAAGAAAACCAAAGTTAAATATGACTTTTCAATAACGACCTATAGTCCTTTGCGGCAATAGTTAAATCTATCTGAATGCTTAAATAAATGAAGATTTTTGTCTTTGCTTTCGCGTTATTGAGTTTTACATATTACATTCGTCAAAACTGTTGATGTCATAATTTATGTAGAGTTAAATAAGTATAATGAGAACTTTGTTCAAAATCGAGCAAGTTATAGACTTATTGTACTAAAAGAACGACCTTCACATTATTATCTCTTACAGTCGTAAAAATATAATATTAAAGAAGAGCCGAATTACTTTCCCGAAAGGCAGTAATAGGTTAAGGATTTATTGCGCTGTCTACAAAAAAATTTCAAGAGCCAGAAAATTTAGATGAAGGGGAATTCCACTTGCAAAGATATTAAATCGTTCTCTTTTGAGCCTGTGTTACGGACATTTTATGGGCGCAAACTAACTTTGTCTTAACCAAAATTCACCACAAAATGTAGAAGCTAAAGGAAGCTCATAGTAGAGACTTTGTTTCTTTGTGCAATACATAGGCAATAGAAATCTGAAATAAAATATAAGACCTCTTATAAATTAGTTTTCACATAACTTGGTAATAAGTGGATTTTTATATTTTAAAATATTATAACGATTAAGACACTTTTTAAAAGGTCTCAGTGGATATTTAATATTGGCAAATGAGTTTGACCTTTGAATGTTAGTTTGGGTATCAAATGCCTAATATTTAAAACTGCAAAATTATATTCCACCTGAAAAAGTTTCATAGATAACTAACTGCTACTCACAGCTTTACTTGCGTCGTTAAATTAAGTTCTTATAGGAATTAGATATTCTACTGTGGTAAAGTAGCCAGATTTCACACTATCTAGCTTCCTAAGTATCACTAGACACACAAAATCATAACACAAAAATCACACGGTGTGAAAGCATAAACAATCAAATAAATCGCATATTTATAATAGTAAGATAAAGGATTCATTCATTTAACGACTAGCAGCGGTGAGCGTGAATCTCGATATAATTGGGTCGTGTACATTTATCGTCGTCCAGTAAGTTATGCCTGTGAGCCAGTAAGCTGCGCTAGTAAGCCAGTAAGCCGCTGGACACCGGCTAACAACTTCTACACGTGACCCGACCTACGTAATAACTCACAATCTTATATATATCTCGTTTATTATGAGGTATTATCCCGTGTTTCTAGACATAGTTGGTATGTGATACATTTGTTAAACATATAATATAAATATTAGAATTATTGGTTGTTATAATAATGATACTAATGTGTATTAAATATAAAAATGTTAAACCCTATCTTATATTTACGTATGTAGATGGTTTTTCAACACTTAGATATAAAACTAAAGTGAGCTAGACTAAATTCACAGTCTGATAATGTAACAGTTTGTTATCTCCCGACCCCAGTGTATGAAATTGTTATCTAACTATAAACTAAAGGCTCGATAATACTATCGCGATTTCAATCGGCTTATAGCTGACTAATCACTTAACAATATCAAATAGAAAATCATCCACTTAAAAGCAAAAGCTTGCCAAATGTTATTAAAAACAAAATCATAGCAATACATTTAAATCCACTCCATGAATTAATTTATCATTGGAATTGCAGCATCCATTAGGGTCGTTAAGAGATCTCGTTGGAATAAAAGTCAAGTCATGGGCATGATTGATCCTCTGGAATCTGGATGGACCGCGCGGAACAACTCCGCAATCTATTAGCCGGGAAACTATCGCAAGAAACTTATAATCTCGTGCCGCGTCTGAATAATTCATTCCGAATTATGTCATCGACAAGTCAAATTTGTTCACTAAAATTGTAGTTGTGGTTCGCTCGAACAAATCGAGTTTTGGCACGGTTTGATTGCCGATAACCTAGAGCCCTTATAAATTATTCCACCCCGTAATCATCTATTAATGGTGTTGAAGCCACGATTGAATAACATCGCTCGATTTGAGGTTACATTTAGATTTTTCAAAGAGTAATATTGTACTGGAACGTGGATGAGGATTTTATACGAATCAATATAATATCATTTACAGAACTACAGCTATAAGTGGTTCAAAATTGGTACTAATTCTTGTACTAGCTTCTGAAAATAATACAGTACGTGATTTTCCAATAAAAGCATAAGTGCAGAGAACAAGAGATATAGGCACATAATTCCTACATTATAATATCTGATCCAGTAATAGTTATATTTGAAAATTCAAATAATATATTAATAAATAGGTTATACAAGTGACATTTAGGGAAAGCATAATAATAATATTATATATATATTTTTAGAAGAAGTGGACACAAATTAATACCTTCTTCGAAATGCATTGTCCCAAAATAAAAGTTCTCAGAAAGCAAGCATTCGTGCCCGAAACATCTCCGGCGATCACTAATAAACTCCTGCGAACCAAATATAAATTTCCGCCGACTTAGGATCTTTATTACATAATAAACAAGTTAATATTCTGTACGAGGGTTTATTCGTCGGACGCAGATACAAGTTCTGAATAAAACACTAAGATAGGGTCCAGTGTAACGGCCATAACTTGGCAGTACTAAATCGCTCCATAAAGTAGCGGCATAAGGCTATCGGCCTGGAGGGAGCGATCGGGCGAGCCCACCGTAACTAAGCTGGACCGAGCCCCGGAAAACTGTTATTTTCTATTGTACTTACATTTGAATTCGAAATGAAATTCTTAGCAATTCCTCGCTTGATATTATTCTTGGACACAATCCAATCGCGCATTCTGAATGATAATGTCAGTGCGGTTCGAGTTTAAGTATACGAGTGAATTCTTTTCGCTTTATGTTTGATGTAATACTGTACTTACTGCATTTTATAGTCGGAATTTGGAACTTGTTATAGTGCTTTTAGTTTGCATCAACGACGGAAAGTTTCGTATGAAACGTCTCAGATATACGGCTGTATTTACCCACAATGATAGTTGGAGATGAAACTTGGAGTTTTGATGTAAGTATCGTGTGCATGGCACTACGGCTTCAATTATGAAAATGTTTTAGATGTAGGTATCTACTAAATGTTGTCCGTTACTTTTTCGTTGGATAAGTTTTTACGCTGAAACCTAGGTAATTAATTTTCTTGTCGAGGGATTAGATATCTGTAAATAAAAGTGTCGTGATAGAATTATCTGGAGGAGATGGAAAAATGATATTACTTACCTCACTTTAAGTATTGAAATAGAAAACACTGTTTACGTAAAAACGATATCAAACTAGAATATTTTTCATAATTTTAGCTCATCCTCCACTTCGATATTAAAGTGAGAAGCATTATAATATTGTAGTTGTAAATCGAGCTTTTTACTTCTTAAAAAAGTTTAATTTCGTAACGTTTTTCTGAAGAACATTGAATATATTCGTTAAAAGCTGTAGTATTTTTGTCTTAAAATGCCGTATACGTTAGCAAGCCGTAATTATGTAACTGTAATGTACTTAGTACTTTTAATGCGAATCTTGAGATGTCTGAAGTATTAGGTAATGTAGGAAACGGAACGAAGGCTGTATAAAAGGGACGAATAATAGAATTCCAGTTATAAATGAAAGAGAGGGAATTCATTTTAGTAAAACGTCTTAGTGGTAATTGGCAGTATTAATGAAGGTGGTTATTTTTGTGAGAGGTAAGCTTGTGAATGGAATAACCTAAATAAATATTGTAGTATACACGATACGGAAAATAACTTTGATTTTAACACTAGCAGATGAAAATCTGACATAAAGTAAAAAAAAATGAATTTGAACCTGACATTACTAATAATCATGTGTGTTTATTAACCGACTTCAAAAAAAGGAGGAGGTTATCAATTCGGCCGGTATGTTTTTTTTTTATGTATGTACACCGATTACTCCGAGGTTTCTGAACCGATTTACGTGATTCTTTTTTTGTTCGATGCGGGATGGTGTCGAATTGGTCCCATAAAAATTTTATTCGGATAGGCCCAGTAGTTTTTATTTTATGAGTATTTTTGTCTGTATTTGTAAATGTTGCAAGTGCAAGTTTGAAGTCGGTTGTTTTTAACGCAGTTATATAGACTTGTTTTGAGTTAAAGTTTATGGATATAAAATATTTCGTATGAATTCATTACAAATATAATACACAAATATGATCAGCAACATACATGAACAGGGGCTCATCTTATCCAAGATTTAGACCATTACGGCACGGAAACGGTTTCAGAACTGAGCGAATTGCCGCCATTACACCACTTGTGTACGGTAGCCATTTTCTTTTCTTATATAAATACGTAAGACGATGCGAGTTTTCCTCCTAATGCATGACGTTAAATTTTTACAAGAAGGTTCTGGAAAATGTAGTTTATAAAAGTGTAGTGCAAAAGAATACAATACAAAACATTCAGTGCTAACTAATATAATCATTGCACAATACAATATCCCAATTACAATTGTTCTCAACTTTTCTGTTACAACAATAGAAACTGAAACTGAACTATATCGATTATTATCTATAGGTAGGTAAAATCGAGTAATTAGTTTGCTTGTTTGCTAGTTAGTTACTGTCATGACGTTATAAAAATTGCATAGATTTACAGAAATAAGTATTGGTACCTTTTGACAATAATTACAGAAAAACCGCGAGCAAATGCATAAAAAAATTGAAAATACATAAGAGCATTATACCAGGTGAAAGGTAAGACGTTTGACAAATTTAGATAGGAGCTTCTACTCATGAAACTGAACAACTTTTGTTCTACAACTTTGCTGAATTCGTAAAAAAAAATTGGACTTTGTAAGGAAACTACGCTAATCAGCTGACAGATTTCCATACAAAGTCCAATTTTTTTTCTACGAATTCAGTAAAGATGTAGAACAAAAGTTGTTCAGTTTGATGAGTAGAAGCTCCTGTCTAAATATTTGTCAAACGTCTTACCTTTCACCTTGTATTATAAGTTCTACACAATACTAGCGTGCACTTCTATTCGTCCGTTTAAAAACTTGCTAATTATTAAAGCTTATAAAGATAAACCCCGTTAACTTTCAAGTAATTAGTGACCCGAAGCAAAAGTTAGGCTTTTAGACAAGGAGGTAATTTCTCAGACGCTGTCGGTAACTTATCATTCTAGACGGCGCTATTTTAATAAATTGAATTTGCTATTTTCTAAGAAGGAATTATTTTCATAACGGTTTAATTCATATTGAAATGCTTTCTATAGTAATAAGGATTAGAAGTATATCATTGGAAGTTTTCAAACTTGTATAAGTGAGTTAATAGGTACCTATTTTTTTTTAATTAAAGAGTAAATTCGGCATGATTTTTGTGTTATTGTGATTGCAGATACTTAGGAGAGAATACATTCTATATTCTGGAAATTAATCGGCTTTCAGCTTACTAAGTATCATTTATTATTTATGATAGAGTTGTTTATGATAACAGAATAACTATTAGGACATCAAATAATAAATGTACGTATGAAACTTATGAGGCGGCTTTGATAGTAACAAATGAAATACACATTACGCGGGCTGTCAATAATATTATCAATTACTTGCCGTATTAATAATATTATGGGTAACTCCAATGAAATATTAACACATACATTACAATATTAACAGGTACGTGGACGATCCGGAGCCACAATTCTCAATTAACTGTCGGGGCGGCATTTCATCAAAGATTTGGGGACATTCTGTTTGAAGGCTATCGGAGGCACGTAACGTTACCAACTAAATAGGGTTATATGGAGCCAATTCGAGTCCGCATATTAGTTTATCGCTTCCCGAAAGGGCTAATCCCATTGGACCCTTGGTAAGGGATTCGGTCATCCCAAATGCCTTCGCTCCGTGCAGTGGACGGGACACTATCACCAATTTGCACTTAATATCGGGGAAGTATTTTGCTTACGGTTTCAATGGACACCTTTCCTAGCTTAATGATACGTGGATGCGGAGTTTTCACGAATTTGGGAAATAACTAGAGCATGTTTAATCCTGCGGTTGTTCGACGAATACCTTTTATTCCATACTGAATAAAACGTACATTTAATTTATTACTGTTCTAAGAACGCGGCTTTGTTTTGAGCTACGTTTCGCAATTCAATAAATGAATTTTAGGAAATCTCAGTATACCTACTTCAAAAGACATCAAAGCAATGAAAGTTTACCCCAAAATAAAAGATAAATTGTAAGTAAATATAGATTTTTATACACTTTAAAATAATAGAGTAAATTGTATTCCTTGTAAGAGAATTATAAAGGACGTGATATTAAAATACCAATTTTAATATCATGGCCCGATGTAAAAATGTATTTTAATTTTTTAAACACATAGTTGCATCATTTTTTTTGACTTTGTAGAATTTACAATGAATTTGCTCAAGATCTAGATATGTTCTCCCTTAGGTTAAATAAATTTAAGTACCTTGTGCATCACTTAGTTTAAGATCTTTATATGTATTTTTTGTTCATTGTTTTGTTTCCTGTGTAAAACCTTTTAAAATTTTAAATGTATGCATGCGGTGTTTACCTACCTTAAATTGTACACTTAGTTTTAAGATTAATTTTATATATACTTGTTTATTTTGTGTAACAATTACTGGTAAACCTAATAAATAAATAAATAAATAAATTTTATATGAAGCTACATTAAACCGCTGTCGCATGATGTCTTAAATGCGCAGAAAAGTGGAAAATTTTAATCTCGTACAGTTTAAATAAAATGAAAGTTAATGGATACGCTATTAAAATATTACGTTATACCTGACTGACTGACAGACAGAAGGGATAATTAAACGACCTTTTGTTTAGTTTAAAGTTTAAAAATTTGTAGGACCTTTTTACTAAAACGTCCAAAATTAAAATATTCTAAAACAACATAAATATCACGTAATGGTAAAAAATAACACGGTGAAAAAAATTCGTTCTTAATGATCAAGCCAAATGTAGTAAAGTAGGCAAAGCTTTTAATCAAACATAGTAATTGAAGCAATAACTCGAAACACTAATATAAACTTGAAACGCAATCAACATTTTACAACCACAAAGGAATATCTGAAGCAATTCCGAGTTAGAATTTCTTTTTGTTAAGCAATTTAAGTAGAACTTTGGCAGAATAAATAGTGAGTGCGGGCGCGAGGGTTCGCCGCTATTTGACTGCGGATCCCAAAAAGTTATGTAATTTACGAGATACATTTAAATGCGGTTAAAACGAGGACATGTTCATTAGCGGCTTGTAATTGCTGTCACAACTTCACTTTCTTTGGAAAAACGTTTTTTAAACCTGCCGTGACACTTGGGCATTCAGAGACAAAAATTAATGTCTCACTTCTGTTATAACTGAAATATTTATAGTTATAACGAATAAAAGGAAATTATAGTTTTATGTAGAACAATCTATTTCAAATTATCTTGGAAATTAATGTGAAATCTCTGGCTATTAAATATATAAATTCGTACCAGAAACAAAGGATTAACCTAGGATCCTTTTCATAGATCCGACCAAAAGGGATTATATCGGGGTATCATGTTTATGTGAGAATATTGTTCATTCGATTTTAATATTTTTAGCTCTATACAATTCAATTATGCCAGATATGTTGATAAAAAATAAAATGATTTATTTATTTTCAGCTCTTCCATGATCTGTTGAGTCCTGTTGAGTTTTAGCAAAAGTTCTTATAACGTCTAATACAGTTTAAAATTACAATCCTACTTCCAACAAAACTTCACACCGTATCAATTAGCTAGATTGTACCTTTATGTATGTATGTTCCTAACTAAAGTAAATTACAACATTATACTTGTAGTACCTACCATAGAAAACTGTGTAATATTTTTCCGCTCCGTTTTTCAATTCCTGGTCACCACGCACAATTTCAAATCCTAAATGAAGATTGCGTTCATTAATACCGTAATAAAATCACTTTTGATTTATTTTGGTATTATCTGATAACTCGAGAGGGTGTTCACTGTTCATCAAGGAACATTTTATTGAATCGAATATGAATTCTAGGAAGCCATTGTTACATCTTGGTAAGACTCAGGACCAAAGTTTTTAAACCGATTAAAGTTTAATCAATGATCAATTGTTGAATTTGATACGATTCGAAAGTAATCACAAAGAGAGTATTAATTGTTTGAAATATTAAATTTTTGATGAAAATTCTCAATTATTTTAACTTCCTACTCCGATCTCAAATCCTTGAATATTAACGATCGCTTCTATGTCTTTTAGACCGTGTTTTATATTTTGTTGAAGTGACTTACATATCTTCCACTTATGATGTGAGATTATATCGTTTAAGATTATGTATATTATATAAATAAAAACAATTGTGATGTACTTGTAATCTTTTTATTAAAGTCCTTAAGACAATTAAATCGATGATGTAAGTGCAATCAATTTATTGAAATCAAGTCAAACCTATACAGCTTACAAGGCTACATATATACATTCGCTTCCAGTATGCATTGTGTGATATATCCACGATTAGGAGGCAGCTAATCAAGTAGAGTAGCTTATCCCGTGGATTCAATGTTTTATTCAGGCTCTTAGGGCGGGCTTTAAACCGTAAACTTTGCGCTTAACAACGCACTTTGCTTGATCACACTACTAGTACTTGCTATATCTTCCAACCTATTGCTTCCCTTCGTCTAGTTTTCAACTCGATTATAATTTTCAGACGTTCTAGGAATTGAATAACAAGTTATGACGATTTGCGACAATTTGCGAGCCGATCCAAGGTGTGCATTGTTGATTGTTCTGTATGAAATAAGTGTAGATTTTATTAGTTAACAATGTACAATTTTGAAAAAATAAATTAACGTTACCAATTAATTAGATTTATGTAATGATAATGAACAAATACAGGGTGAAACTAAAATAATGAAACAATGCTCTATGTAGAGACACAATCAAACGTAAGAAAGACAGGTGAAATGAAAAAAATAATAATGTTCAATTACGTTTATTATTAATTATTATCAATTAAAATAACATTAAAACTATTTTCATGTGCGATATGCAAATTTTCTTGGAAAACAATTTAATTAAACTGAAATGGTAGGCAGTTACAAAGTTCAGGAACGCACGTCGCAGCATGTAAACTTGAATAATGAAACATATTTTATATTCATTACACTAAAAGCAAATTTAAATTCATACGTGAACATGAATACACTACATTAACTTAAGTAGCACTTAAGTCAACCTAAGATTTGCAAAGAGGTGACCCGAAGTTATCTCGCATCTCTTTGCCAGCCTACACGCAGATGAAAGATAAAATCCGCCTTATTTAAAACTTACGTAGAACGGATTGCAATCCTCAGACGGCGGTCATAGCCACACTGAACCAGTCAAGTTCGAAACACACGAATCATTCAAATTTGCGCGGGATTTTGAACCACGCGTTTGCACAGCACTGCACTCACTGCGGGATCGGCGAAGGAACACGCATCACATGCGACCGTCACGGCCGGCCCGGGGATACTGGCGCGCTGGCCGCGGCGCGCGCACCTGCCCGCCCCCGCCCGCCCGCGCCCCGCGCTGCCCCCGCGCGCCCCACCGGCCCGCAGTGCGCGCGCACAACAAACGATCGCCGAGCCTCCATTTTTACATCAGTGTTGTGACATTGAAATTCAATTTTGCTACGCTGTCGCCGATCGCTACGGATTCGATGCGTTATCACTCCGATTGCTGCGTGACTGAACAACGGTCGAATCGGGATGAATAATTCTGAATATAATTTACTTTTAATAAGATGCTACTTCACTTTTCCCTTTACATTTAATCTCGACGTTTTATTGAACTTTTCCATTTGTATTATTTCTGAATCTCGTAAAGGCTTTTATTTCAGTGTATGATTTCTGAGTGGCAATCTATAAAATCTCCTGTCTCTACATTTTATGTTATTATGTATTACATTTTGGAAATAGAAAATCTTTTCGCTCAGGACCTACCCATTTCGAATGATTTTATTAGGGTACAAAGCATCTATGACCTTTATTGAAAAAGATTGAAATTATTAAAGTAAAAGGTTAGGTATTTCATATTCTTCTAAAGATATTTGAGATCCTTCTAATACTAATGTTCCGTTTACAATGGCTTAGTTAGTAATAACGTTATTTTCTTCCACTCCCCACCCGTTTTATCAAGCTGAGAGGCGGATAAGGGAATCGCAAGCGATTTCCTCAGTACATTATTTTGCCAAGTTAACTCGTTCGCTGACATAATACATATGGGGATTAACATTTCTATTTTCCAGACCAGAAACTTTTATATTTCCAAACTGATCATGTAATATTTTGTTTTTGAATTAACATTTACAATTTACTTATTCTCTTATAAGAAGCATGGTAGGTATACGAATATTCTCTTAATACTTCGATACTTCGTCATTTAATGCGTATAACTTGCAGTTTTGTGAATAATATTTTGTTTTATATGTGGATAATTATTTTCCGCTAAGGGATTGATCCAATATATTTAATTTTCGTACCTACATTGTAGTTATCAATTAAATGTAGAGTTTATACTAGAGACTGTAAAACTAGTTAATATGGTATATTTATTCAAATAGACGAATATAAAACGTGTGATTAAAAGATACCTTACATTAGAAACAAAATGCTAGCTGAGATCTACAAATCTAAAGCTATTTGGGTCTTTGTTACAGATGCAGTAAAATTTAACTTGAACTCCAGTATGCGACGGAACTATATTTCTTATACAGCGTAGCGAAGCCGCGGCTAAAAGCGTAACATAAAATTGAGCAACAATACAATATTCGCTCAGAAACATGTAAAGTAAGCATATTCGGTTGAGACGGAGTCGGTAATTCCCCGACGGCTGCGGTTACTCCACTTTCCTTACAAATGGCCACACTTCGGAATTTAATTTCGTGCATTTCTTTTACGCTATCGGATATTGTAAGGATTTGTGGATTCCATTTATACAAGGACTTTCCTTTTAGTCGGTCGCGAGCCTTATGTTAATGCCGGATTTGCTTCCCCGCACCTTCTCTCAACGCGACGCCGCGCCACCAAGAGATATTATTTTTTGGTGAATTGACGTGCGCGAAATTATTTGTCCTGCCTAAAAATAAACGAAATTCAAGACGTGGATGTTTATTGTTGATGACAACGAACAGTTTTTACACAGCGTTTAATATATTTTTTTTACCTTTAGTTAAAACATTTAGGGACTCTACATTTGGAAGTAGATTGTGAGACGTGATAAATATAACACTGCAAATATATATGGCGCAAACATAACATTATAACCTCAGTTGTATTCAGTTAAAGCAGTATAATAGTGTATCATGAGGTGAGGGCTTAAAAAGGACTGTAACGGTACGACGTTCAAACTACGGAATTATTAAGATATTTGTAATTGTATTTGTAAGGAGCGGTCCGTACTTTTTTCACTCCATGATAAATAAAGAAATATGTTTCCCACCAAAATATTTTACAGCCAATACACGGAATGGACCAATTTAGATAATACTTACTTAACAGTTACTTCAATTACATTACCGCGTAGAAGGAAAATATGTCAAGAAATATCTCTTACTCACGATAATAATGATAAGATAAATATAATTTCTTGGTCAAATATTAAATAGGCAACTTAGCTAGAACTTAGCTTTATGTAGAGTCAGTAAATACTTAAAATTATAATGTCGTGAGGACGAAAATAGATTTAAAAGTTATTTTATTATAAAATTGAATATTTTACACATTGAGAATGGATGAAAACAGATAATTCTAAATATGTATAGTATTTTGAATGTCGATATTGATGACGCGAATATACGATTAAATATCAATACAGTCATGCTTTTGAATAAAATATAACCTAATTTATACATTTAAATACATATTTTAGTATAGTTATTAATTTGTGCGTAACCGATGTTATTTATCTAATTTCAATAGAGTTGAATAATTAATGTATTATTAAAATCCATTTTAAAGCAATAAATTATATATGGATGTGCAAGTATTACTTTTAGTAATAACTCTACTTTTAAAATAGTATAATATGGATTGTTTTCAAGTAACCTACTGTAGATAATTACAATAACATTCTTAAGAGGAAAATATCTGTACATAATATTTGAACCAAAATAACGTATTGCTGCCTTTAATTTAATAAAATGATAATAAATATTTTAATAATAGAAAACTATAAAAAAGTGCTTCTAGAAGAAGTCTAATTGAATAAATAAATGTTTGAGTTTGAGTATATTATTTCTGGCAGAAGCCAGAAAACCTAGAAAGGTATAGTATATTTTATTTTTATTCTATTTACGCGTGGGACGAAATAAACATCAAGCACAAAATTATTTATAAAAATTTTGATCCTGAAAAGTAAACATAACATAATTTCAACGTAGAACAAGTAAATACGTTTCAAGTAAGAAATCATGCTTAGCAAGAACTTGTACAAGAGTATGTGAACAAAGTGTAATTTGAAAACAAAAGCGTTGTTAATAAAATAGTTGGCGAGAACAAGGGCAGAAACCGCTGAACAAAGCGTATAAAGAATTCACAAAGGCGCCCAAATACAACATAATTACCAGTGATCTTGCTTTAATTATATTTTTTTGACTTAACTTGGGTTTCTGTAGATGTGCATTTCTTTTTTATCGACTTCTAAAAAAAAAAAGATTGATGGTTTTGATATTTTCGCCAATACTTTTAGTACTTATTAGTGGTCTATAAGTCGATTTAATAGTAAGATTATTTACGTGTACTATAGAATAGCTAAGTTTATATATGTCTAGATGCTTTTGTCAAAATTAGATTACAACGATAAGTAAGAATGAAGAGAAGTTCTAACAACCCCACTCATCGAAAGCATAATATAATATGAAACACCAAATGTAGCACCCACTGTCTGATAAACTCACAACACAAGCAAAACAGCAACAAACTACACACAGATTATTTAAAGAAGCCTTTTCAATCAAATATTCGTAACGAGGCACAAGCGCTTGTATGCGGGCCGTTACAGGGTTTACGTCTCGCGGGTTTATTTACGCAGCCCGCCATTCCGTTGTAATTTCATTATTCCGACGAGTATAATTCAATACTCCATATTGGTCGAGTAGGTAATGACGACCGGGGCAGTTAGCCTACTTACTGCGCGGTGTACTCCGTAATGTTTCTAGACACGAATCATATTTGTTCCTTATTCTGGTAATGGTCGAAATCTAAATAATGAGAGGGTAATGTCTATTATTCTGTATAGTCATTATGAAGATTTGAGCCATTTTAGAACAATTGACCTAGATTAAGTTGAAATTATCTTTTGTTGTTGACTCATTAGTTACTTTGCATATATTATAAACCCTTTATTTGATATGGTTCAACTGAGAAAACTTCCCTGTACCGTGAATTGTACAACTTCCAATCATTCCAATTTCCCGAAAAATATTTTTCATTTTTCGGAATCATTACCACTGCGCCAACTCAGTCTCCAATTTAGATCGTACACATCTATTGCCGAGTGAAAAACAACGTGAGAGCGTAGTTCTTGAATTCTGAAAACTCACATCGAGAGTGAATTTCGTCACTCCAGTATAAATCTTAGGAATAAAATAAATATGGGCCATCAGTCAGCGGGGATTAGGCGGCTGTGCGCCGGATTAGCGGGGAAGCGCTCCGTCTGCGCCATCTCTTGGAATTTCACTGTTTAACTACATTTTTATTACACTTTTAATGAAATCGAGTCAAATTATGACCTCAATTTTATACTTTATAATGAGCTAGATGATAAAATGTGACTTTATCAAGGAAAATATTATAGGTCTGAAGTGAACTGGAAGGATCAAGAAGTTTGCTTCGGTATTTGTTGCGTTATTGATCGTTCTATTTTCTTTAAAGCTAGTTGGTAACTTTTAAGATGTTTTAAGTTGAACTGGAATGTAAATAATTCATACTGTAGCATATTATTAGTTAACATTATAATTATTAGAGCAACTTTTCTGTGCTCCTTCTAGTTATAAAACTGATTGCAAATTACCTTACCGCTGGTTACAATGGGTCGCTTGCTGTTACCGATAATGAGGCCACCCTTTATTGTTTCGCTTCAGCTGCATTTCGTAAAATTGTGTTTTATTTCAAATAACTGCAATAATTTAAAATGCAAATTTCTGCACTCGTATACAGAAATAAATGAACATTTTTACAATAACATACATATTGTACAAGCTAGAGAAAATTCAACAATAAAATTAATTAAGCACTCGGTAAATACGTATAAATGCAGAGCTCCAATATTTACATAACAGAGATCTCAGAGAGTTGTTTAAAATTCGGAAGATACTCGGATTTGGCTCATAATTTATGATGGGCATAACACCAGAGCGTTCCGGCGATACCAACAAATCTTGCATAATAATCAGTATTCAGTAATGTCGATGGTAAATGCAGAATATTTCGCATTAATTTAAATATTATTATGACACCCTTCAGTATTTCATTCCCACGCTGGCTCCAGAGGAATACTTTAAAAAACAATCCGAGTACAATTGGAAGTTTGCGAAAGTTAGAGCTCCGAGGAAATCACGGCTCGCCAACTTTTTCTTTTATTGGTCAATTTGTTGGGAGATATTTCGATTCTCTTGTTTTATTGAGACGTGGAGATGGACGAGTTGCCGCTGCAAGTTAAGTGGGTGTTCCCACTGCTTTACAAGTGAGCCACTCTATTAGACCAGGGGATATTTTTAACAAGGATAAGGATTTGTTCCCTCGTGAAGTGACAGTGTCCTCATGGATGCAATAGTTTAGCATGATAAAAAGGGGCGACTAATTTTTACTTACAATTATACGGGCGAAGATACACTACATAGTATAAAATAAAGTCGATTTTCTTTCTCTATATTCCTATATAAGCTTAAATCTTTAAAAACTACGCAACGAATTGATGCGATTTTTTTTTAATAGGTAGAGTGGTTCTTATTTTGTAGGTTTCGTCCTACCAAGCTATTTTCTTGCAATCTGATTTCTATTCAAAAGTAATAAGAATATTATATTATAAATTCTATTTTTCATATCTTGAACGGGCTCAAATAAATAACTGGCTATAAATAATTGCTAAAAGTTCGAAAGGAAGTCAGGAAAAAATATTTATGTCGCTTCTGAACGCAAGGGCTTATGAGATCAGCTTTGTTATATTTAGCCTGTCCTTAGGTGGATTTACTTGTAAATATGTGTAGGTGCTTAACTGTATGGGATTTTTATTTGACTTAGTGCTAATGTTTTGTCTTTTTAATTTATACAGATTAAGAGGTCAGAAAGTGTTTGCACGAAATCTTTGTGATATGTTGTGACAAAAGAATTTTCACTATGAAGTATTTTTAGGTATGCTTGTTGTGTATTCAAATAAGTGTTTATAAAATAAATACTAGGTAAAAGTTGCTGACGTGAAACTCGACTCTATCAAAATTACACGGAAAAATTCAAATTTGCTGCAGAATATTTCCTGATTTCCGAATCGTTTAAACATCATTCGGACCATATTCGGATCATAACCAATAAATGAATAACTAACACAATCACATCGTTACATAAGTAGTACAACAAATAAAGCTATTGCGAACAACATCGGACGCAAGTTCTACTTTCCCGGGGCATCCCGCAGTCACTTGTCGCGCGCACTCCGCATTACAATGTACAAGCTTTAATACTTATTGCTTATCTACTAAAACTAACTGAGAAATCTTTTCCATTCGTTGCGATAAATCCTTTGTAATTGTTTTTCCTATTTGTTTCGGAGCGGTGCAATGAACTCCGCGATCAAAACGGTAATGGGGCGGAAACCTATGATCGTACTGAAATGAGATATTGCTTTTGGGAACATGTTTTTATAAATAAAGACCTCACTGTGATACGTATCTTCTTGTATTTGTTAGAAGTTAAAAAACAAAAATGTGTGCGTGTACACGTACACACGTAAGAAGTGAAACTTCTTTATGACCTTTCAAAAAATAATTTACTATATACAACGTTACAGAAATACGTCGAATCACGCGTAGTGGTAGGATAAGAAAAAGATGGCGCGTAACGGAAAAATGTCACGCGTAACGAAAATATGTTACACTAAATTTTTTTCCAACCCCGATAAAGAAGTTTCACTTCAAAAAGCTTACTGCCTGCTATTGATGTTTTGTTCGCCTTTTTACACATTCATTTGCAATTTGTTGTTGTTTGTGGTTTTGAATTTACTAATTGGTTAAAAACAAAATAAATTCAATTGCTTAAATGTATTTTATTGGTAAAATTGGATTTATTACTATTGAAATTATGCTACTTGGCAATCAGTAAATATTTATAGCATGATAATTAACAAACGCGGCTTACTGTATTGGATGATAACAACAGAATATATTTAATCTATACCTATTTAAAAATAATGTGTGTTTAACTGTATGGCATTTAAAGTGTGCATTTCATTTGTGTCAGTTTTGACAGGGCACCACAAGCCAAAGGGTTCATATTATTGTTAACATACTTGTCAACTGAGATTTTAAATCATAGATGACTGCAATATTTCAGGATTCAATATTTCAATATTTCAGGATTCAGTTTTCTGTCCAAAACTTCCCTTTTGAACTGAAAAAGTTGTTTTCAACCTAGTCCGATGCACAATAACATTTGTAATGTAGACGTTGAATATGAACTCCAGTCTCGAACTACAGGTAACGTTCAAACTTACAGGAAACTTAGCCGTGACGTGGCTCCAATGACTCCTGCAGTGCCCACCGCCCACCGGTCCGCTTCATTTGAGTTCGTGACGCGTTTGAGTAGCTTCTATTGAGAACTTGGCTCAACGTTCGGGTGGAGTTTAGTTTGTAGGATAATCATTGTTTTCAGTTTTTATTGGAAGTTTCAAGGCACAAATACCGGCTGCAATATCGGGTGGAAAACAGGAATGGTGTGTGACCTGTTGAAAGTAAAAATAGAAATCAATGATGGAAATTAAATTATAAATCATTTACTTACAAAATGGCATCTCTGGCATCTAATTGTTTTAAATAAATAAAATGACATAGAGAATCCACTTTCTATACGAATTCTGGATGTGATCAGGTGATACCAATGAAAAAGAATCACTACATAGATAAAGGTGCTTTTCTTATTCATTAATAACACTAATCATTGTATCAATATGATATTCCCGCCGTAAGGAATAAGGATGAATATACGCTATTTTACACATCTGACAAATGCGAATTTGTACAGTAGTTATTACGTATAATAGCATTAAGTAACTTTACATCAATCCAAGTTTTAGCATTCATAATATCAGGTAATGAGGAAACGTTGTCTTTGCAAATGGGGCATGTGAATTATGAGCATTTACATTTCTGTTGACTTTAATTAAGTATACATTTCGGGGCACTTTATTAACCTGGTATACCTTTTTATTATTAAGGTATTATGAATGATATGAAATTCATTACATTTAAACCGTCCTATGACCATTTATTACGTCATTTTTAAAACCATACAAAATATTACATAGAAATCACATAATTCTCTTAACCTGCAAAAGTTGTCTTTATTATAATAGTAGCTTTCCACCCGCAGCTTCGCCCGCGCTTTAAATAAAAACCCGCATAGTTCCCGTTTCCGTGGGATTTCCGGGATCGGGAACTATGCGGGTTTTTATTTAAAGCTTATCCTATTTCCCGGGGTAAAAAGTAGCCTATGTCCTTTCTCGGGTATCAAAATATCTCTATACCAAATTTCATGCAAATTGGTTCAGTAGTTAAGGCGTGATTGAGTAACAGACAGACAGACAGAGTTACTTTTCCATTTATAATATTAGTATGGATTATTATTATATTATTATATTTAATACTTTCCAGAACCTGTTTCTTTTTATCTTTTTGTCAATTTCGCTTGAGGTATGAAAAGTAGATGAAGCTAACAAGTCATGCAGCAGTCAGCAAGGTATCGCATGGCACACTTAGCTGGCACACTCACCTACTTTCTGACAAATAAAGATCAGCAGTTGCAGGGACTCGCCGTTACATTAGCTGAAATTACATCATTCATTATGAGAATATCTTTAGGTGAATAGAATTGATGTGGTTTTATTTTAATATTAAAATGAGAAAATGCAGAAGTATTATGAGATACAAAATTTATGAAAATACTGTAATATTATATGAAAATATGCACACCTGCGGTTTTACCCTCATTGCTCGATATAAAGCCGATAAATTGTATATCTAACAATATAACATTTTTTTCAAATCGGATCCATAGATCCTGAGATACCGCGTTCAAGCAAACAAGCTCTTTATCTTTATAATATTAGTATAGATTTGTATTTCTTTTTTTGTTTTCGGTTAGTTCCCAAAATGTGAAGTTAAGATTTTTAAGGTATACTTGCCTTCATATTATTATCGTACCCTACTACGATAATTTTGAAAACTATGATTTGCTAACTTACTTACAGACGCTACCACAGTTGTAGGCTTTACTAAGCAATCTATAGTCTATATATATTATAATCTTCTAATGCACTCTTTTGTGTACTCTTGAATACATTGAATAGAGAGGCTAATTAATTGCATGAATTATGTAGATTGTGTTTTATTTTATGGCCAGTAGTAACTTACCTAGTAAGGGTTTATGTGTATTGTATGCAGAAAACCTTTACCCTGTGTAAAAAGTATATAAGTGTATGAATAAATATATTATGCGTTTAGTTTTATTTGCCTTTATGAGCAATAAAAACTTGGTTTATGTAAGTGATGGACAAATATAGAAATAATTTTTAATAATCTATTAACGATTTGATTTGAGATTTAGTATTATAATAAATTATAAGCTGAAAATTTAATTATATCGGCAAATAATAGTTAAAATATTTAATAATATCAATTATTTAGTCCCGAGTGAGGCTTCCGTCAAATAGATTTAATTTCATTTAATTGAAATTTAATAAGTAATTGTTTACCACAAAAACATTTTTTTGTTGTTAGTGCGTAAAAATGTAACACTTAACAGATACAGTGTACATTATAGATATTATACTAGCTTTCCGCCCGCAGCTTCGCCCGCGTTTTCAAAGAAAAACTCTCATGGTTCCCGTTCCCGTGGGATTTCCGGAATAAAACCTATCTTATGTGTTAATCCAAGATACTCTCTATATGTGTGCTAAATTTCATTGTAATCGGTTAAGTGTTATTTGCGTGAAGGAGTAACAAACATACATACTAACACATACAGCCATCCACACAAACTTTCGCATTTTAAAAATTATAGTATTTGTAGGATAAAGTTTATAACAATAATAAAGGTCGATTAAATTTACATTAACCCAGTTAACGAAGACGAGACGATTGTTTTCATTCGAACTTAACAATTATATGGTATATTCAAACCTGAAGTGTGCCTGAAGCTTAGTATGAGCAAACATTTCGCCATAAGATAACAAATTGTTACAACGCTACACGGCGACCGGCGCGGCGTCAAAGCTTAGCTGCCGCAATCCGGGCAGTAAAGCGCCCGCGGCGCTGCAGCCGCGTCCCGGCATTGACCCGCGCTGATCAAGCGACCAGATAATGCAGCGCTCCATTCATGGCGCAGCGCTTGAAGCGGTGAAGGCGCCCTTGACATTTTTGTTCTATTGAAGTTTGGCGCGAAATTAACACGAAAATATTATGCTATTTGCCTTTCTTTGTGTACACTGTACAGTGTTTAGCGTTATTTGTTAGTGACATTTAAACAAATTTGTTCGTTCGTTATATCATTTGAAATAAATGCAAAATGATAGGTCACTTAATAATTAACAATATATTTCGCTTCGTTTTTTTTTTTTTTTTTGTAAGGTGTTTCTCAATGTTAGCCAGAAGGGCTTTTACATTTTAACGCGGACGCGGGGGTGAACTGAAGGTTCACCCTGGTAGCGACATGCACAAGGGCGTCCCCCCTTGACGGGGATCTCGAACCTCGGCTTGGGCTGTCGCTTGAGTGGAGGAGTTTCGCTTCGTACAAAGTTACATTCTCTACATTTTGCTAGGTATGCGTTAAGAATAAACAGCTTCTTTACCTAATAATTGAAAGCAGCGATAATTGAATACAATGAACTATGAAATAAAGCACAAAAACATGAAATGAAGACATTATAATATTATGATTGAAAACGAATACGAATCTCATTGGTACGTCTATGACACCCATTCAAAAGTTTTTTTCTCACAAAAAATACTCTTATCACACATTAATAAACGTAAGTTGCCCCCAAACATGAACGTATGGTGCGAATCGAATCGTTATTATGCCGGTTATAATTCCATCGAAAGGTTAGTTTGAACATCAAAGTAGTTGAAGTGGGTAATTGAATCAGCTTGTATTAATTAGATGGATAGACGAATTATCGCAATGAATGGAAGGGTTTCATTATGTATTTGTTATAACCGGTTGTGTGAGGAAATTTGTATTGTAATAATGAGTAGGTATTTTGATTTGTACATATAGTTTTATTGTTATGTTCAGTTATTACTTATTTTATTACGTCTTATGTTAGTGGTGAAAGTTTTATTTACAAGTTAAGCAAAACACACTTGAATGAAATAAATAATAATGAAAAATAAACATTGATTGTGAATAGTATATTGAATAAATGAGCAAATAAATAGGTATCTAGTTTTGTATTAAAGTGTTGATTAGTTTTTTTCATTCGTCATCAAATTAATTTCTCTAGTATTGAGTGACTTTTGATTTACATTATTAAGTAAAGCGAATGAAAAGACTTATTTCTAAATGAAACGAGAAATTTCAAGATGAAGTCCTTGAGGGCTTAATTATAAGTCCTTTTATTGTGAATAGTTTTATTCGTCTAATACTAGTTATATTGATAGAATGAATTGCTTTTAATTTTGAAACAAAAAATAATCTTCAAAGTGAACAATGATAGGAATATTGTATTTCTAAGTAAAACTGAAGATCAAGTCAATACAATAAAGTCTAGAAAGTTATTGGTTTTATAGCCTGGACTTGGAATTTATTTTATTTGTACTTTAAACTACTCAGGTTATAGGAGCATGCGATTTACAAGATTTAAGGGAAGGAATATGATTGTTCATATTGTATAATACCTAGTGTGTATGTAAAAATATCAGAATGAAGATGGAAAAAGACTTTTATAATCATTCAAACTAGTGTTGATTAACAGATAATAATTTCACAGGTCAATCATTAAAAAATGAGTTGTTTTTTCGATAAATAAAAATAAAGCAGACTCACACATTTACCAATAGGTATTTAGCTGTTAATAAACAACATTTTGACGTCTTTCGAATAACTTCTAGCCAAAGTGAGACTTGGAGATCTCCCAAACAGGCAAGTCCACAAACATGGTTAACCCAAGTTCACAGGTAGTAAGGAAATTACGTTATCTCTGTATATAAGCGTAGTGAGGATAATTAGAGGGCTCTGTGCAAACAATGGCAGTTACTAATTGATGGGCAGAGGTTGGAGGATGTTTAGATTTCATTTCTAAGAAACCCTAACGAATACTTGTTATTATCAAATTGATAAGGTTTTTTTTGTTTATTTACTTTTAATCAGTAATGTTTGAATTTGTTATTTGCAATTTAATGAATGTTTACAATGTCAATATATCGTTGTTTTATCAGCTTATAAGAAAAAGCACATGTAATATAATATAATATACTATAGGCATCAATTGAAATTTTAATTAACTAATGAATTGCACTTTAAGGTTCGGTAGCATTTGGAAACAACATCTTAAATCTGGACAGCAGAACTTAATAAAGATGTCCTTTACAGACAAATACTATAAATATGAATGTATCTTCATATCCTCGCCAATTCTTCAGTTGTGTTGAAATATTTGTGATTGATCAGCCTCTCCGCCCCTTCGCGGTACCATTTCATTAAAGCCAAATACATGACATTTGTGGTGTCAAAGTATTTCCTTTGCCCTTAGGGTTGTCAGAACTTAAACTATGTAAGAATGTTACTTATTGAGGAACTTAAATGAATTAAGATTTGAAAACTTTATGATAGTTTTGGAACTTGTATGGCGATAACATTGCAGTTTAAGTATCTATATTATTGACGTTTCAAATTAAAAAAGAAAATATTTTCATTTTGAAATTAAAAAAAAAATGTTGTGTATTTCTAAATCACACTGTTAGTGATATAAGATACGACTAGTAGAAAATATTATATATATTTTAGGAAATTGTATAAAAAATAATCGTTATGTAAATGCGGAATAATTATCTCAGTAAAATACAATCTCCAATAAAAAATGTGGCAACTGGCAACCCTGTTTATTTACATCGTGACTGTATATTAGTATATATATATATATAATATATACATATAGTGTATATTAGTATTTAACTTATTCTTGAACATACACTCCAACTGTAGCTTTTTTCAAAAAAAGGTGATGTGTCTGAAAATAATCTTTATTTAGATCTTTAGTCAGACTGTTGCTTAAAATATCTCACGACAAGTCGAGATACTAAGCAAGTATATAATATAATAATCTAAGTATCGAAGACATTAATCAATTATGTCAGCTGACCACGCTTCCTTCAACAAGATTTAAATTCAATTTTATGCCTTTGTGGCTTGTGGTCGGAATAATACGTGCTTTGAGACGCTAGTAATAATACAATAGTGTAGTTACAATAATCGAGCGATAGACTTAATAGAATTAAGTATTAACCAATAAAATGAAATGCATAAAATATTTCTAGATTCTGTTTTGATGTAGTGGAAAAAAGCAATGTTAAAACTATTTTAAACTTTATACTAAGATACACAAATACCTATAGTTCAAGATAATAATGGAAACTTGTGTATATTATGAGTATTCTTATATCATTACGTCGATGAAGCAAAGGCTCTATCATATCTTTAGTTTGATCTCCAAATACAAAATCTGAATTTAACAAAATGTCTCGGTATGATAGGGTATACAACAGATAATTGGCCTGATAGAAAATGGGTGCAACTAAAATATAAAAATATAATATACAATCATTATGTTATATTTTTTCAACAGTAAGAATTACATAAAAAACATAGCATGCTTGCTGTTTCATTTCACGTATTAACACATTGTACTCAGATCAATGTATGACCCGAACAAAATACAAGTAACGTAAACAACACAGAATGTCCTCAGCGAAACCACCTCTCCATATATTAGTGTTACACCTCTGATTCCATTCAGCGTTGCCTCTCGGGAGCTGTTTACAAGTTACTCGTGCCTCTGTAATCACAGATACGCCATAAATTGTGGAAACTCTATTTACAGCGCGAAATAATTTAATTCTAGCCCTTTGTATATTATGTGTAAGAAGTTACTATGTATTACAGAAAGTCGAATATTTATCCGTTTATATTAGAATTTTCGGGAAAACCATGAGTATTAGGTATTTTATTGTACCTACGTGTTAAAAATACTAAAGTAATATGAAATAATAACGAAAAATACAGTCAGATAAACAGGGTTACTTGAAAAACACCAGCAACCTCGTAGGACAAGATAGGTAACAATATCATAAGTAACAACATTTGTTCTACGACTTTTGGCATAACGCAATAAATTATTTTTAAATGGTTTTTTCCCCCCCTTCCCCCTCTCGTTCGTTTCTTATTTACGTAATTTTTGGGAGGCGTAGAGTTTATAATATTCAAACGGAAAATTAAATGAATATTTATTTTTGTATGAAAATAAAATCTAACAAATTATCAAAAGTCGTAGAACAAAATATGTTGTTGCTTATGATGTTAGCTATCTTGTCCTGCGAGGTTGCCGGTGTTTTACAAGTAACCCTGTATTATTGATATTATTATTGTCAGATGTTTTATTTATTAAATAGGTTTGAAGTCGGTTCCAAGCACTATAAGCACTTATTATTAAGCCCGTGCACAGCACATCTAAATAATATGTAGTAATTATAATAATATCAAATCTTTTTTTTATTTTTTATCATACGACCAGTTGAACATTGTTCTATTGCACTTACTTTATAAATTATGTTATATTGTGGAATATCCTAAGTACCTATAGCCGTCTGTTCCCGTTAGGTACAACTGTATAGTTTCATATAAAGTTTAAATACATTGAAGTCGTTCTTATTGGCGCTCGTCGGACAGAACTTGTGGCGCGGAAACAACTTGAAGTTTTCCAGAGGCGAAGAAGAATTTATTGTGGAAATATCTCGGACGTACCGGCTCTTTACATTTTAAACTTTATTTCATATATTTTTGTAACAATTTTATTATAAACTGGCGCGATTTATTTGTGAAATATCCGGGCGCAAGGTGAGAATTGCGAGAAAATAGTGCCATTTTAGAGATTTTACCGATATTATGACCTTAGGAAATCATTTTGTGGTATCTCGTATTCTTTGTACTCGATGCTTTTATTATCATCGTGGCAAGAGCATGTTGTGGTTACATTAATTGTAAAGATGATGACAATAATATTACCACACTATTACAATATCATATTACTTTACAACCATGCCGCTTTGCGTTCCCTCTCTGCGTATAATAATCGTCCGGGGAAGGACCGATTTCTAAAATGTTGTATAAATATTAGATTATTATCAGCCTCATTTAAATAAATATAAAGCTATTATTTAGAGTTGACAAAAATAAAAACGGTTGGGTTATACCTACCTAAATATAGATGTGTAATGCGCTAAACGTGTGAAGTTTTAAGTTTAACTCGCTTCCCAAGTGTGATGAAATATTATGTAGTTTGTTTTTATCCTTTTACGTATGTATTTGTTATTGTTCCTGTAAAAGAGTTTCTAGAGTTCTCTTCTCGTTTGATGTTTTTATACGGTATGACTTATGAGTAAAGTACCTATAGATAATAATTATGCTCTTTCATATAATATTCAGTTAAATGTAATTTTACGCGAATAAAATTATATTACATCGTAAAGAAGTCATTTTCATAAGGTACCTAAGTGTTCATATTGTTACGAATTTGCAATATTATATTATGAAACTCGTATTATTACGCACATTCTTTATGAAATTGAGTCTAGACTAGTTCACTCCCACGGATTTATCTGCGTTACATGAGATCTTTTGTTTGCAAACATGAGTTATATTTCATTATAATATAAATAAGCCTAAACACTGTAACCTAAAATTCTGCGCAATTGAGTCTTTTGTATTCAAAACAATGAAGATTGTTCAACGTTTGAAACTAAAGTGACGTATTTATACCTAAAATATTTATTATTTTGCCTGAAAACTAAGAAGTATAGACACAAGATCAAATATCTACATTTAATATTGGGCAATTCTGCGAGCCAATATATTATTTTTACGCAACTCATGTACCTACTCTTGAAATGTATGATGTAGAATTTATAATATCATTTCGCATTAATTGAGGAAAAAATGTTAGTTAAAAATAGCTCTACTTTATTATATTTATACAATTTTCTAATTTCAGTGAAAAGCAAAAAGTATATTTAGATCGATTATGATATAATTTTTCTTATCTAATAGTTGATTTATTGAATACTTAGTACCTATGCTTGGTACTTTTTCAGTAGATTTAATTCCAGTAGGTAGGTAATATGGTCGCGATACTGAGCTAGTAAATTATAAAGCGAGTCTTTGTCTTAAATTCCAGCCTTTTTGTGATATTGAACATAATATTACACAAAGGATGAAAGAGGATAAAAATTACAGCTTTGAGCGAGTTTTTAAAAATTAAGATATTTAACATGAATGGCATCGCTTTAAAATTATGTAATTTTTTATTAAAGTTTTTTCTTATTACGATAATTACTTAGGAGTTCAAAGTTCTTTGTCAACTTAATGTAGCACATATTAATGTTATTATAATAATTAATGAGTAATAGTAACTTTTACGTTGATGTGAAATGTCTATACCTATTATTCACTTAAAAAGTGATTTTTATAACATGGTTTTCAATAATAACGCAAAAGCTATACACACAACTATTCTGAGAACAAATGGGAATTATTCAAACAAGATTACGTATAGATATTGCTTAGAAAATCAATCACATACATAGAGACAGGGATATAGATAATAGACTAAACAAACATAATTATGTATTCTGAATTTCATTAAATAAAATGTTTGTTACATATAATATTACGTTTTCACTTATTACCTACTAGCTTACCGCCCGCGGCTTCGCCCACTTTGTCTAAAACCTAATAAATTACATACTTAAACCTTCCTCTTGAATCACTCTATCTATTAAAAAAACCGCATCAAAATCTGTTGTGTAGTTTTAAAGATTTAAGCATACAAAGGGACATAGGGACAGATACGACTTTGTTTTATGACAGATACGACTATGTAGTGATTTGTATATAGTCTTAGTTTAATAAGGGTTGCTGATATAATAAATGGCTTTGACCAAAAATCTATTTGTTTCGTGAATATTCTTTAAGTTTATAGTCAGTAACTGCAAATATTCTTCTTTTAACCCTTGAAGGTTATATGTTTATTGTCAATACAACTTACACATCACGCAATCTTATACAAAATTTGTGATCAAGATATTTTCTTCTAGAGTCTATAAAGAAACATTCAATTAAAATGTAATAACATAAAATATGTTGCTTCAATAAATTTTATAACAGTAAAAGGCAATATTTTTACATAATATAAGTGAATCATGAATTATTATCTTCTTCAACTTTTTTAATCAATGTTAAACTAATCCGTACTTTTTTCCTTCTTGTATGGGTCAAATAACTTTGAGAAGGAAGGAAATAGAATACTGCTTAAAAATTCAATGTTCATTATTATTTAGGGGCTAAGGTTACGCATTTTATGTTTATCAATTATTATTATACCGTTTAGTAATTCATTCTAAAACAAAATTGGAGAGTTTTTGAAGGGAAACTTCTTTATCGGGGTTGGAAAAAAATTTAGTGCATTTTTTCGTTACGCGTGACATTTTTCCGTTACGCGCCATCTTTTTTTTATCCCTACCACGCGTGATTCGACGTATTTCTGTGAAGTTGCATAATATAGTAAATAATTTTTGGAAAATAAGGTAATAAAGAAGTTTTACTTCTTACGTGTGTACTGTGTACACTAGTACACGGACACATTTTTTTAATATTGTATGACATAGTCATATCATTTTAGTGGGTATAATATTATTACATTATGCTTTAATTTGCCTAACATTAAAATGAATTTACGCAAAAGCAGATGGATTGATTTTAATGAAATTAATTACACAGACGATTCTATATTGACATGTTTATTGTTGATATCATCATTTTGATTGTTTTTAGATTTGATTATAGATGTATATGCTGTTATAACGCAAGAGACGCCGGGGCATGTTACTCTAGTGTAATTGTACAAAGCTGTGGCAATTTCCGCGATGCAAGCGCGACCCAATTCATGAAGAAAGACATTTCCTTATTAATTATTCTTAAAACCCTCATTACATACAAAAACTTTGTAAAATGTTCTTATAATTTGTAAATCAAAGGCTAAGTGCGCACTTGGCTTTGAAGTTTACGAAATTTGTTCATAAAAACTTCGCTAATTAACTTTCGGCTAAAGGAATTAAAAACTTTTTATCCTCCGAATCCTTTCACGAATGATAAATACTAGCTGTTTACTGTGACGTTGTTCAACTTATAGTTAGGCCTTTGGAGTTTCTTTGTTATTTGTGTTCCAAATAGCATAAGTAGAAGTAACTTGTAAAATAGGTACCTACGGTAGTACCTACTGTTAAAAATTCATGTCAATAATTGTAACGATTTTTAATATTAAAATGACATAATATTTTTTTTTAATATTATCTTGAGAATGTTCATGAAATTCTATATAAAGAAATATTTCTTCCTATAGGTAATATTATAATATTAATAGTTATTCACAATTTCGTAACACTTCATTCAAAGAAATGTTTAAAAATGCATTTAAAATAATCTCATGTTAAAGAAGCGTCCCTCGGAACTGGGAGGTCGCAAGTAGATCTTCATTACTCCTACAATCCGCTCTAACTCGACCGTAAATATTAAAAACCATTATTTATTATCCAATCACAGTCCCGCGTGGTTTCCTGCACATTTTAATTAAAACTTTAATAACGTATGATGCTTTTGTTTTTAAGGGATTTCTTGGAAATACGTTTTTAAGATGTACTGTTTATTTGCGTTAAGATACTGTTTTACATGAAGTTTTTATTTATTTATGAGAACTAGGATTATAGTTAAAACTGTAGGTAATTCCTATAAGTTATTTACAAGTGCAGAAATCCATTCTTAAAATTAATGCATGGCTTGTAACGATGACGAACCTAAACGTTTAAAAATGCAATAATAATATGCCTTTGCATAACAATGACGATATAATGACGTTATATTATGTAGAGTTGATAGTTATATAAATATTGAAGAGGTTTCTTTCGACATAATACCTAACTACATTTGAAACATAAAAAAGTATATATTATGGTATAAAATCGGCATAATATGCAAGCTTGAAAGATAACACACCGATTTAAACGTAAAAATCCAGGAAAGCATCTAAACGTGTACAGGTCATTTAATATAGCTCAGTAACTGTTGTGAATGAATAATGAAAGGTAAATAGAGGAAGGGACGAACAGCGAAACATGTGAGTTTGTTTGCTATATAACATTTACACTGCTTTATGAATTCATGTAATAATATGAGCTCCATATACATAAAGCTGAGCTACCTACACAGGTATTTCTATCTATATTTTATTTAAAAATAATGTATTACTTACATATAATATGTACGTTCTTTTTGTGCATCATAATTTTTTGGGCAGCATAAAGTATTATGTAGAAAAATGTTTAAATGATAACAAATTTTAGTTCGTTGTTAATGTATATTATGAAGTTTATATTTAGCTAGTTATATGCTCAGGTCTATATAAAAGTATTTTATTTGTAGTATCTACCTCAACGTTATAATATAGTTGATCTACCTAGTATCGAGGAGCGATCAAAATATAGCGTGAAGCCAATTTCCAATATTTAATGAGATATTTTAACCTTCAAAACGTTTTGAATCCAGCAACCCTGATAGTTCGCTTCGTTGAATCGCAGCCACGTGGACTCGTGCAGCAAATTATTTTACTTGAAAAATGCCAAGTAGCAATATAAAGCTTTTTTATAAAAATCTCATCACAGGATCACGATAATATCTATTTGAGATACCCATACTGTGAAACTAATGAAGCGATTTTATCTATTTTAGTACTGTAATTCAATGTTATTTAAAATATACGATGATAGTCTTTTTTTTTTTCAATAACGAAATTAACATGATAATATTAAAATAAAATACATGGCATTTTAATAATCACATTGGGTAGAAAAACTTTATATACCATTGCTTCAATTCACTCCAACGATAAATAGACATCATATCAAAGTAATATTATAGTTGTATGCGGTGAGAAATCATGTACCTACATAATAATAATTATTATGTGTTCTGTTCG
Source organism: Colias croceus (assembly GCF_905220415.1). Taxonomy (NCBI): domain Eukaryota; kingdom Metazoa; phylum Arthropoda; class Insecta; order Lepidoptera; family Pieridae; genus Colias; species Colias croceus. The sequence goes on along the minus strand of NC_059552.1, from coordinate 10,473,897 downwards.
GATATCTCGCTGATTGCGTAATATGATCCAGTCAGTAATTGACATTAATAAAGGAGAAATTAAAATCTTAATATATAATATATAAATCTTGTTTCACAATGTTTGTCCTCAATGGACTCCTAAACCACTTAACCGATTATAATAAAGTTTTTGAGAAAGCGGGCGAAGCCGCGGGCGGTAAGCTAGTAATTAGTATAAAATTTTCAATACTTGTTGGAATAACGATTTTTTGTGAACAAGCCACCTACGCATTAACTTATCATGGATTTAATATAAACCTGAAAACACATAAACGTATTTTCTAGGTATTTGATTCATTAGTTCATTACAACAAATCTCATCTGATATTATTAAAAGTAAATTGTAATTTATACTAAAACTAAAAGAACAATACAGAAAGCGATATCGACGGAATTATTTTGATATTTTCCCAAAAACGGCTAGAAAAGATTTGCTAGATTAAGCATTTTCTTTATTTAGACGGCGATCGTGACCGAGAGAACACGAAAAATATCCTATATCAGCTGCGCAGTCAGTATTTTGTTTTGGTACATACAAAATATTGGTTTCCAGTATTGAAATCGAGTTGACATTTTGTTTCTGTTTCGTTTTTGTATCCGTTGATAACACTTCGCGGATTTTTTTTTCTCTCTGAAATTTGAAGCTCGTGAACATACAGCCAAACTTCATCTATGTATATGTACTACTAATGGTTTTAGCGTGATGATATACAGCCTGCCTTCCTCGATAACTCAAACTCAAAAACTCAAACTCAAACATTTATTTATTCAATTAGACTTCTTCGAGAAGCACTTATGAAACGTCAATACATATTTTTATCATTTACCACCGATTCGGAAAGCAGTATCTATGGAGAAGAATCGGCAAGAAACTCCATAGTTGCTCTTTTAAATCATTTCAGTATTACAATTTAATTTTACAAAATATGTAAGTAACCGTACATCATAATATGCCAAAGAACTGTCCTGCGGTTCTCACGCGACAACCCTCCATGGGTTTTTATCTTCCATATATTCCTTAATGCTGTAATAGGCTCTCTGAACTAAGACGTTTTTTACATAATTCTTAAATTTAGCACTACTAAACTCTTTAATACTATGAGGAATTTTGTTGTAAAAAAGTATACCTTGACCCATAAATGAATTTTTAACTTTAGCTAACCGGTAAAATGGCATTTCAATTTTATTTCTGTTCCTTGTGCCATAACAGTGTCTATCTCCTACTCTTGTGTGTAAGTCTGCGTTTTTGTGTACATATAAAATATTATTAAATATATACTGTGATGGTACAGTGAGGATACCAGTATTCTTAAAGAGATCTCTTAGTGAGTCCCTAGCACGTAAATTATATATAGAGCGTATGGCTCTTTTCTGTAATATAAATATAGTTTCAATATCTGCAGCCCTGCCCCATAGCAGAATTCCATAGGACATAATGCTATGAAAGTAGCTAAAATAAACCAATCTAGCCGTGTCTACATCGGTGAGATGCCTTATTCTTCGAACTGCATATGCAGCTGAACTAAGCTTAGCAGCGGTGGCGGCAACATGGGCCCCCCATTGTAACTTCTCATCTAGTGTCAATCCAAGAAAAACAGTAGAATCCACAGGGTATAATACCTCCCCGTTTAAAATAATATCCCTTTTCACCTTTTTTACATTTGGAAGGATAAATTCTACACAATTTGTTTTTTTTGCATTTAATAATAAATTATTAGCAGTGAACCAATTGGATATGCGTAAAAGAGCAGAGTTTACTTCGTCAACGTTTGAGTCATGTCTATCCACATTAAATATTAATGAGGTATCATCTGCAAACAGTACTATTTCACACATATCCTGCAAATAATAAGGTAGGTCATTAATATATACTAAGAACAAAAACGGTCCTAAGATAGATCCCTGCGGAACACCTATGTTAATCGGCGCACCGCGAGATTTCTCTCCATTAACAACAACGGTTTGTACCCTGTTCTGAAGATATGAAGCTATGAGGTCCTGAGATAAACCTTTAATACCATAAAAATTTAGTTTCCGTAATAGAGTGGTATGTTCTACACAGTCAAAAGCCTTAGAAAGGTCACAGAATATCCCTAAAGCATTCTTTGAATTTTCCCATGCTTTATATATATGTGACAAAAGAACTATTCCAGCATCAGTAGTAGAGCGCCCCTTTGTGAAACCAAACTGTTTGGCGTGCAGTAAACCATTTGATACAAAATGACTACATAATTGGTTTAAAATTAATTTCTCGAAGACTTTGCTCAAAGTTGGTAAAATGGAAATTGGCCTATAGTTATTACAGTCTTCTTGGTCACCACTTTTAAATAAAGGAATTACTTTACTTAACTTTAATAAATCAGGGAATATACCAAAGTCACAACATTGATTAAATATAAACGCTAAGTGGTTGGCAATGTTTTCTATAATATTATTTACTAAATTTACAGACATTCCCCAGAGATCACAAGTTTTTTTTTAAGTTTAATGTTTTAAAAGTTTTAACAATTTCCTCTGCAGTCACATGTCGCAATTCAAATAATAAATTACACTCAGCAACATGGTCCCTCAAGTAGGACTCCGCAAGCGCTGATGACGAATTTAATTTTTCGGTAATACTAGCAGGGACACTACTAAAAAAATCTTCAAAAGCAAGCGCAACATCAGCACTTTTGTCAATGACCCTACCAGCATTAACAAGTTTTATGGTACTATTTGATTGGCTTTTGCCCATTTCACCATTAATAATTGACCAAACCGTTTTAACTTTGTTATCAGAGTTGCGTATTTTATCTCTGACATACAAGCACTTGGCAGTGAAACAAACTTTTTTAAAAGTTTTTGAATAATTTCTAACATAACTAAGAAATGACATGTCTTTGTTATATTGTTTCATGCCATATAACTCATATAAAACGTTCCTGCATCTGTTTATACTAGGTGTTGCCCATTGGCTAAATGGTAAATCCTTGGTAATACTTAAAGATTTAACTTTAAAGATTTTTTCAAACTCATTATGAATTAAATTAAAAAGATTTGTAAACATTTCACAAGGATTATTATGAAAGGATTGATCATTCAGGCCAGGCAATTTATTATTAATATTATCTCTAAATTTATGAATGCCTTTTTTAGTTATAGGCCTAACATTAATTCTTTTAAATGTAGGTATGCAATCCCATTCAAAAACTACTTTCTGGCCACAGTGATCCGAAGTCAGTGTATTGAGAATATTTTTTTCTAAAAAGTTACAATCACAGTAAACATTATCAATACAAGTTGCAGAACTAGGTGTAATTCGTGTGGGTTCATCAAAAAGTTTATGTAAATTAAATGATTGAAATAAATTAACTATTCGTGTTGCCGTTTGTGTGTGTGAAAGTAAATCAATATTAAAGTCTCCACATACTATAACCTTCTTTTCACTTCTGCTCAAACGCTTTAATATTTCTTCCATGACTGTCTCAAACATATTATAGTCACTGGAAGGAGGCCTATAAACGCAAACAATAATGTAACGCTCAAGTTCAACACAGGACAGTTCAATGGTGCGTTCTATAGATAGACTAACAATGTCAGTTCGTTCTTTGCATTTTACACTATTGTGTACAAAAATAAGAGAACCTCCATGAATAGCATGTTTCCTAAAGTATATACTTTTTAACTCATAATTATCAACATTTATTAACAACTGACATTGTTTAAGCCAATGTTCTGTTACACAAAAAACTTTAATACTATAATGATTTAAGAATAATTCTATTTCTAATAATTTGCTAGCCAAGCCTTGAATATTTTGATGTACAATGGAAAAAGGCTGCTTAGCTGTTGTCATAAATACTAGTTTAAATTTAGCTTAGGGCTAATTTTTCTGTCAACACTTAACCTAGGTTGGTGTATATAATTACTACTACATAAAATTATAGTAGATCGATGGTCTGATACAGAACATGTACCAGACTGGTTAATAATTTTATATGCTATTAACATAGCAAGTTCTTTCTTATATCTAAATGGCAGATACACTGTATTCCTTGTCATAAATGGGCTAACTAGCACCGAAATATGTAATTTTTCAAAACGGATCAGTATAGTTTCTGAGATTAGCGCGTTCAAACAAACAAACTCTTCAGCTTTATAATATTAGTATAGATTGTAGAATAGTTGAGAGAAACCGCAGGAATAAAGTGACACTGGAAGGTTACGAAGAATCACATAAGCTAAACAATATATTTTTTAGAAAATTCGAACTGTCATTGAAAGTCTGTCGTTACAACATTTAGACCAATAGCATTTGAGTTAGTTGTGACGTCACGATTGTTTTGTATTAGGAATGCCTTCGGGAAATAAAACCTCATTATTGTTTATTTTCTTTTGTGCATTATAATATGATAATTTGTTATTGTTAACTAATTACTTGTTATTGTTATGTTAATTGCGTAATAAAAGAAGTTACAATAATATTATAATTAATGAGGTACCTAATGTTTGTGAAAATTTCAAGATATATTTTGTAAACATAGTAATTGTTCTTTTGTAATATTTATTGAAAGAAATAAAATGTAATAACATAATTTAGCTGTGTTTGTAAATAATATTTACTAACAATGTTATTGAAAAGAAAATGCGATATTGAATTATCCGATCCGATTGGAAAATATGAACAAAAAATAAATACAGTAATGCAAATTGTTAATTGCATTGTGAAGATTTGTTTTAACGTAAAGTTATAAAATTACATAATAATATAAAACAATTTTAACTTCATATCTAATTTTCGTTCCAATTTTTAACCTTACAATACTCTTCTATCATCATAAGTTGCAGTAGGTACCTATTTATAGTTCCGAAAAAATGGCAGTCAGTCCAGTTCTAGTTGATCGACGTTCGCTTATCAAAACACGGTTATCAGCAAAACAGCGCAGTCACAATAACACCACAAAAAACAGATCAAAGCGGGGTCTCAATTGACCAACATTTTTTCCGAGTTCAAAGGCGAAGTTAGTTACAAAGATACAATCTGAGCGCTCCGGTAACGTTCCTTTGCCTCTAAACACAAACCTCGCTAAATTAGATGAAGGTACGCTGTTAGTAAAGGGAATACGATATCGCTTTGAGCGTCGTTATGTTTTAAATCTTTTTCCTTTGGCTTCCACGATTCGGATAGTTAGGTATGGGAAATTGTGCGCGGGTAAATGTAATGTTTTTATGTATTGGTAAATGTGATGGCCGAAATCGGTGGACCAAGACGTTTCAATGATGCAAGTTACACATAAGTGTACAAATTTATAATAATATTGGGTTTTAACCATAGGTTGTCAATATAAAATAAAATATGGAGGCCGCGACACATAACTCCAAAATATAACCCAAAATTCATGCAGACGGACAAAAATATTCTTTTAAATTAAGCAAATCAATTAAAGTAACTCTATACGAAGATAATATTATGTACTGAGTAGATGTGTTCGATGTACTTTATGTGTAAGATAAATCTTAATTTCCTCGCCTTTATATGTTGTAGGTAGTATTCAGTACTAATTCGATTTTCTTAATCCCTCAAAGAATAAGAAGCTTTCAAACCCAGGTACACCGTGCTATTCATTAGACTTGTGTGTTGTGAAAAGAAAATAGGCATTGAAAATAATTAAAGGCTCTTTCCTTTATACTTAAGTACTTACTTAAATATTTCGATGTTCTCAAAACCGTATCTTGCCGATAATTAATAATCTAACTAGATTTAATCTTACCCGGGTATCGCTAATAAACAATAAATTGTCTAGAAATGGGTTGCTTATCGCCAGAACGCGCCAGACTAGCTCAGACTAAATGGACGATAAGAGGCAGAACGGCCAGGCACCTTTTAATTCAGCCCGTCTGTCTGCTTGTAAAGAAAATAATTAACTTTTTCGACTCTCGTCCTAATTAGGGGAACGGCCGCTGCATGACAAAAGAAAGGCTGGGATATTTTGAATTCATGCGAAACTTGCGAGTGTGTTTAATCAAAAGCAAATAAAATCTCTGAAAATGAACATGGAATTTTTTGAATTGGTTGTTCTGAAGTTTATATGAATTGAATGCAAGGCATCCTTGTGTGTGATCCTTGGTTTACGTGGAACGGTGGTGTTTAACATGCGATGAAAGAAATGGGGTTAAGTATATATTTTATGTTAATAAAATCTATGGGTTACAAAATCTTCATCTAAACTGAGTAAAAATGATACTGAAAAAATTGAGTACAATTAATATTATGTACATCAATAAATCGATAATGATAATTGCAGAAATTCTATAAATTTAAATTGATAATAAATGCACTATGAACACTTTATTTTTTTTTTCACTTTAATAACAAATACATACTTGAAAACTTAGCGTATTCTACACAACTTCTCACATAACTCTGATGTAGTAAAATGTCCGCCTCTATGTCCACGCTATTTCAATTCATTCGTTGTGCCAATCTATAAAATTGGCAAAATTGGTATAAATATTTTACATAATGATTCTTACCTATAAGTAGATGAATACCAAACAAACTAATCAGTTCCCGCGACTCGACTATCTGATAATGTAACGATTAAGTACAAATCGGCCAGTTTCAATAATTATCAACGTACAAACAGACTGACGGATTGCGTAATTATTACCCGGTGTTTGCTTTCTGACTATCCTTGAAATGGGTGCATAGTTGTTAATTATATTTATAGTGTAGTTTTGGATATGTTTAGAATTAAGTAGTTAGTTTTGCTGGGTTCCGCGGCAGAAATAAGAAATAGAAAAGAATTAGTACCTAGTTGTGTGCGTCATAATTTCAGCTTTTGCAAAACTTTTGATTATTATGAAGTGGACAGTTAATGTATAATACATTATAATCCTTTGGTTAATAAAAATACAATTATTATTTTTCTTTGCGTAGAATTCCCTTTATTAATAATAAAAAATTGCGGTCGTTTAATGGTTAGCAAATAATTGATATAACCACAAGACCACGGACTCTTATTTCCGAGACCTGAGGAAAAAACTTATTGTATAAAATAAAAAGCTCGTAATAGATTATAACAACGAATTCTGTGGTAATTTGTGTTTGTGTGCATGTTTGTGAAATCTCCACTAATGAAAATTATAAATCTAGTGTGTAAGTAACTGTATTTCGTTTTCAAAATGCAACCGATTTATGGGAATTTTGTAATCTAAATAAATATTTTATATTACCTTACATTACGTTATCAACATTATCCTTGTCATTCTCATAGACTTTTGTTTACTCCGACCAGGCGCAGCGTAGCATCTTTTATACCTACATAAAAGCACATAAACAACGCTCCCTTCGTTCCATTTCATATTTCCAAGGAATCAATCAGAGCTGTCGCAATGCGGTTCCGGGATCTAATCTGCGCCGCTATTTACAAGCGTGTACATTTCATTAGCACATTCACACTTTTCATTGAGCTTTATGGATGTTACAATTGTTTATGGTAGATGTAGGGTGATGTAGGTTAAATTTTTTGTCGTGTATTACCTGGGTAAAAGGGGGCCTAGGTGGTAATGTAGACTTTCATCTAGCGTTGTAGATACTATAGAGCTGTTGATTTGTGCAAAAGTAATAAATATACGCTAAGTGTGTTTAAAATATATGCAGAATAGGATTATGGAATGAATGTGATTATGATATTATGATAACCGCTCTTAACTTAAGGGTAAAATTAAACAAAAATATTTAAGGAACAGGTAATAGGCATTGGTAATATTTTTCTGTGCGTTATAATCGCTTGTATTTATTAATTATTATCGTATGTCGGATACAGCGTGAATTGTGCTATTCATCTTAACAAATCATATTTTAATACTTATTATATAAAAACTGAACATTTATTTGGTACCACAAACATCGATCTTATTTTATAAGCTCCCAACTCCGGTTCTTCAGAAGAAAAATCTTCAAATATTTCAACTTGAACACCCGTGTAGCGGCGGAAAATCTCGAAAAGTTTTGAAATTGATAGCGTACCAGGAAAAACACGACGCGGCAACAGCCTTCAGACATGGTGTCAAAGGTCGAGATTCGAGCGACACCATGATCTAATACTTAATGCAAGGATTCCGATGCCCTCTTTGTACTCTCCATACCTCTAGAAAGACGACACCTTCCACAGTAACGCTATACATTGCGTACTAAATTAGCACTTACTTCTAAAGCTGCTTTCGTCACCCAGCAATGTAAGGTATCTTGAATGTTGTTACCGTGTGTGGTAGGTGGGTAAAAGAATGGCGAATCCATCGGACGCTCAGTTTTAATTAAACGGTGACAATTATTGAACGAATCGAAGTGTCACAGATAATCTTTTATAATTAAGGGAAGAATGGCAGCATTAAGTGGAGATTGCTGGAGGTGTACATTACTGTAGTATATGAAGTTATTTTGCGTGCTTTAAAAGTAAGAGAGAAAAATCTAGCTAACTTGTTTGTCTCACTTATCTTTATGAAAATCCATAAATAGAATGTTCTAAGATTTCATGTGTTACTTAAGAACAATCAAAATGTTACATTATAATTAATCGCTTATATATAAATATATATTTATTTTATTTATTTATTTATCCAATACAATAATACAATTCATTATAACTTAAATTAAACTGGCGCAAACATAATCTCTTTAGAGATTTACCGCGCGCCAGCGCCGTCGACATACAAAATAAAGATACGATAATATTGACAAACAATAATACAACATTATTACATACATTCATTTACAGAACCAACAAAAATATTTCGCAACATCCAAGTACATCCTTTATCCAATGATCGCAGAAAACAACACTCGTGGGTAGAAACAAAAAAGAATGATCTACGTCTTATCGCAACTGCGGTCTGCACTCCGCACCCACAGGGTGTTGATTTTCGTTTACAGTTAATTAGTTTATAAATTGAATGAAATTTTCTACACAATTATAATACGTCAGTAGATAATGTATGTGTGTATTTATGTATATATACACATATACACACACACATTATGGCGTTAGTCTATATTATACATAATTTTTAAACATGTTCGTAATTATGAATATTTATCAATAATTAATTTTTCATAGTAGTTTTTTAGTTTTATTTTAATATTTTTATTTGTTAGTGTATCTTTGAGTGTTTTAGGTAGTCTATTTATTAAGTTAGGAATTACGTAGTTCAAAGTTCTCTTTCCATATTAAGGTTATTATAGCTTGGTAACTGTAGAACTGAGAGGTCCGCCCTACGAACTGAATAATAAGAGTGTTTTATTTTGATGATATTATCTGTAAAAAAGTGTTCTTTTAATAACACTAATTCAACTTGTTCGTGAATAGGTAATATTTTTAGAAAAGAGAATAATTTACTATAGTCGTCATTGTAAGTTGTTTTTAGATTACTTGGCACAATTACTTTTAGGATACGTAGCTGTAGTGAAAAAATACTGTCGAGATGTGTTTTGTATGTTCTCCCATAGCTTGATAGTCCGTATAGTATTATAGACTCCACCAGAGCTTTATAAAGTAACAGTAGCGTTTTGTATGGCACTTTGTATTTGATTAGAGAGAATTTAGCTAATATGGCTCTTAGCTTATCACAAACGTGGTTTATGTGAGCTTTCCAATTTAATCGATCGTCAATGATTAAGCCAAGATATGTGTGATTGCTAACGAGACCTATAGCGTCACATGAGCAAACATGTATAGCGTCGCATTTTTTGGAATGTAGGCAACTATGATTATGAGCTTTTAATTTTGGTGAAATTGCACTGCGGTTATGACTTGAACTAACGTACATTAATTTTGTTTTGCAAGCATTGAGTACTAATCCTGCGTCGTAGGACCACCTAATGAGAGTATCAAAATCACTTTGAAGTTTTGTTAGAGCCTCATCTACACTATTACCAGTTGAAACTAGGCACGTATCATCAGCAAACTGATAGATCTCGCACTGTTTTAGTGCATTGGAGAGGCTGTTTACATATGTTAGATAGTGCAGCGGTCCGAGGACCGAGCCCTGTGCCGTGCCTTCCGTAACGTGTACTGGGTAGCTGTCAGCATTGAGGACTCGAACTTGATATGATCTATCTTGGAGATAATTCTCACACCATGTCAAGAGACTTCCTCTAATACCGCTATCATTTAGATTTTTTATCAGTGTGCTGTGCCTTAAGGTGTCAAACGCCTTACTATAGTCAATAAATACGATTAGGACATGCTTTTTACTGTCAAGGTGTTTATAAAGACTATCTGTAAAGGTGGAAAGCAGCTGTGTTGTATTTTTATGCGGTTGAAATCCGTATTGATTTTTTGTTAATATGTTGTTGCGTTCATAAAAACTGTAAATTTGGCTACTAATATACTTTTCTATTATTTTGTCAATAGTAGGTAATATGGTTATTGGTCTATATTTGTCATAATCGTTTCTGTTACCATTTTTATGAATTGGACGAACAATGCCTTTTTTAAGTTCTGTCGGATATTTACCACTTATGATGCTGGTGTTTATTAAATTTGCCAAGGTATTTTTTATTTTCTCACAAAGTAATTTGACGTCAATTGCTCTTATTCTATCCAACCCAGGAGCTTTGTTGCTATTTAATGCTCTAATTATTTTGGCCACTGAATTGGCGTCGGCTCTCTTAAATCGCATGCTTACATTTGCCGAGTGTTCATAGCATGTTTTATCAAGCAATGGTTCTACACATTTCGGGATTATTTGTTTGACACTGTTGTGAAAAGTTGAGGCAAAATTATTTGCAATATCGTTACTTGTTGTTCCTTTCTTAATAAATGCATTACGCAGTATTGAATCAATAGAAGATTTTATTCTACCAGTGAGTTTGTTAAGTATCTCCCACAGCTTTTTTGAATTATTCTTGTTTGAAATGATATTATATTTTGTGTATTTATTTTTTGTTTTATTAATTAATGAATTTACATAATTTCTATATTTATTATATTTTTGTTTAATAATATAATTATTTGTGTTTTTAGTCCACTGTATAAATAGTTTGTCTCTAGTTTCACAAGCTTGTATAACCTTCTTATTAATCCACTCGTTGTTATTTCGTTCTTTATTATTAGTCTTAATTTTAATAGTAAATTCACATTTTTCATAGCTGTTTTTAAATTGATCGTGTATATAGTTATATATATTAATTGGACATGTCATATTGTCCGTACATGTCCAATCTATTTGTTCTAGTAATGTATTTAATTTTTTATTATCTATCATAGTTTTATATTTTGTATCATCCTGTGTACAAGCCCCGACGCAAGCGAGCATTACGGCCCGGTGATCCGCTAGTGTCGTACCGATCGCTGCTGTGAATAGATCTTTTGCGTGTGATCGAGTGTAGATGTGATCTATGCATGATTTACTTATTTTATTATTATATGTTTCGATTCTAGTGTAAGCTGTGATCCCACACAAAAGGCCTAGACCATATATACTAGTGGTCCGCCCCGGCTTCGCCCGTGGTACATATTTCGCAATTAAAGGTAGCCTATGTCCTTTCTCGGGTATCAAAATATCTCCATACCAAATTTCATGCAAATTGGTTCAGTAGTTTAGGCGTGATTGAGTAACAGACAGACAGACAGAGTTACTTTCGCATTTATAATATTAGTATGGATATTGTTATACCTACTCTCTTTTCAACGAATCTATACCTATGGAACTTAAGCATAGACCTTTTCCTTTGATCTAAGATTCTTCGCGAACTTTGTTAACGTGTTGACGAAATCTTTAGGTGACTTCCAAAAGAGAAAACGAAAAAAAAAATACTTTCCTATTTTTATTTGATTAAACAACTTCAAATACACAAAAGGTACAGGTCAACGATCCGCTTGTTATTTAAAACAAAACATAGTCTAATGAGGCCGCCCAAAGCAAAAATATCTATTTTCCTTTCCACTTCAAATGCTAAGAGAAAGTTAACTTATTTATATACGTTATCAATAAACATAACAACCCTTTTTATGCTAATGATTTATGTACGAAGTTCAATAATATCACTAATATTATAAATGCGAAAGTTTCTTCGTGTTTATGTTTTGACTTGTTTGCGCAATCATGCCGGAGCTATGAATAAATAGCCTTTTTTATTTTTAGATAGAAATAAAGAAAGAAAATCAATATTAGAAAAAAAAGACGTGTGGCACTCGGGGACTGCCGCGGTAAAGCTATTGCATAGCATGCCTTCAAGCCACACCTTCGAGCCTGTCGGAGTGGGGAGCGTGAAGTTTTTTCGTTACGGAATTTCTCGATTCGGTCCCCGCGCTCAAGGCCCGCGATAGAAGCTATGCAATAGCTTAAAAATTGTAGAGTGAACTGTATCCTTTCCTAGTATCCTTCAAGACTCAAAGGGGTTACAAATCACAAAAATAATGCTTCATTTACTACATTTTACATTTTCTAAGTTTACTTACACAAAAACGAACATTTTTAAACCACACCGATTCACTCTAGCTCTATTCTGTAATAGATACACTAGAGAATATTTTTACAAATATATCCCAAATTGCTTTACAATCACCATAACATGACGTGCATGTAATTAATCTCATCAGCCTCTAATGCGCCATTACACTAATCAAGTGCTGTATTTACGCATTAAATTGTAATGAATTATTCCACTGCAGCTAATTATTTGGGGAATTGTATGACCCTTTGATTGACATCACTGTAAGTAGGTACTTTCTGTTTTATTTGGATAACATTTGTAACATAAAGTACATACAAAATTATTGTACTTAAAGAAAAAACAATTATTAAATATTTTTTTATGTAACTAAGTCAACATATTAACCAAAAGTAATAGCACAATTGGATGATAACAAAATTTAATCACAAATTCTTGTCGAATATGGCTTTAATATAATATTTATGTGTGTCGTAACAAGGGGCCATCTCTCCAGGGACTAGAAGACTGATCACCTTATACTTTAAAGGAAAATCGATTGGAAACAGATGTGAACATCAGAGCAAATCCGTCAAGATATATCGTTTAAACTGATTTATTTTATATCATACTTGTATTGTTTATGGAAATAAATTTATTTGAGACTTTAGTGCCTATCATTGCTATTTTATTTAGCGGTATAATTAGCATTTGCGATCTATCATCTACGATGTTAGGATGAATGTTGAAAATAATATAATATATTGACTCTACCAATAATTTTGTAGTAGGTAAGTATAGAATAATACTTATACAGTTGTCTGTTTTTAATCTGGTTGATAGACGCGCGGTTGTTGGTATAATTTTTTGTCACACGGACTACTTTTACATGCTTTTAATGTCTGACACGAAATATAAAATTATATTTTAAATTCGTTCAGAATTAAAAATAAGAAATAAAACATCTACATTTTGATTAACTCATTTCATGTCCATTGTCCATATCATATGTGAAGTTTCCATTGAAATCAGCAGGTCGAATTTCAACAGCATAAAGTATTATCTTTAACATTTTATTGTGTTCACTGTTCGCCTAACACTCGAGACCTTCAAACAATTGTGTTTGTACAAAAAATAAACAAACGGTTTTGTTCCTTTGTTGGAAAAACATGGGCATTGATAACTGTGTTGAATATTTTATTGGTATTTTGGTACTAGTTTTCCGTCGCTTTATATTTGTTTTTTCGATAGATTTTAGATATACGCTGTATGGCGCTGTTAATAGAGATTGTGTTATTGATAACGCGTCAAATTGTTTTACATAAAAACACGAATCGATGTTTCTGTATTTTTACGCAGATTTGAAAAGCACTTGAACAATTTTATTGTGCATAAAAATGTAGCTTTTAAAATGTTTGTAACGGGATTGGAATTGCTATTTGATATTCATAAACCTTCAGTCGTGATAATGTTCGCTGAATTTGAACGAATAGTTACTGAAATCAACTGACCAGTGTTATTCAATTTTTCTTTAAAATAACTTTTCGGGTATAGATGAATACTAAAAAAATCCAATCATCTCAACCATTGTATTGCTTCTTACGTTTTATACTTTTGTTTTTGTAAAAAAAGTCCATACTTTTTTTCGCTTTTAAAATATAAATTAACTATTTCTACTTAGATATAACTGCATAATCAACCAGACGTAATATATGACGAAGCTAATTCAATTTCCACTTCACAAAGTAGTTGAAATAAGCTGACATATTCACGAGTAATGTCACTTATACTAACTGAGGGTCCATGGCCAGTTGTTACGTCCCAAGAGTCTTATATAGAAATATATCCATAGTGTTAGCATAGCTTTTTATGGCTCCTCTTCACAATGGGAAGCGTTGGCCCAACAAATGATAGTCGATGGTCTGGATGGATGCCATTACATATATGTTTATGAATATACACCTACAATGTCGGCCGATCACAGATATTTAGGCCCTCTACACTATGGTGATTGCCTACTCCAAGGGAATTGGCCCAATAGGGAAAATGTCAATTCTATGGTACGTGACAGTTTTGTAATACCTACGACGTTAGTAAGGGTGAATATTGTTCAATAATATATGGCACTTGCATAAATTAAGTACAACGATGAAAAATAATTTTATTGATCGAAAATTTTGAAGTGGAGCAATGCCGGTAAAACCGCGGGGCTCAGCTAGTCTTTATAAAATTGTCAAGTACATTGAACTTATAATATTTTTACTTGTTAATTAGTTTCATATAAATAACTAACACGTTTTTTCTATACTAATAGATATTATAAAGCTAAAGAGTTTGTTTGAGCGCGCTAATCTCGGGAACTACTGGTCCGATTTGAAAAATTACTTCGGTGTTAGATAGCTCATTTGTCGAAGAAGGCTGTATATAATCTCTCTCATTCAACAGGAACGTAGCAATGCGGGTAAAACCGCGGAGAACAGCTAGTTATGAATAAGTTTAATAGTATGTAGTAAAAACAGTGAACTCAGTTCTTCATTTTCGTTGAATATTCAAAGAATCTATTTACTCATTTTCAGAAAATTTACTAGTCTCATAAATACAAGGTATTAAAATACGAGCGTTAAATTTCAGTAGCCTTTTAATATTCGTAAATGTATATTGGATAAAATTGAATCGAGATCGGTAAAGTATTCTTTCGTTAACGAAGCGCCTCATATAAATTCTTGTTGTGGGAAAATTGCTAGCTAAGAACACTTGTATTTTATAGTGTGGGTTCCATATATTTTTGTTTATTAGAGACGATGAGATAAAGGTATGTGTTCAAAGTTCAACACACTATAAATTGAATTTTAAACGTCATGTTAGATCAATTGCAGATAAAGTTGAGTTCGTAAAGTTATTTTTGTTTTTACTGCAATTCAGGATTTACTTTTATTCTCTCAGACATGACAAAGGTTTTATTTGTCTCATTTGACCTGTTCATTTTGACCTTGAAGTCTATTAAACGATATTATAATGTATAACTATATTATACACAGTAATTATCTAAACAACATATTACATATTAGCAAAGAAGTCATCATAATAGATCAAGTAGAACCATGCCTTTTTCATTTCAAACATTACTCGAAATTCACACCAAATAATGTTACACGTTCAAATCTATTCATAACAATTGAAACGTATAGTTTAGTGGGATTACATCCCATTTCCAACGTGTGTGAATCGCGTGGATTATTGGTACGAACTACACTGGATTATACATTGTTACACGGAACACTAGAATTTTCCACAGATTATGTTACGAATACTTGACTTAATCTGTGCTAATTTGATTTGGAATTTATTTGTATGGATATAAGGAATATATTGAAATAGGTTAATTTTATGGGTTTTGTAATTTCAATTAGGTGTTATAACTCAGTTTCTTCAACTTCAAATGGGTTGACCCGTCATGAAAATACTGCCGATTTACTTTTCAACATATAAAAATTATTTAAATTTAAATTAAATCGAATAATTTGTAATCAATGTAGTAACACTGCCGAGACAAATCATAGATACGATCTGATTTTCACTCCAGTTATATTTTTTTTTAATATTTTTCAAAAGTATTATTCTTGATCGACACCTCTATAATAAATCAGTCACCATAGAGAATCTTGTATTCTAAAAGCTCAAACGGTAGTTTCGGACTGATAACTTGAAACAACAAAATAACTATTCATAAACACTTGTCAAACTTACTTTAAGTTCGGAGCTCCAAGATTAAGGTATTTTCCATGGAGAACACGAAAACATAACAGAAGCAGTAAATACTTCATTATAAATGAGTAACTGGCTGCTGCCCACGGCTTTCCGTAATTTAAGGCTATGTTTATTTCTCTCTATACGCCTCTCTAGTCATATCTTAAAATTGACATGTAATCAAGACAAATAAATACACAACCGCATTTATAATTATTTATTTTTTTATTCACTTTTTCTTCTTTATACAATAATATTATAACAATAAAATTCACAAATGCATAATATACGACATTATCCATATATCCACATACAAAATATCAAAATTGCTAGCAAGGATAAAAAATACGTATCTCATTCATTATGCATAGAAAACTAAATCCGCCAACACAAAGCGATCCAATCAAAATCGACAAAGGATCCCAGAATATTAACTATGAAATCTATCTTTAATCAACGAGAAATGCAATCTAAAGAAACTTTAAGAAGCGCAAAAGTTAATTAAGGACTTGAATATATTATTGAAAGTGGACAGAGAGGGCCCTCGAGATCTGCGACCCACGTATTAACATATATGACGTAAGCGGTATTTAATAAACAGCCCTAGACAACCATCAACCTAGTTTCGACGTCAAGATTTTACATAGGTACGTGGGAGGTTAAAAGGTTTGAGATTAAGAAGTTGCTTCTTGATTTTGTGGTTCTATTTTTAGTCACACGCTATTGGGGTAACGTTTTTATCTGGAGCTAGTTATAATATTGTGTTTTAAATAATTATTGATGGTACATAATATTATAGAAATATATTAAGACGAGTCTTCCTCGCCACTTATCCTGGTAAATAGTCAGATAACAATGAGGTAGAAAGCTATTTTATGAAGGGCGTTGTTATCAAAATTGCTCAAATCTCTGCTTTTTCATGGGCATTGTGGTATTTTCTTTTCACAATAATAGCTAACTATTGTTCAAAGGCAAGTCAAATAGATACTGTTCTTTTAGAGATTAAATAAAACATACAAGCAATCAAAAATGTTTCCTACCTTCTTACTTACCTGTAAGAATTATATGATTCTTTCGCTACAAACAGAAACATAAGCTTAAGTCATAATATTAATTTGCATATTAAATTATGTACAATTACACATCCATAATATATCTTAGTCCAGACTCCAGTATAAATCTTAGTCCAGTATAAATTAAATACTTAATAATTATCTGCGAACATGGAACGATCGCAGCTAGAAGCGATAGACAAAGAATAGATAACAGAGTTCATTTTTATAGAGCACTAATGCGATTAACTGTAGGAACTCCTAAAACTATTAGTCGTATTTATATGAGAAATACTTGCGACGGATAAAAGTCCAATAAATGAGCTAACGCCGGTATTAAATCTCGGTCGCACAGGGTTTCCCAGTTTTATTAATCCACATTTATATCTATTATTTGTATGGCTTCCTAGTGTTCATCTATCCCTTTCTTTTGGTGTGGGTAGAGAGAGATAGAGCAGGTATGTGACACACATTGTTGAATGGAATCTTGTAGCAAGCTAGGTATCGCCTGCAGCTCCACTCGTACCTGGAGATACCTGAAAAAAATAAAAGATAAAAAAGATACAGATACGATAGTTAAAGAGTAACAAAATGCACCCATCCATACACACTTTCGTACTTTTAATTCTTGTATAAAGTTATTCGTTAGTAACAATGTAGCTTTCTACTATTGAAAGAATTTTCAAAAGCTTTCCAGTAGTTTCAGAGCTTACTTGATACACTAATTGTTAGGTTCTTTATCGGTGTCGCTAATAATGATATTTACACAAAGAAATTCTGAATGTCGTTTACTTATAACTTTCATCCTTGATTATACGCATAAAAATATTCAGAATATTTTTTGTGTTAATTATAACACAAGGAAAATAAAAATATTATCTGTAGTCCAATAATTTGACACAATATTCTGCATATTATTTTCATGTAAAATTCTAATGAAACAACTAAAATTATATAATATAATGTTCAGAGTAGGAAAAGAAAAACTAATAATCATTTCATTTATTTATTTATTCAGCATAAATACAAAATTAATTATATAGAAATCATTATCTTAATTAATTAAACATAAAAAATACAAAGATTTTATAATAGAACCTGATGATTACTTAACAATGTGATTTAATTAAAATAAAAAGGTGAAAATAATGGTCCTATAAGAATGATCATTTATCATTATATCACAGATCTATAGGAAGAATAAATTTTTATTTTTAAATCCGAGGTTAGCCTTTTCTTATTCTAATATTTCCCTTTGATTGAATTTATGTCTCAGTGCTTTGCGATACTATATACATTTTACAGTACATTGATGCTCTACAGCTAGCATTATAAGTTTGTTCTGACATAGCAAGCAATGAACTACAACTATTAAAGTCCCATCGAGTGTCCGAAGCTTGAAGCCATAACAATAGTTGCTGAGTTTTGTCGGTTTACAGTGGGATTAATTCGAAATCCCGATCCATTCCTACATTATTATGGCTTATATAAATTTATAATTGAATAAGCGTTTAATCTAGATATACTGATGTTTTGGTGAAATATTCCATTAAATCAGTGCTGTGTGGCTTCTCCATTAAATGACTTTAAATGATATACAATATCTATATTATTTAAGTATAAATTGGTTAATAACGGCATAATTTATTATGATGCCGTACAGATATGTATATCAAAATATGATATATTATGATTATTAACTCTACATTATTATAATGTCTACCTGTATGTGTATGTGTCTGTATTTTGAGCTTGATTTAAGAATATATTTCCCTACATCCTAATACATTCTGTTTACAACTTAACTCTGCTTTACCAGACCCTTTCATCTTTTATTAACCTCCACTGGGAATTGAACCTACTCAATCACTTTAAAAAGGCTTAATTCGTGAAATACTTTCGTAAGCTTGAATACATACAGCAGTATGTAACCGCTCCTTCCTCCATGTGAGCCGAGCCTTACAAGCGCAGCCGCGGGCAGCCGCTAGCTATCATAAATGTAGTAATTAAGGAACGATGATTATATTTCAGAATCGGTCAGCGGTCACGTGATATACGAGCCGTGTGTAGCGCAACCGGAAATATGAAATATTATTCCTGCGTTGGTTCGTGCGGTTTATATTTGCGAATTATAAAATAAATTGTTATAGTAAGATGGGTAGATTAATTGGGCAAGTGCACGTGTTGAGTGATTAATGGTGAAGTTATTGGTGGCTCAGTGGTAAAGCTTTTTGAAAGTCCACAGCACGACGCAGCAAGTTCAGGGTACAACTGAAACGAGGAAAGAAATAAATGTTAAAATAAAAAATAAAAAAAATAATGTCTTAGTAGGTACACATTAATACACCACTGCTTTATTTGATGAAGGAATATCGTGATAAAATCGGCATAACAAACAAGGATATTGTAAAAAACGGAATTGTAAAAAATAATTTAAGAAAAACTGGTAGAAAATTTCAGAAAATCAGCTCTAGCAAACTAATTTTATTTATTTCTTCTACTTTGGTTAAGTTATTATTATGCTACGTTATGACTACTAACTACAGCGAAAGGAAACAATTTAATATCAGAACGATGTAGCACAGTTGGCGGCCTTATGTTATTTATTTGTGACTAAGAAAAAGTAAAGTATAGAAACATAACAGAACAATATCTTACATACCAATATGTTACACATAAATCCAATATTCATAAGTTGCACCCAGAAAAACTTTCCTGTATACGTGTATCTCAGACTTACGTGCGCGTCAATAATTGAATCTCAAGCGTAAGGGACATTCGGGATTCGACCTAGATTTTAATCTCCAGTCTAGATTCCAGACCACACGCGTCTCGGAGTGCTATTGGAATTCATTTATTTCATGCTTTACAAAGAGATGAAAGCTTAATAGACATTCCTTGAAAATCTTGGTTAAGATTTCTTTGGTGGAATGAAAACGACTTGATATCCTGGTCAGAATCTAAACTAAATTAAAAAGAAATGAATTTTAGTTTATTTGCAATAGAAAAAATTACTGGACCGATTTTTAACTATGTGAATGTGGAACAAAATGTATTTTTTTTTTTGTTTTATGCACTGTTTATGTTGAGATAATTATATCTATTATTGTTTAATATAATTCTTGTCATTTTAATTCGATAATTTATTTTGTAAAAGTAAAAAAAACAATTCTAAGTACCTATCACACTTCTCACTCCAAAATCAAGACTGAACTTTCTTCCAAGCCCGATAATTTGTGATAAAGCCCTATACTATCAAACTGACAGACGGCTTACAGCTTCAAGGTAGCCAACAGCCTATAAAGCAGTGCAGGCGTTATTTATTAAACCGGGTTATACCGGGTTATATACACAAGTGGTGTTGTTAATTTACGTCGTCTGTAACAAGGGTCCTACTTATAGTTGCTCAGTTTCTTAGAGAGTGGTATTTATTAGGTTTGCTGGGTAAATTAGGAGATTAGGACACCTTCGTTTGCTTGTATTTTTTGGAAAGGGTCTCCAGATGGTACATTGTTATGGCTGCAAGTGTATGGGTTTATGTTTATCGGTTTTCATTTGTTTAAGGTGTGCACAGGAATGTTGGAGATGGAGTATTATTCGAGATTTTTATACAAGTATTTTTGGTGGTAGCCGAAGCCGAAATGTTTCTCAGAAACGAACTTACAGACTACTAACTTAATTTTGTTTACCTATAAGATATTCTTTTTATCTAATAGTCACTTGTAATTATTATTGTATCGTATACTATTACCTGTATTATGATGTGTTAAATTGTTTATTTCTTCTTTGAAATTATTCAAAAAAAGAAGTCACTGACCAAACTATACTTATTTTCTTATCTTGTAAGTTTACGACGAGTCTTCAAATTGATTTACGCGAGCTCAAATCTAATTTGACTAGAAGCTTCTGAAAGCTTCATCTTTATGATGATTTAAATTTCTTTTTGTTTAAAAAATTATTTGATTCGTTCAATCAAGTAATTTAGTTCGAGTTATCTTAAATGAAACGAAACTAAGGTAAGTAAATTTGATTTGAAATTCAGTTAATTTTAATATTTAGAAATACTTAATTGCAGTATTCAAATTATAGTAGATATGAGCAAGTTGATTTTTTTTTATTTGGCATACCATATCTCATAGATACTGTAATGAAAATGACTCAAGTTCTATATAAAATACGAGATTCACTGTTTACCAGTCTGCATGTATGCTACATTTCCATGCTTATACTGCTGAATTAATTCGAAAGAACTGTTAATATTATAGGAATTACAACTTTTTCATATTAGCATAATATACGCTATGTTGGTGACACATATTTTGATGAAAAATTTATAGCGAGCCATTAGGCTTGTCGTAGTATTATGAAGTATTCACGAGCGAAGCCGCGGGCAAAAGCTAGTACTAAAAGTAGTAGTAATAAAATCCTTCAAAACGTCTTCAGCTTACAAAAATAGACAAGAACGGCGCTGAAATTATTATCCGCAACACTTTACAAATGAGTGTAATTTTTACAAAGTTAAAAACTAATTTGGACGAAAACCTACGCCAGTCTCGCGTTACAGAGAAATTTGGGA
This sequence comes from Colias croceus, assembly GCF_905220415.1. Taxonomy (NCBI): domain Eukaryota; kingdom Metazoa; phylum Arthropoda; class Insecta; order Lepidoptera; family Pieridae; genus Colias; species Colias croceus. The sequence continues at coordinate 10,452,087 of NC_059552.1, read as the reverse complement.
TCATTAAAATAAATTAGACTTTGGAAGCGGAACTTTTATGGCTAAAAGTACAGCGAAGGGAATAATTGTTGTTATGTTAATGTTTATTGATAGCATTGATAGTTAAGAAGTGATATTTGAAAAGTCACTCTACTACAGAATAAAAATTTAAACTTTGGAAAGTGACTCTTAATTATTTTAGACTAGCGGTCCGCCCCGGCTTCGCCCGTGGTACATGTTTACGTTTTCTCTACATAAGATCCATCCTCGTACTTCAAGGAATATAATAAAAAAAGAATTATCGAAATCTGTTCAGCCGTTCTCGAGTTATGCGCTTAAAACACATTTTGCGATTCATTTTTATATATGTATAAGATGTTTAGAAAGTACCTAGGTATTATACGCTAACTCCAAATTAGGTATTTATTAGCTACAGTAGATCACAAGTAAATGTTCCAATAATTCAATACTCTTATTAAAAGCACCCATCCAATGCAACGGATTAGGTATACATTTAGATGAACATTTTAAAATTGAGACACCCCTCCTGACAACGATGACAATCGAATAGCGATTAAAATCTCTCATAACATAATATTATACCGTGTACTAAATTGAAACATTACTCAATAATGGAACCGAATTCTATCACCAGAGCCATTAGCAACAAAACATTAGTATATTCGTTTATTTCAGCCTATTTAATACGAATCGGGTCTTCAACATGAATACTAGGTCTATCGCTAAAGTACTAAAGGTCTCTTGAAAGGGTCTTTAACTATGCTTGTTTGGGACCTTTTAGTATTTATCGTAAGTACGTGATGCTTTTTAAATGTACGTAGTTTGCTAAAAGGTTTTTTCATTACATTGATTAGCTTTAAAAATTAGGTATTTTTAAGACTTCACTTTTGACTATTACCAGCTGACTATCGTATGTTACTTTTATAACGCGGATATTTAGAACAATTTATGGTGACTATGATTACAGGCCATCTGTCTATAAAATCCTCAATTATAAATCCTTTATCTATTAGCAAGATGAACTTAAAATCAAACACGATAAATGTCACTATAATAACAAACGACAGGTCTCCCAACACAAGTTCACCTAATTCATCAACAGCCTGACCCATTAAAAAGCACAATTCAATATCCATATTTCACGAGGGCAGTTCAAATATAACAATAAATCAACTTATTTCAACGCCAGCTGTGGCGGCTCCCACCGGGCGATGCGAAATCGCACTTTTGTAGCTCGCTGATAAACATACAGTTAAAGTGACACTTTTTTTCATTTGCCACACGATTTAGAACTCTATACACTGGTGTTAAGGTTGAAGTGTTTCCGATGGGGTGTGATTTGTACCTCGCTGATAAACATACCAAGTTACAGGGACACTTTTTGTACTTGCTACGCGATTTGCAACTCTATTCGTTTGTGTTAAGGTTGATACGTTTCTGTTTGGGTGTGAATATTTTGGTCGATGAGTATAAAGGGTGAGGGTGTCTTATTATTGGCTGAGCCTAAATAATAAATGTGCACTTGTAATGTACGATGACAGGGCGTTGTGTCAACTTCATTTGTTTGTAAGTTAATTTGTTGTAAGGCTGATTCTTGTCGGACATGTGTATTAAGGTAATCTTTTTAATTTTTAATATTATGAGTATGCATTGTTTTAAATATAGAGCCAATATTATTCTTAGGATATAATATTTTATCGTTGTGTGTTATTTCAATTAACTTCGGAAAGGTTGCAATGCTTTTGATGACATTGTAATTGGAAAACAAGTACTTTAAATAAATATTATTTTTTTATTTCTTACAAGCCGTTACATAAAAATAAGTAATTCGATCGAATTCAATGAACAAATATCTTGCGGTTGCAATTAGATTTCATATGCTTGTTTTCTGATTCGTTTAAATTGATTCTAAATTACTTTAAATCGAATGAAAGTTGATTTATTGTTGTATAACTTTATTTTTAGACCTGGTAGGTTTAATAGATAGTAAAAAAATGAAATTATCATATTATCTACATCGTTGCTTGCGAGTTGCGTGTGCAAAAAACTTTTAGTAAATTGTTTTTTTAAGTTAATAAATTACAACAAAAGCTTCATTTGTTAACGTTATTTTTAAAAACGTAAAATAATTGAATATATAAAAAAATAATTGAATATTACCGACTTACAAAATATACATACATCGACGCCGACATTACTACTGAAAACATTTGCGCTAAATTCATAAATCCATAATAGTTAAATTATTATACAAGATAGATAAAGTACAGACATGCGTAAAGCCCAAACTGCACAGCTAAGCTGACATAAGCCTAGCAGTAACAGAGCCTTGCCTACAGCGTCTTGGCTCTCACATTCACTATGAAAGATATTGAAAGACGGCCACAGGATTGATGAAAAGCATGGTGTTTGTGTCTATGTCGTGGTCATATCGTAGATTTGATCATTTCATGATATGAGTGGCCATTTCACGAAATGGTCGCATATCGTGAAATGGCCAACATAGTTTGATCAGATCGTTAAATCGTCAACGTTTCACGATTTGGTCATCCACATTTGGCCAGATCGTATAAAATATAAAGAGTCCATAAAATATTTAAAAATTTCAGAATAACTATATTCTAAAAACTTGTTTAATGTCATTTAAGTTAGTGCCGCGGCAGCGGCCGGCGAATGCCAGAAGCGAATCGTTTTTGCAATAGAAAACAATTAGGTTAGGTTAGGTTACACTTTGATAAACAACGCACGAGCCGAGCGAGCAAAGCGAGCGTGCCGCGGCAGCGGCCGGCGAGTGCCAGAAGCGGATCGCTTTTTAAAAAACAAACAATTATAATAATATAGTAGTAGTTTCTTAAATTATTTTATTTAAGTCGCAGTTTTTCTTAAATACATATAAGATATCCACATTTTCCATAGTACTCGTACCTCTTCTTCGTAAATTCTTTGCTATGACTTTCTTCATAATATTGTTATTAAACGAATTATGAAGTTTTTAACTGCGAATAATTTAATTTTCGCCAGCGGCCGCCATCTTATCACATAAACACAGAGCTTGCAGCGCCTCTACCAACGATTAATGTAACTATTTTACGATATGATCAAATAATTTTGATCATTTCATGAAAAAACCGTGCGTTAATTGGCCATATCGTGAAACGATTTCTTATCATTGATCTGCCCAAACCACATCATGATGTGGCCAAACTAAATTGGCCATTTCATGATATGCGACCATTTCGTGAAATGGCCACTCATATCATGAAATGATCAAATCTACGATATGACCACGACATCTATATATGTATGTATATGTGGAAATCATGGAATTCAATATGGAACTGTGTGAGTATATATTTTAACAAAGCAAGTTGGAGTGGGTAATTATAATGTAGCGATTAAAATAGCTACGTAATTAACCATTCCAACCATTCTTAATTACATGATATTATTTTATTATTACTACGAGTATTTGATACAAATTATTAAAAAAACATAAAAAAAATTCTCCCCTGCACCATTGTCTCTCGGACGCAAAGCAAATCTTAACAAAGCGTTTAAATTCGATACACAAGGAGATAATAAGGAAGGGCATAAGTTTGGAGATTTTAAGGCTTTAAGCGTCAAACGAGGCTTTGCTCCATGCGGGCGGCTGATAAATGTTGTGACAACTCCACGATAAATACACTAACGGTGACAATGCTTGGCCCTTTCTGAAAAGCTCTACGGTTAGAATTTAGATATTATAAACGCGATTTATTAATTACTAGCATTCCGCCCGCGGCTTCGCCCGCGTTTAAAAAAACCCGCATAGTTCCCGTTCCTGTGGGATTTCCGGGATATACATATATGTTTATCCAAGTTACCCTCTATATATGTATACTAAATTTCAATGTAATCTTCAGTAGTATTTGCGTGAAAGAGTGAGTAGGTACATCCATCCTCACAAACTTTCGCATTTATTATAAGTATTACATTTCCCAACGTGTAGAATCAACAAAGCTAAAAACAGTGTAATATTTATGGCTATTAAAATATTATATAATATTAAATAATACATCATTTATTTTGATAAGGGTTAATACCAAGGTACAAATAAAGAGCTTTTTGTAGCGGTGGTATTTTAATTTCTTTTTTTCAATAAAAAAACGCTTATTGTGACATGACTGTAATAGTTAGAGATATGCTGCCGCTGATTTTTTGTAGACAATGGTGTGTTCTAAAAAAATGTAGTATATCATTTTGTTCTATCATCAACAGTTTTCGCAGCGCACGCGATGTAAGGTAGTTTTTTGATATTTTTTTCACACCTTGGATTACGTTATCGTAATTTTAGTAAGGATGCCTATTTTTTTTGAAAATGAAATATAGCCTATGTCACTCAGAAATGATGTAGCTTTCCAACAGTGAAAGAATTTTTCAAATCTGCCAAGTAGTTTCGGAGCCTATTCAATTCATACAAACAAACAAACAAAAAATCAAACCTTTCCTCTTTATAATATTTGTATAGATTATTATTATCCATTTACCTTCACTTTGCAACGAGCGTAGTCACGGGATACAGTTCTAGAGTTTATTTGTGATGAGTTTAAGAGTATACTTGTTAGCTTTTCTGTTATTATGAAGTTTGGAAAAATGTCTTGGATGAAGGTATTTTGGATTTATTTTGAAGTAAAGGAATTTGTTGTTTTTTTTGGCTATATTTAGATTTCATTTTAAGCTCATTTGTTAGCTTTTCCCCTTGGAGTATGATAGAGTAACATACAGTCAAGCTTTTTTTCCAGGGGATATAATAAGTAAGTATAATAAGTAAGTATATTATTTCTTTATATTAATTTTTCCAATACGAATAGTACAAATTATTTTCTCCCGTTAAGTATCCAATATCAATCATATCTTCGTCCACAATCTGCAGTAATGAATCGACAACTAAGCGAAACTTCCACGAAACGAAGTTAATGAATACGCCAGCAAAAACATTATTCGGATAAAATGGAAATCCTCTCTCAATGGAACACGAACGCTGATCCGAAGGTAAAGAAAATATAAATCAGTACTTCCATATTTCGCCGTGTATTGTTACAAAGCGCTATCTCTGACACAATTAAAACGGTTTCATTAGTACCGGATACATTCAAAACAAAATTAATCCAACACAACGTCTGTCAGCATTGATAACGGGGAATTTGTTTCGAACCCGAACTCGATTATAGAAATTATGTAAAACGAAACACGTTCCAACAAAGATGAACATACCTAATATACTCTGGACGTATACGGAGCCGTAGCTAGCGTGGAAAGGCGACCCACATGAACTCAGAGTTTCCATTGCTGCTCATAATCCAAGCACATTTGCAGCAATGCTTACTCACCCAGCAATGGATAACGAACAGCAAGAGGAGCAACTCAAGATACGCGAAATGGATGATATACGAGATGCGATAGTGCGGGGTGTGTTAAAAAAGCGCAAAGTGAAGATTTTTAATATAAATGCAGATACAGGCAATGTCGGTGAATGAGGTGGCAGTAAACAATCGGTGTTTATGTGTGTGAATAATTCATCAGTCGTGCCGTGAGTCGATCTGATAAGTAACAGTAGAATGTACATGTAATATATTGTTCGACTAATTTATAAGGCACAACGTACCGAAATATCAAACTGCTGCCTTATCAGATGGTGATGTATGATTTATAAAGTCCCTTTGATTCGAGTTTAGAGTGAAACAGCTAAATCATGTTTTGTTATGGTAGATTGCGTTAGTATGGTTTGGGTTTTGGGAAAATAGCTTGATTTGAGTGAATGTTTTGTAGTCATTAAACTCAATTAGACACTGTGGTACTTGTACTTAATTTATAAACGAAAGGGTAAGAACGAACAGTTGGCTGAAATATTTGACTAGAGTTTATAGATAACTAATTAACTCATACCTACGAAAAAAAATATTTATTTTCAAAGGAAAATGACCTTAGACACCATAAAACCGAAGCTAATTATATCGACCAACGATTTATGTAGAACATTTAGTTACAATGCGTATACACGAACAATACAATAACTACAACCAAGAAAAGCGAATGAAATCCGAAATGTGATGAACCGCGAAATGGAGAAACAATTGCAATGAAGAGAATTATCGAATTTGAGGTCAGAGCAATTATACAATATGTGGGACGCTATAAATATCGGATCGGATCGGATGGTCGATTGGACGTGTTCTCGCGGCTGTTTGTGGGTGACGCTAGGCGACTTTCCTGCACAATGCAGATATTATAGGCAATTTATAACTATTTTTCTGCAACATTGCTAGCTTATAAGCAAAAATATTATTTTAAACATTAACTAAACTTTTGGACTATTACCTAATCTATTATTTTGTGTCGAGGCGCGTGTCATAAGTGAATCTTCTTTGCCAAGATTCAAAGGTACCTAAATCGTCACCTTACTCCATGACGTGACTGTATTGCCATGACACGAACTTGTACCCTCAAATCACCTAAAGAAGTTTTACTTCAAAAATATTCGTGTTTATAAAATAAGCAGGACGAGACGATCTACTACAGAGATAGAGCAGGCAAACTTTCTTCTAATTCACTTAATACATCACAAAAACAAACTAAATAGAAACAGACGAAACATAAATTTAAAAGAACTTTACGATAACATGGTATTAATCAAATTAAATGAAAGCAAGACAATCGATAAGTACTAGCGAACGAACTGAATACAATAAACTTAAGATCGTCTGCATCGTCCGTCTGTACGAGGGTCGTTTATAGCTCGAATAAATCTTTCAAGTACGTATTCTGTGATCTCTCTATACTTATGGAGTTCTACGATTCATTCGGGACTCTTATTTCAGAATTTTTTTAGATAATTTGAAAATAAAGTAAATAAATACTAAAGTATGAGGTTGAGATTAAAATGACAATCAATAAAAAAATAATAACCGTGAAAACATTAATACAAAACATTTTTATTAACTATCAACTGTAATAGGGCACTCAATCTTGGTATAATGATTTATGATTTTAATATAAAAATGTGTACATACATTGTAATTTATGTGTAGACTAAACAATATATAGAATTTTATTTCTGACCTTCACTGAAGAACAACTTCCAATCACTACGTATTAGTATGAAACAAATTCTTCCGTTGCGTCTGTCTGTTACAAAAACTACTGCATTTTTTTTAATTTTTTTTTACCAATGGATAGCGTCGTTCTCGAGAAAGTTTTACTATATAATTAAGTTTTAGAGTATGGGCGAAGCTGCGAGCGGAAAGCTAGTATAATACAAATCTCACAGGTTTTTTACGACTGTCAAAAACAGTAGCGAGGCGCGCTTACGCTCTCGTGTTTACAAGTCGGAAGTTTAACTGTCGGCCCTTGTCTGCATCTTAATTCCAATTTAACTATGTGTTAACGGCTCATTTCATTACCTTGGCGCTTTCATCTCGCATCGATTGCTCTTAAATGAGATTTTACGCATCTTTTATAACTCTATTTTAAGATAATTTATACAACGCCGTGTTTTATAGCGAGGTATAGGAGATTTTTTAGCACTTAATTTTGATGAACAGACGATACCTACTAAAACGGTTTGTATTGATTAAAGTGCGCTTAATAACTAGCTGTCTATCCAGACTTCACTTGAATTTTTTTCTTAAAAAGAGCTTTGACGAAAAGAGCTTTCAAATATTTAATTACGATAACAATATATATCATATTATACTATCGTATTAATAAAAATAGGCGTTATATTATTAAGTTAAAATTCTGTAAATCTACGTATCAACAATAGACTATATTTTGTATAAATCATGACTGTAATACAGTAACAATGAGTATTTTATTATAATTTATTTAAAGAAAATTCACAATTTGATTGTTCGTCTCTAATTATTATTATTCTATATTGATCAACATTTTAACAAAAAAATTAGAGAATCAGTGTAAAAAAAATTTAAAGCCGAGTCGATTAAACTTAAGAAACTGCACATATCCTTTCTCAAAGCAAACGCGATCAGAAAATGTTCTACATCTTATAATAAAGCATGTAATACTTCGATAATCTTTTAAGCAGTAAGTAGATAGGAAAGTTTTGTATAATATTGTGTAACTTGTCTTAGCTTAGTTAAGTTATGCATGAGCTGTCATGTATGTCTATGTATAAGTAATTGCTGTAATCAATGTTGTTCCTGTAATTAATGTACATATTATTAATTATTTGTGTTGTTTATGTGCTAATTTTCTGATAATATTACTCTTTGTGTTTGATATTTTATTGGAAATAAAGTCAAATAGAATGCACCTTTCAAGCTCAATTCTATTAAGATTTTTATTCTAGCACAATATTTTTTAAAATTCATGGTTCATCAAAAATTACGATTGCATAAAACAAAAGAAAACGCTAAACACAAACTATAATAAATACAGACTCCTTAATTGAAAGGCTTCAATTTTCTAGAACATTTTGTCTCAACCGCCAAATTGAACATCGTCTACATAATTCCAAAAATACATAAAATCATTTTTCATTACAAGCTTCAAATTTGACAAGTCCCCGTGGTGCATAAAATAAATCGCGAGCTAATCTCGCGAAGTTATAAATACGAAATTAGATAAAAAGCAGCGCAATATTTCAAAATAAATATATTATTCAGGTCGCAATGCAATCTAGTTGACTCACAATACGAGGCCCTCCGTGAGGTCGTGAGGGACGTCTTTAAATATGTAATGGGAATTAAGATAAATAAAAGTTCCTCCGCGGGGACGCATAAGTTTATCGGCCGGGACACTTCCCGGGAGCTACGAAACATGGATGTTCCATATTGTATGGTTTTATATCGTAGTAGATATAGTATAGTATATAAACGCATTTTATTTTATTAGTAAGTACAGTATCATTGTAAATATGACTATGATAGAATATCTGATACTATGCTGCATTACGTAATTATAATATGGTAATGATTTGGCTTGTGCTAAAATGCTAAAAAGTGCCTTTTTCAAGTTTATTTTCACATATCTACCAAATATTTTGCGGCTACTGATAAGACACATTGTAAAATATCATTTTTAATTGTGTTTTTAATCACACCTAAACTCCTAAACAAAATTGTTAAATTTCTAGACTTTTAAATGAATAGCAAAATCGTTCATCCTTGTAAGTAATATCAACATGATATCTAAAATAATTTTATAATTAAAGTAATAACCTTGCTTCGAGCAATATAGCCTACGTAATAGACTAGTTAGTTTCAATAGAGCCGCAGGTAAGAATGATTGTCTTCTTCAGTCTTCTTTTATATAATAAACTAGCTTCCGCCCACGACTTTGTACGTGCATCCCCGTTTTTCCCCGTTCCCGCAAGAATTTCGGGAAATCCTTTCTTAGGGGACGCCTACGTTATGACATCTACCTGCATGCCAAATTTCAGCCCGATACGTCCAGTGGTTTGGGCTGTGCGTTGATAGATCACTATATCAGTCACCTTTGAGTTTTATATATATAGATTATATTAAATCAACCAAATTTGGTTTAACGCAAATATAATATAAAGATTAACGCAAATTCACAAAAAATTGCAACTTGAAACTCTTAAGCAAAATCTATACTTTTATAATTTTATAAAGAGTTTGTTTGTTTTTTTAAATGCACTAATCCCAGGAACTACTGGTCCGATTTGAAAAATTCTTTCGCTGTTAGATAGCCCATTTATCGATGAAGACTATAAGCTATATAATTACCATCACGCTAAGACCAACAAGAGTAAGGAATAGTCATTGATAAACTAACCACCAAGAACTTATTTTGTAATGTTCTTAAATATATGCAAATGCCTTGAAAAAGTTCTTGGCTTTTTACAGCGAGTTCATTATTCGTTGAAGTATAAAAAAGCAACCTTACAAAGTAAAGAAGGCCTTAAAACAAAAGTGCTGAGTCAGGCTATTAATAATTAACCCTCAAATCTGAAACATACCTAAATTGAACTCGTACTTACATAAATACCATAATGTAATTTGTAGACCTTAGACCTGTTTTACATTATAGGTATAGACATAAATTATTTATGAGTTATCTATATCACTTAAAAGTATAAACAAACTTGCATCACACTGCCTGTCTATATGACTGTATGCTTATCTTCTAATCTTTCTAACTACGTAACAGGTAATGCGTTTTAATACTTGTCGAGCAAGATTTTAGTGTACAATTTGTTAAGTTTTAGATAAGCCATCGAAGTTGGGAGTAGAACGCTATTACTATTTAAATTACCATTACAATAAAACACCAAATGTAAACATTTTTCACGTAGAGTTGATCGATTTTTTCAAATATTGAATTGAATCCTCAGTTATTAAATTTTTTTAAAAGTAACCAAAAATTTAACTTATATGGTTGTAAAGTATTCGCTTCGCTTCGTAGCTCCACGCGACGCGATTGGCGAGCGAATTTATGGCGCCTGCGATACAGGACTGTCTCCGCATTACTTTTGCCAATCGCTATTTACAAACAGAATTTTAAATGGCGATTCAATTTGAGAATTCGTGAATTTTGACCTCGGGTTTTTAACTTTCGTGTTCTTTATCTAAAAGTGTAAGTGAAATTATCTGTTGAAAGTAAGTTGTCTGTGTTACAAGAAAATTGTTCAGTTATAGAGATTTGTTTGCTCGTGGCTTTCTATCTTATCTTACCTAAAGTAAAGCTAAATATTATATTCCAGATTAGAAATATTTTATAGCTAAACAGAAGATGATAGTGACTTACCATAAAATTTTCGCATTTCTCTTGCCCTTAAAAATCGATGCCCGTAAATGTTCACGTACTATGTATTTCGTGAATACTTAAACCATTAAATTAAACGCAAATTAAAAGTGGCTACTTGTTCTAGCAATCGAACACGCAATGAACTACAAACACTCAATAACATTTCAACTAACTCAAACTACATTTTCTGTTCAATTATTTGATATTTCTCTTGCTCGCTCATTGTGAGGCTTCAGTTGTTTTGGTCGAAGTTTTGCGTTCGTTTTTCAATAAGCTTTAATGTTAGTAATGGTTGCCATAACTAATATTACGTTAATAATTAATTAATATCGTGTTAAGATTTAAACAGTTTGGTTAAGAAAATATTTTTAAGGAGCGATTCAAATTCTAATGTATCGTATTGCAATATCGATCGTCTTTTAATAATTAGAATTTTAAAAATAAGGCACAATATATTGTATAGGTAATGTAGCGTTTATTGTTGGAACATAATCGTCTTAATATACTTCTGCATAAGTTCGTCCAGAACACAATTTATTTTTTAACATAATAAAATACTAAAACTAAAACAACTTTTACAATTAAGAAGACAATGACAAACATATTATATTAATTTAAAAATCATCTACAACATTACTATCAAAACTTCTTTCAATTAAAATATTCAACGAGTGAAGTCGCAGGGCAGAGCTAAAGACAAACAGAATAATAAAGCGACCAATAAATACAGCACATTCAGAATGATTAGCAATATCATGGTTTTCATTTCATTTACCACACAATGCCGCGCTCTATATCAAAATTATTCGGTTAATTACGAAGCAGTGCAAAATTAATTAATGTTTTCATTATTTGTGACCCCGTTTGTACCCCAGAGCTGCGACCCCTCCGACCCCTGTTTGATGATAAAAGGGTGTCAAACGAAGGGGCGTTAATGTGTAAGATAGTGTATGTATATGTATAAGTATGTTCTGATGGATTTGATTGAACTTATTAATTCAATAATGTTCTGTAGACGATTATAATCGTATGTGTTCTCTAAAAACTTAATTAATTTTGAGGTGCATACCTATTTTATAACAAATCTTAATAAAATTTTAATTAAAAGTTTCAAGAAACAAAATAATTCACAACTGTATTTGTTCTTTGGTGCAAATTATATTTTATGCTTATTTTTATTTATTTCATTATTGTATTCATAATATTCGTGAAGTTGATTAATTAAAACTCAATTTCAAAAGAGTGAGTTTAAGTTTCAATAAACAAAACATTTCAAAAAGATACTTGTTATTTGATGCAAAATGTTTTTACGTTTATTTATTTTATTATTGTATTATGGACACTATTAAATGAAAATAACGTAAGAAATACATTCCAATAGTTGATAATAAATATTTCTCTTCGGTCATAAATAACAACGCTTTACTATGAAAATTGAAAATATTTATGATATTATAACACAAATAATTTCGTCTCTATCCGCAATAACAATGCTTATAGATCTTCTACTTTAGTTCTTTAGTGCTTAGTGTCACATGAAAAAAGGTATATTAATATTTTTTTAGGTTCTAGCCAAAATTTGATATGTATTTATAGAAATAATAATATTATTATATCTATCTATATTTAGATTTAATTGTAATATATGATTTCCTTTAGGCGAAAGAAATTTCTCTTCAAAATATAAATTTCATTTTCGACTCGATTAATACAAGCGTGTCCTTTTGTAACAACGAATATGTACAAAAATTAACATGTCCATCATAATTATAAGCCATAAACCAGTGAACCCATTTCAATAAGCCATTCATCCATAATGAAAACCAATAACCCAGCAAAGCAATATTGCCAACCAAAATATCGGCTGATAACGAATTAATTCTAAAACAGTTGAGCTAATCACGTTTCTATTGCAATACAAAGCGATGCATCGAGTGACCGATAATCGATGTTGGTTTACTAATCGATTCCAATCGATATAATTCGATGTGTGATTGCGTTGTGCTACCGGTAAATAAGGTACTGAAAATACATCTATTCGTGACCAATGATCATCTCAGTGTACCTATATTATAAAAAGGAGAGGAAACTACATTTGAAACAAAATAACATTGTGTTACGAATAGGTAGGTAGAGTTCGTTAAGTATCGATTTTTTTTACATCATAATATGTTGACAAGATACCAAAACAAATTACATTTCCCAACGTGTAGAATCAACAAAGCTAAAAACAGTGTAATATTTATGGCAATTAAAATATATAATAAAATACCGGACAATTTTAAGGAACTACCAGTAAACCTTTTCAAAAATAAACTGACGAACTGGCTAATGGTAAAACAATTTTATGACATTGAAGAATTTATGACTTTGTAAACTGAATTGTGTGTGATAAGTGAAGTGTGTAGTGTAAATCGTGTAAATCGTAGTGCGTTCGCGTAATTGTGAAAATTGAATTGTGTGTACATTTAAATAATTAGACTAATTAACTTTCTTTTTTAATATTTGCACACCCAATCAATGGGTAGAATGTATTAGCCACATAACATTGTAATAATTAAAACATCTAGAATCTGTAACTACATTCTTGCAAATAAATATAATTTGAATTTGAATTTATAATAATATTAACTATACCTATTTGTGATATATTTTACATTGTATTATTGGTATTATTATAGTGTATACTCGACTCTATCTCTATGGTTTCTATTGAAAATTAAATTAATACAAATCCACACTTCTATAACCTATACAATCGATATCAGCATTCATACAATACTATAGACCTAAAGGAAATCAAATAGAACATAATAAAGTTACATAAGACAGTGCAAACGTAATTTCGCCGAGTGTGTGCAGTTGCGACTAAAATGAGGCGAGAAAATTCCATTGAGGAGCTCTCAAGGCGCGGCTGTAAAGCGATTACGCGCTGCAAGTGTAGTCCAGGGGCTTGGGACGGTTTTGGATGAGACGGTTTTAATCTGTAAAAAAAAAAAATAGGAATATTATTTTGGTGCAAGGTTTCGATGAGAAACAGTTGCAGAAATGTGTGGAATATTTTTTTTTGTGCAAATATTTCATGGGGAACAGAACTGACCTTTTTTTTGAGTTCCTCTATCTGTTTTATTTCTAGCAGATAAGCAAAGGTTGAACCCGCATGGACATACCGCCCTTAACTTAAGGTCGTTCCCTGAGCGAGTGACCTTGAGCATTCACACTTCTTTACCGAACCACAGCTATCCGCCGCTTCTACAATACTTCGCAAATAATTCTTGCGCCACCTAACGCGCATCGGCGTGAACTGTTTCAAATACAAGTAAAATTCACAGAGCTCAGAAGTAACAGACATGGCATTTAAAATATTTTTTTATAGAAAAACCGTCGCCGTAGAAGAGAAATCGAACAACTAGCATTTTTTCCAAAATCCACTTTTTTGCATTATATTAAAGTTTAAAGTTGGCCGCATCTTTTGACCTTACCCTCGCTTTGAAATCTCGTTTTGTCCGTAAGATATAAAAAAAAGTAGGGTTCTGTAACAAAAATGAACATTCAATAATGGAAGTATAAATTGAGAAGAAAAATTGAATAACTGACTAATAAATGATTAACTTTCAAGATAAACCCATAAGGTGTTAAATAAAATGCATAATGAGCGTTAATCATTTTCGCCTCGCCGCAAATTCTGAGAATGTAAAAAGAAAGATGTGGCAAAAACGAACAATGTACATTATTTAAAAAAAAACACTATTTTTTACGATCGTACGATCGCTGAAACCACAGATTGTGAAACAGACTTTCAGGAACTAAGGGAGCATGGTGAATCGAAAGAAAACGAACAAGGTAGAGCAAATAAAGAAGGCAGAGTAACATTTTTGGATAATTCTCGTTTTATTTTTAAAAAGTTATTTTTGTAATTTTACTCATTAGGTATAGTACTTTCTATGTCAGTATAAAGTTTTTTGATATCTGTAATAGTTATGGAATAATCGCCTGCGCACACTTTACGATTATACCTGATGGAATTCCAGCCATAGTTCTTAAAACCTGTGCGCTTGAACTTGCTCATGTTTTGACACGCCTCTTTCGCCTTTCGTTGACGACTGGAATATTACCGAAATCATGGAAACTTGCCAACGTGCAGCCTGTGCCCAAATAAGGCAGTCGTGCTCTGTAAGACTATGGAACGTGTACTGAACAACCGGCTCCTGGCACACCTAGAAGCGAACGACCTCATCAGTGACCGACAATACGGGTTCCGCCGAAACCGTAGACCGCGGACCTGGGGATCTTCTAGCGTACGCCACCTACATCTGGAGTGAGGCCATCGAGAATCATGGTGAAGCACTTGCTGTCTCCCTTGATATCTCGAAGGCCTTTGATAGGGTTTGGCAAGATAGTCTTATTGGCAAGCTTCCATCCTACGATCTGCCTGCTGATCTCTGCGCCTGGATCTCAGATTTTTTAAGAGACCGGTCGCTTCGCTTCTACCCGGTCGTCGGCCGTCGACGGCTGCTCGTCCGACCAAATGGCTATAAATGCCGGAGTACCTCAGGGATCAGTTCTTTCCGCAACACTCTTCCTGCTACACATCAACGATCTGCTGAAACCCGGTATCTATGGGTACGCAAACGATAGCACTGTTGTGGAGAGATATGTATCCAACGCGCGAGCCAGTACGTCACAAACTCAGCCTCTACGGGAGGCGATGGTTGATCGCATGAACTTGTCCTTACAGGCGTTCTCCGACTGGGGCGATGCCAATCTGGTCAAGTTCAATGCGTCTAAGACCCAGGCGTGTCTATTCTCCGCTAAACGGAGTCCATTCCACCTGAGTCCGAATTTCCAAGGTGTGTCCGTGCCGATAACTAGCCACCTCGAGCTTCTTGGTGTCACCTTTTAACGCCTACTCTGAACTTTGGTTCCTTCATAGAAATCAAAAGCCCAAGTAGCCTCAAAAAAGCTTGGAACTCTGGCGAAGGTGAGACAGTATTTCAGCCCGGGACAGTTGCTCAACCTTTATCAAGCATAAGTCCGATCGTGCATGGAATACTGCTCTCATCTCTGGGACGGTTCCGCCAAGTACCAGCTGGAGGCGCTTAGGCGATAGAGAGGCGTGCCAAGAGGCTCATAAACGACGATGACCTAGTGGCAAAAAACTCCAGAGCCTCGGTCATCGCCGCAGAGTGGCCAGCTTATCGGTCTTCTATCGGATACACTTTGGAGAGTACGATGCGGTACCGCACGATCTGCTTCACGATGAATTATCACACTTTCATGTGTTCACTGTTATGTTTTTTTTATATTTTTTATTTAATGTATTTTTTTAGTAATTATCAGTCATTCATATACAAAGATTTATTCAATTTTTTACTTTAGATTATCCGAAAAAATTAGACAAATGTTCTTCATATATTTTATTTGCAGAAGAATAATTGAACAATGTTCATTATCATTTCGATTTAAAACTGATTGTCTTTAACTCACACGGACAAAACTGAACAACTAACTTAATAAAGTAGATAACTACATGTAAGTTCCGAAATCTCGTTGGAGCAAAATTAGATAACTTTTAAATTATTTCTTAAATATTAAGGTAACATGATATCGGGTTTACAATAAACTAAGAACATGCATAACTAACCCTTTAATAACATATAAAAAAACCTACAGTAAAAATGTTAACAGTAAAATATTTATTTCGGTTTTTGTGAAAAAAATACACTAAATCAGCTTTTTCTCGTAAAAACAGTTTTGTTAGTTATCTAATTTCTCTTCTACGGCGACGAAACATTATAATGGTGCTAACACATAATTTTGGTCTTTACCAATTCAGAGTTAAATTATAGTCATATGGATGAATTTTATATTAAATTTTTAAAATGAATCAAAATTGATGGTACTCTGTAATGATCATCATTCGGTGATATTTTTATATTTCTTTTAAACTAGATAATCCCATTCAAATGTTATCCAAAAACTGTCGCCAAATGGTTTCT
Organism: Colias croceus; assembly: GCF_905220415.1. Classification (NCBI taxonomy): domain Eukaryota; kingdom Metazoa; phylum Arthropoda; class Insecta; order Lepidoptera; family Pieridae; genus Colias; species Colias croceus. Next base: position 10,435,318 of record NC_059552.1, on the reverse strand, counting down.
AGTTGAAATAACTTTTTGTCATTGGTGTCATTTTCATGGTTTTTGGGGTACCTATTAACCAATATGAGGTCAAAATTAAAATTCAAGATTGCGCCGACGATAACTTACACCTTTTTGTCATGGGTGTCATTTTCATGGTTTTTGGGATAGGTTTTAACCAATATGAGGTCAAAACTAAAATTCAAGATGGCGTCGACGAAAATTTTACATCTTTTTGTCATGGGTCTCATTTTCTTGGTTTTTGGGGTAGGTATAAACCAATATGAGGTCAAAATTAAAATTCAAGATGGCGCCGACGAAAATTTTACATCTTTTTGTCATGGGTGTCATTTTCATGGTTTTTGGGGTAGCTACTAACCAATATGAGGTCAAAATTAAAATGTAAGATAGCGCCGATAAAAATTTTACATCTTTTTGTCATGGGTGTCATTTTCATGGTTTTGGGGGTAGGTATAAACCAATATGAGGTCAAAATTAAAATTCAAGATGGCGCCGACGAAAATTTTACATCTTTTCGTCATGGGTGTCATTTTCAAGAATTCGACTATATAGCTTGTATTTGTTATTTTGTTTTAGTTTACTTTAAAGGAGAAAATTTCGCTTCAAAGGCCTTGTTTTATGTATCAAAAACAAGATCTATCACGAAAGCGAATTTTGTGATATTATTTGAGCCACGGCGTAAATACTCAAATTTGCTATCTAGCCGAATCCTATATATTACGGGAGAAATCAATTTAAAAGAGCATTGATTATTAAAATACATATTTAGAAATGTAATGTAAAACGAAACTCTGTGTCAATATTCCGACAGATATTCGCTTTTTCACTGTATTCGCTCAACTTTGTTAATTGTTTAAAATAGAGTTCATCTAATATACTAAAACGAAGAAAATAAAATAAAAAAGAGCGCGTGAGCCGAGAACACATGTCAGAAGTGAAACTTCTTTGGTAAGATTTATAGATACTAAAATCGCCGCCTTACTCCATGACGTGAGGGTATTACCATGACGCGACCTTGAAATTTTACGCTCAACGCGCCTATAGAACTTTCACTTCAAAAAGCTACACCTAAACTACAGAATTTGAATTCTGTTCGATTAATATGTAAACGATTGTAAGAAAAACCACATAAATGACATCCATTTCGAAAAAATATCAAAATTTTGTCAGCGCCTTGTAGTATTTTAGATTTGACCTCATATAAGCTACCACAAAAACAATGAAAATGACACCCATAGCAAAAAGATGTAAAATTTTCGTCGTTGGATTTTAGTTTTGACCTCATATTGGTTAATAACTTAATAGCTAACCCAAAAACCATGAAAATGACACCCATGACAAAAATATGTAAAATTTTCATCGGCGCCATCTTGAATTTTAGTTTTGACCTCATATTGGTTTATACCTACCCCGAAAACCATGAAAATGACACCCATGACAAAAAGATGTAAAATTTTCGTCGGCACCATCTTGAATTTTAATTTTGACCTCATATTGGTAAATAGGTACCCCAAAAACCATGAAAATGACACCCATGACAAAAAGATGTAAAATTTTTCTCGGCGCCATCTTGGATTTTAGTTTTGACCTCATATTGGTTAATAGGTACCCCAAAAACCATGAAAATGACACCCATGACAAAAATATGTAAAATTTTCGTCGGCGCCATCTTGAATTTTAGTTTTGACCTCATATTGGTTTATACCTACCCCAAAAACCATGAAAATGACACCCATGACAAAGAGATGTAAAATTATCGTCGGCGCCATCTTGAATTTTAATGTTGACCTCATATTGGTTAATAGGTACCCCAAAAACCATGGAAATAACACCCATGACAAAAAGATGTAAAATTTTTCTCGGCGCCATCTTGGATTTTAGTTTTGACCTCATATTGGGTAATTTAGCTACCGCAAAAACCATGAAAATGACACCCATGACAAAAAGTAGTATACATACTTAAAACTTCAAATGTTGTTTGTCTAATCCTAATACTTATTCACTAAAAACTTAAAAAGTAAAATGTGATTTATTGCATAAATTAATAAATTTATAATAATTTTTATAAAATATTTTCGATTATTAAAAAAATTATATTTATAAAGCATTTGAATGTTTTAAAAACTAAATATCATAATTATATAAAAAAAAATGTTGTGTGGTTTTATGAAACCACGGTAAAAGTGAAACTTTTTTCACACTATAGACATTTAACTAAAAATTATCGTATTTGTACGATAATTATCGTACATATCGTGCGTCACGCGACATGCGCTACACAGACCAAAAAGTTTGAGACGATGTAATAAAAGTTTCACTTTAATATATTATAATAACTAAAGCTCATTGACCAGTTATTATATTATTGATGATTTCTAAAATCTCACTATAAATAATTAATAGTAGTAGCGTCTATTCCTCGCTCATTGTTTGATATTCGTACTATTCGAATAAACATGGGTCACGTGATTGTCATGTGACGCTCACGGCGACAAACGACACAAGCTTCACCCTCGAGACCTAGCGGCCGACTGAACCTCCCATACAAGCGCAAGAGATATAGTTGCGAATACGCCCAAAATTTTGAGTAAAATGTTTATAAAATCTAGTATAGGTCTTATCAAAAAAAAATTTTTACCATAATTTTCGTAATGAAATTGCCTATCCAATAGTGTAAATACCAAATCAAAAGAATCATTAGTTTAAGAGGAGATACACGGTAAACATAATTATTTCTAATTTCTGGGATTTCTTTGGGAGGAGATTAATTAAACTTTAAGTCAATAAAATAACAAAATATTTTTACCATTTTTGAGCCAAGAATATGTAGAAATTTAATGTTTTTTTATTTAGTTGATATATCTTTTGGATAAGAAGGAGATAGCTCCAGAAAACAGTACAAAAAACGGCTAGAGCTGGGTTTTACTCTATTCCGCGCCTTAATCGGAGTTAATTTTAATATCAAATTAGTTCAGAGTTTCTGCAATAAGAATCCTAACTTTAATAAAAATTCAGGATTACAACGGTTTTAAAACGAAATATCATCAAAACGTTGTTAAGTTTACCTCTTCACCTTTCCAACATTCGTGTGAGTTTCTCAGATAGCTTTATTGGTTTCCTCGACATAATATATGTCATATTCCAACGTCAAGACAAAATAGAATTGAATAAAACATGGGCTGTCAGCGCTCGCACTATATTGGTAGCAATGCTGAGAAATTGGTCCCCGTGTTGGCAACAAAGAAATGAATTCACTTTATGTTATTATACTAGCAATGACTATTCAATGTGTTCATCCGTACTTTGCTATTTATTATAAACGTTTTTGCCTTTAATAAATCTATATAAAAAATAACGTGTTAACGTTAATGTGTGTAACACACGTGTCAGAAGTGAAACTTCTTTGGCAAGATTCAAAGACACCAAAATCGTCGCCCTACTCCATAACGTGTTTGTATTGCCATGACGCGACTTGATATTTTACTGTCAACGCACTTAAAGAAGTTTAACTTCAAAAATTGTTTACGAATATTAAGTATTTCAAAATACAAACGAGTCATTATAATAACGTGTTATAACTCTATTATTTTACATGTCTATACAATAATCTGATTAAATTACGTGATTGACAATTGATATGAATTTTCGGTGTAGGTATTTATTGAACAAACAAATTACTCGTGACTTTCAGCGGATTTTAATGTTGTTCGAATTTATTATCTGATGTCAATGACCTATAAAGGCATCAACAGGATAAATCGGGATGAATGTGTTATTACTTATTATGTCCTGGATTTCAGGTATTTGTGTTAACCACGTAAATATTTTATTTGTACAATCTATGGATAATGAAGGGATAATGTTTATATTAAACTAGCTGTGCCCCGCGGTTTTTCCCGCGTTGCTCCGTTCCTGTTGGTCTTAGCGTGATTATAATATATTCTAGCCTTCCTCGATAAATGGGCTATTTAACACAGAAATAATTTTTCAAATCGGACCAGTAGTTCCTGAGATTAGCGCGTTCAAACAAAAAAAAACAAACTCTTCAGCTTTATAATATTATTAGTATAGATTAAGTAGAAATACTGGTTGTACATAATATGTATAATGAAATTTAGTAATATTTCTTTTATAATAATATTAAGTACCTACCTAAAATATTCCGTTTGAATAGATTCAAATGTAGTTACGCTAAGTTCGACACTATTCAAAACTTCATAATTTCTAAAAACATATTTTTGTAAATTATTTAACTTCACAATAATAATTGTCACTGTAGGCATATTCCCTATTTGCAACCTAAACAATTCCAAACCATACAAAATAGATTATCCGAAACTTCACAAACAATATCCGACACATCAAGTGCAAACGCCCCCTCCCCCGACCCCCGCAACCCGCGCAACCCCGCGCACCCCTCGCGACGCACTTGAAAAATATTCACTTCAAACACACGCGAGTTAGAAAAAACTTGCCGAGCAAATAATACATCAAAGGGCTAAGTGATTGATGCGCGGGGTGAAGCAGGGGTGAGGGGGTATGGGGGGAGGCCATTAATCTCTGTTCCCGTCGCGAAGTGCACGGATTTTGGCGATTATGTTCAATGTCTTTGAGTTAACACACATGTTGATATAATGCAGTTTTCAACGTACTTTCAAGGGACCAAAAAAATGGTTAAAATGCGCGGGTGTTAGAGTGGAGGAGGTATCTAATTATATTATACTCTGCTAGAAGTTAATTTGCGACAATTTAAATATACATATTATTAAACACAATACACGCACGGAACTGTAAGGAATTAATCTTAAACAACAAATAGACACCATTGGTTCAATAGGCAATTTTTACGTAGAAGAAGCAACGGCGATTAAGTTTAGCTTTATGAAAATAGGCCATTAGAAATCTTAATCTGTCTTTTATCCAATCAATTTATCCTTAAACATCTGCTATAAAATCATTATACAATTAAATTTATCAAAGTTAACAAGCTTGTAAGGTCAGGTTGGATTATGAAGTCGTGGCTTAAATCTGTTAATTCCTGAACGACAAACTATTGATGCTTTAGTTTCAAATGTGTTGACATTGCAAAGGAAATTATTTTAATCCCTTAAGAAGAAGATTATAGAGTGGCGAGGAATACTTATAATATTAATTTGTAGATACTTAATAATAAAATAAGCAGACATTACTATATACTACTAGATACTCCGATCTTGTGGGATTCCTACGTAGGTACTTTCTCAACTTGAAAACAATGCCTCTACGAAATGTCATCGAAAATGGTTCAGTGGTTTAGGTTTAGACATTTACAGATACATTCGCATTCATAATATTGGTAGTTTTTTTAGGTATACAACAGTACAAGTTAATGACCATTCGATATCAAGATTAGATTTGAAATATAAAGAGAGTTTTTGCATAAAAATAAGGCTTTACGAGTAGGATAAAGTAAAATAGCAGAGGTTGTGGTGTTAACTGTAATCTCATAGACTTCGAAACAGCTTAATGTATTTTGTTGAAAGGTGTCGTTACCCGATTTTATTGTGAGTGACATTGGATCTGGCCAATTTATAACATAAATAACATTTTAGCAATGGGCAACAGTTAGTTTTTTCTTCTTTTTGATTTAATTTAATTAACATCACTTGGACTTGATCATTAAATATTGAGACATGAGCCAGAAGGTATTGGTCAAATAAAATGATGTGAAATTCTACTTACTAATTGCGTAAAATAAGCTTTGCAAAACTCCTTTCTCCGACGAGACTTGTAACCGCTCAACTCATCCTCTCTGTCTGTAAAAATATACTTTGGACAATGAAGAACATATTTTCCAGCCTTATCTCCTTTAAGAAGACAGCTGTTGGTCATCAAGAAATGCTTTAAACAAGTCCTGACGATGCAACACAAGTAGATACATCTAAAATAAGTGCAAGGTTTGTATTAAGAGGAGTCGTCGACGTTTATAGCGCTGTTCACTTTAAGCTTTATCCCGGTATAGTCATAAAATTTTAAAAGCAACACGCCTTGAGTTTGTGAAACTTCTAAAACTATCTTAAGTCGTTGTTTGTTTAAATTTGACTGTTCGTAATGGTTCTATAAATTGTCTGTCATTTAGTTTCGTCCAAATGGCTGTCGTTTTGTATGAATGGGGTATGGTTAATTATTTCTTAGTTGTAACAAAGTTAGGTTAAATCGCAGTAGTTAAATAATGATTTTGTATAAATAGTTATAATGTTTTCGGAATAAACGCAATATGAATTAAACTAAATATATTAAGGTCACGAAAATATAAAATGTGAAATAAACTAATCTTTCTTATAATCTTGGCGTCTAGTTTTATTGCTTAATTTATTTATTTATTTATTTATTTATTTCTTCGTAATCATACAGCATTACAGTAAATAACATTTCATAATATATTGATACAGAACTATGAGCCAATTAAGATTACAAAACAAGATACTTACAGCTAGAAAAATGAGTTATTTTTTAAATGACATATCAGGAAAGAGTGTTTTCCATGTTTTGGTGAATTATATAATACAGTAGGAAAGGTTAATAAATAATTAAACAGTTAAATCTGAAATCTCCCTTTGTGTGAGTGTGTGTATGTGTGTGTGAGTGTTAGTGTGATGTGAATGTGTGGTTGTCTGGACTTGCGTGTTAGTACTAAAGCCGAATTGTATGTGAATTTTGTTAATTTCTTTTATAAATCTTTGCTTTGATAAAAGGAAAATATCTAGTTCTTTATAGTCTTTATTGTATATATGAGAAATTCTACACATAATTCGATTATTTGCGTAATTACTACTAGAGTTAGGAGTATAAAATAATGATGTGTGACGAGTTCTAAACTGAGGGGTATTGAAATAAACCAGTTCTAGGAGTTCCGAAGAATCAATTCTTCCGTTGCATAAAGCATGAAGAAACAATAAGTCACTTTTAATACGTCTAAGTTGTAATGGTTCTAATTTAAAGTATAAGCAAACATCCGTATATGTGTTGAAGCAGTGTCTAGCTTTAAAACACAAAAACCTTAAAAACCTTTTTTGGATAGATTCTAATCTGTTTACGTGTTTAGCATAATATGGAGACCAAATATTTGAGGCATAATCGAGTATACTCCTGACATATGTAGAATACAAAACTTTGATACAACTAATATTTTTGAAAATTTTACAAGTGCGTTTAATAAACCCAAGTTGTTTAAGCGCCTTATTCACGACTACGTCCATATGCTGTGTCATACTTAATTTTTGATCAATAATTACACCAAGATCTTTTACCCAGTTGACTTCTTTTATTGGATCATCATTTAATGTATAAGTGAATGAAATGGGTGCCTTTTTTCTAGTAATTGATATTTTTTGACATTTTTTAATATTGACAGTAATTCTATTTTTTCTATAATAGGCTTCTAAATTAGGAAGGTCGCTTTGAATATTTTTACAATCATTAATAGATTCAACAGCAAGATAGATTTTTTTATCATCCGCATACATTAGATATTTAGAGTGGATAAAACAGCTGAAAATATCAAACAGATAAGCGTTATATAAAAGAGGTCCAAGTATTGAGCCCTGCGGAACTCCAGATATGATATTTACGAAGTTACTTTTTGCCCCTCCAATCACTACAGCCTGCATTCTTTTACTGATATAAGAACAGATCCATCGATATAGATCACCTCGTATACCGATAGCATATAGTTTTTTAAGAAGTATGATGTGATCTACACGATCGAATGCTTTTTCGAAGTCCGTGTAGATCACATCCACTTGTTTACCCCCATCCAGTTGTTGCAATGTATAGTTTGTAAGTATAGATAAGTTTGTTACGGTAGAGCGTCCCTTTATAAAGCCGTGCTGTTCTGGAGGAATGAATTTATATATTAAAGGACTTATTCGAAGATGTATAAGTTTTTCAAAAACTTTACTGAGTGAGTTTAATATAGAAATCGGCCTATAATTGATAATATGGTTTTTAGGACCCGATTTGTATATAGGGACAATAAGAGCTTCCTTCCATTTCGAAGGAAACTCACCAAAATGGTTTACTGACATCGAAAATATAATGGACAAGGGTAACGCTAAAGTTTCAGAGCACTGTTTTAGAAAAATTGGTGGTATTTCATCGCTACCTGCACCCTTTTTCCCTTTAAGTGATTTTAAAACACGTTTAACCTCAGAAATTTTGAATGAAATATTAGAGATAAGTTCATTATTCGGACACGAAATTGGAAGGTTGAATTCTTCATATGACGTAGCGGGTTCAGCAAAAGTGCTATGAAAGTGTTTGTTAAATTCAGTGCATATGTCTGTTTCGGTACAAAAAATTTTATTTTTATAAATCATACTTTTAGGATATCCTTTTGAGCCCGTCTTTATAGATTTTATGTACGACCAAAAACAAGAATTTGAATTTTGAAATTAATTTGAATTTGAATTTGAATTTGTGAAAAACATTTTTCCTGTAGGATCTTTTGTCTCGAACGAAGTAGACTAAATTCATCGTAGTCAAGGGGATTTTTGTATTTTTTCCATCTTTTGTGAAGTTTTAATTTATCTTTTATTATATGTATTAATGCTTTATTGTACCATCGGGGAAAGTTTTTCACAGTTTTATACGTTTTTGGAACGTGTGTGACAAAACACTCATTGAGTTTCCTGTAAAACACATCAACTACATCATCGATATGATCACCTATTAAAATGGATGGCCAGTTAATTTTTGAGAGAAAATCATTAACGTCTGAATAATTAGCACGGTAAAAATTGTAACGGACTATCCTTGATTTCTTTATGTATTTGATACTTAGTTCAGAAATATCTATTTCCAAAGCAGGGTGATATGTATCTTCAGGTACCAAAGGTCCCGATGCTTTACTGACATCTATTCTAAAATTAGAAAAAATTAAATCGAGTATGTTATTCTTGTCGTTTGTTATAAAGTTGTACTGATCTAGACCGGAAATACTACACATGTCCAAGAAGTCAGAAGCAGCAGTCTGCATTTCAATAGAGCCTTTTTTTAACTGCATAACATTAACTGGGGACCATTTAACATTTGGTAAATTAAAGTCACCAAAGATTAAGAAATTATCGTTTGGAAAATCAATGAGTAATTTAGATACTGATGCAGTAAACGTTTGAAGGGTTCGGGCCTGATTTTTATCCGGAGGTATATAAGCTACACAGATATGGAGACCTCGATTATTGTGTGATAGGACAGTTGTTGAAGGTATACTTACCCATAGACACTCTACGGCCTTGGGTCTCCAATCAGTCATAACTTGAGCATGAAGGATCTTGTTACAGCAAATCATTACACCTCCGCCTCGTTTTTTTGTTGAGGTAGTACAGTCTCGGTCATTTCTAATTATATCGTAGCGATCATCACACAACTCCCTATCAAAAATACCTTCCGCTAACCATGTTTCCGTGATTAAAATGATATCAAAATTGTTCAAAAGAATATTATTATAAAATTCATGTGTTTTAGTTTTAAGTCCTCTTACGTTCTGATAGAAGAAATTAATTTTATTAGCCATTACTATACTTAAAATAGGAACTAAAATAATTAATGTCTGACACTAAAAAACATGTTATTTAATTCGGCTATTAGTGGTTTTGTTAATTTATGTGTTTTATTTGTATTGAAAAAAGGGTGTACTCTTAGTGATTGTGGCGAATTATATGCTCGAAATAATATGTGACTGTGAATGTTGTGTTTGTATGAAGATGTATGGGAGATATTAACAAATTCTACGGGTACAATTATATACTTAAAAGTGAACATTTTATCAGCAGCAAGACTAATAGTTGATAAATTACTTAATAATATAATAGGCTTAATTATACAATTTTTTGTAGATCCCGCTTTGAGTTTATACACAGAGCTGGAGATTCTTCTGATTTTCTTAAAAAAATGTTACAATTTCTAACCCATACAAATTTATAAGAGTTTTGAGCAGCCAGATCCTTAGTTTGTTTCAAGAGGGCCTTGTTCTCAGGAGTAAGGTGTTCAAAGACGAAAAACTTAGTAGTGGGACCTTCCACACCAATATTGTTAGTATTTATACCTTTCTTCTTACGTATACCAGAAAGAATTTTATCTTTGTATAGGCGGTCCTTCAGTTTAACAACTAACGGTTTGGGACGCCCTGGTATATTTTTAAATGGCTGGACTCTGTGAGCAAATTCAATTTGATCGTTGCATAATATAATACCCGCATATTTCGCAATTTCAGTAATTATTTGTTTAGGATCTTCGTTTATTTTTTCGGGTAGACCAATTATTTCCAAATTCCATTGCCGCGACCACTGTTGCTGTTTGTTCATGAGATAACGTAACTCATCCAATTGATTATTTTTGTCTAGAACTACAGCTTCTAACTTTTCAAAATTTTGTTGGAGATCTAAATGTTCAGATTGAAGCATATCGTAAGATTCCTTAATTGTTTTAACTTCTGTAGAGATTTCCGTAAGTTCATTCTTGATTTTTTTTAATAAGCAATTTTTTATTTCATCTAGAAAATCTTCTTTTATCTTTTTCAATTTTTCATCGAGCAAATGTTCAAAATAGCTTAATAATTCGGGTGTCGTTAGGGCTGCATTGGTGGTAGATGGAGGATTGAACTCCGGTGTAGCTTTCGAACTTTGTCCACTGACATCCGAAGATGGTTGGCTTTGCTGTTGATGAACTGTATTCTTGATACCGCCGCGGACTGGTGTATTACTGTTGTCGCCTCCTTTGCGTAAGGCAGCGGTGCAACTAGGGCATTTCCATTGTGTACGCATGGAAGTAGAATTATTCCCAAAATCAACGCATTCGGAGTGGAAAACAAGCGCGCATGTAGTACATTTTATGCGTCTCTGCGTGACACTTATGCTATTTTTACATGCCTCACATAATAGACCCATATTTAGTAAATTATTTTTAAATTATAAAAATAAAGTAAAATTTGGCCTATAGTTGGGTAATTTCTTGGTGATGACAACACTGAAGCACGTCAGTGATCTATTGTCTTTGGAAGGCGGAAATGTCAACAACTTGATCTGACAGAAACTTCAATCATTTAATAATTTATCTCCGTTTACCTTCAGTTTGTAAAAAAATTGTTGTGAATAGAAAACAAAATGTGACTTTTTTCGCCAAAATTATAGTTCATTAAGTTTATTCTTTTACTTAACTTAGTTTTCACAGTTCACTTTAATACGTTTTTAAAATCCGCACTATGAAACACACACTCCTCTATTTTAAATACATTAAAAACTCAGCAGCAAATGTTTATCGTTACCACAGTTGACAGTGTAGTTTAATGTACAATTTTCTCTTTTTTTTTTCAAATTTCGATCAACATTTAACGAGGAACTTCACTAAACGGCGACGTAACTCAACACCGCATCCAAATCAAAATTAAATTACATTACACAGTTCATATAATTTAACTGTGAAGACGATCGTGTGATAAAATACAGCAAATTTTGAAGAAGGGAAGACATCAATTTGACGTCCGCAACTTAATCTCAATGCTATAGCACTTATATACCATTGAGAAGAAATAGCATTTTATTGATTTTTTGTCTGTAATAATTGATTGCCTTAGAGTCTTTTGACAGAATTTTTATTTTACTGTTCATTACTTTTTTATTGTTTTCTTTGCTGTTGTGTTTAAAATAAATCCATACTAATATTATAAATGCGAAAGTAGCTCTGTCTGTCTGTCATCCCGGAAATCCCACGGGAACGGGAACTATGCGGGTTTTTCTTTGAATGCGCGGGCGAAGCCGCGGGCGGAAACCTAGTATTTAATAAGTATTGAATTTATATTTTAACGAGGACTTACAGAGTGAAACCACATACTGCTCTATGTTATTATTATATACATACATATTAAAAAGTCAAACTTTATTACATACCTACCTAGCTTACCTAGTGCCCTGAAATATCTCACCTTCTATCCTTTTTCATTTTAGAAAAGAGTACAAAGTAAACTATATTTTGAACAACGCAAAAATGGACAAAAATAATTGCAGCGACATACGTACCCGCATTTTTTGGTAAAGCAATCTCACTCATATTCAATTTGCTTCTGATATATTCGTTCATAGTTTAAAAGTTTTCATAAAGTTCACAATACACCTTGTACTTAAAATAAAATAAGATTAAAAAATAAACTCAAACATTAGTCATTAGTTCATTCGATTGTCTTGAACTAGAAGTATTTTGGAATCGTCATAACATACATTCACCACTGGTTTTGAAAGTATTCTACAAAAAGCTACCACACTCTGTAGTTAGAGACAAAATTAGCATGCATTAAAAATTATGTTGTCAGCCCTAAATTTCCTGTTTACACGATCAAACCAAAACAAAACAAATGGATATGTCGCAGTCATTTTGTTGAACCGGCTATTTGACTGAATCACTAGCGCATTAATTGAATGACGACAGAACTGGGAACAGAAGAGAGAAAAAGAAATTTCAGCCGTCATTCAATGAACGCGCTAGTCAATCAACAATATACCGAGCGTTATATCCGCTCTATTCAAATGGTTATAGGTACAATCCGCTAACTAGCTGGACGTTGCCTAACTCTTATTAAATCAACGTTCGGCCTAGTCATTCAATGAAATAGCAGATAAAATCAGTTGACGGCGACAGATATACAGAGATCATACGGCTGACAGTAAACGATTAACCTATATTTAAACATACGCACACTTATTTCGATTATTTGGATGTCAGCCTCACGTCCCGACATCAAAGGGAACCATTTATCTGAACATTCTGAACGCGTGTGTTTGTAGCGACGTAGGTATTTGCTCTCTTTTCTTGACGGTTTGGCCAGAATCGAACGGTAATGTCAATGTTTTTAAAGGATAAATATGGTTTATGGTAAATATGAGTTAGGTAGGTACCTACAGGAGGAAAAGTGAGACGGATAACATTTTTTTTTGGGAATTAATATTATTTATACAATACATATTTTGAATATTATTATGCGTAATTTTTTAAAAGGTTTTTACATACAATAATTGTAATATGGGAAAGATGTGATTTGTTGTTATGGGAAAATTTTAAAACTGATACGCCGATTTTGTTTTAACTTTTTAAACTAATAGAAAAAGAAGTAATGCCTGAGTGATAAGCAATTATGTTTTTCATAATACCTCATCATCAGCCCATATTATACGTTCCTATTGCCGGGACATGGGCCTCCTTTGAGGGTACAGGCCACAATCCACGCTGGCTAAGTGCGGGTAGGTTTTTCATAATATTATGTATATTTTTATTTTCAGTATGAAATGTTTCGACCATTCTGTATTTCTGAAAATTTCAATTTTGTCTGTATGTGATTCCCAAAAACCAAACCACAGATTGGTTTTAATTATTCCAATAGATAAAGTTTAAAAACTTCGCAAACGTAATTTAAGATTTATAAAACATAAGTAATCGAATTTCATTTCGTTCGAGCGCTGCTTATATTATGAAAAAACTTTATCTCACACGACTTCTAAACAGATATCGTATCACTATTTTCTTATATTTTCTTTGAATTTCATTTCGACACCCTTGAAAAAACCGTCTGTTTCTCCACATTTATAGTTTTTAAAGGAGCTCTACAATAGATTTGCATCCATCGGGAAGATTTGAAAACCCTCGCATATACATGAATACGCGCTTTATATTCAAAATGCAAATTTAGCTGAAAATAAGTTAGGTCTCGTCTCTGTCCCTCTGCGGATCCGTTCGGTAGTCAGGAATTTGGTGCTACATTTAAAAATGTATCTGCATTATCTATACTAATATTATAAAGCTGAAGAGTTTATTTGTTTGAACGCGCTAATCTCAGGAAATACTAGTCCGATTTGAAAAACTTTTTCGCTGTTAGATAGCCCTATATAAAACCGCGGGGCACAGCTAGTATCATTATTAATCAATCATAATCATATAATGTCAACTTCAATTTAATCTTATTGCTTTTAGCTGGAATTGTACAACAATATTTGGTGAAGTTCCAATAGAGATCAACCGTTAGTATATAAATTTATAAAGAATAGAAAAAATTCGATCACGAGGTGGGACTCGAACTCGATTCCGGGGCGGATGCCTCACCAACTCAGCCACTCGTGACCCGCCCGAGCGATCGAATTTATTCTATTCCTTCAGTTTTATGTGTCTGAAGGGACACACCGCGCGCCATCTATTGAGATGATTGACAACCATTTCAACCAATATGAAGCACTTTTCAGTGAATACAATATTGTAACGATGGAACACGACCTTTTTGTTGAATTTATATTTTTGGTTTTATGGCATTCAAATGCTTTTATAAATATAAATTTATAAAGAATAGAAAAAATAGAATAGAATGGCGCGAAGGATGCGGGTTCGAGTCCCGCCTCGTGATCGAATTTTTTCTATTCTTTATAAATTTATATTTATAAAAGCATTTGAATGCCATAAAACCAAAAATATAAATTCAACCTTTAGTATTTTAAAAATGTGCCTAAACTATATTACGAGAAGGCCAGATTATTCAAGCACCAACTCGCTTGCTATAAAAAATAGCGTAAAATTTCGCGACCAAAACTTGCACAGCTAAAGAGTGAACATAATTCGCAACGCAACGGGTTAGAAAAAGCGGTGTTTTCTGCTATAAAAATTAGCATTTTAATTCACAGCTAGTTCTTTGTGAGCTAAAGCATTGTATTTTGAGATCCTGCTTTGTGATTGGTTTAGAAATTGTTTTTAAATTCAATCAGGTTAATGACCGCTTGCGACAGAGGGTGAGATCGAAAATTGGAATATTGAACAGTTTTTAAATGTTTTTATTATGAAGGTAGGTATTATGAAAATAAAGATTTATAGAAGTTAGATGTATAAAGTTTATGAAAAATATCTAGTTGAGGTTGATTTTTGACAAGTATGTTGGATTTAGATGTTTTAAGATTTTGTATTATGATATTAACTGAAATTAATTTCACATAAAAAATAGTTTCACGTATAATCAAATTTATTATAATAATATATTATGTTGAGTTATTTCTAACGTTATTAAGGCATATAATGTAGAGTTGAACGATAAACATGTCGCATAATAAAATAATGTTCAAACAAACTATAACTGTACTTAGCAAACAAAAAGTTTTATCAAGGCTCATATGAATATCATAGATAAAACTTGTTTACACAATCCGGACGTGTGACATCCATTTCCCGTGTCGTCGTCGGAGCGATGTCGGAGCGGTGTCGGAGCCATGTCGGAAGCTCTGTGTGTGCATTAGTCGCCATTAATACGTCATTCTCATGTTTATGTTAACTTTGAAGAAATGGATAACATGTTTATTAGGTATTGAAATATTTGTGCTACTATTTTGTTAACTATCCTACTAGTTTGTGAGAAAATATAGGTGTTACTCTAGGACAAAGGAAACAGTTTATCAAGACTTGACTAGTCACAAGTTACTTTTATACGAGTAGGTATTTATTGAATCCGTGAGTTGTAGATGGTATAAAATTAATATGTCACACTTTCAAGCATATTTTAAAGTCCTTTTTAATTTTATTCCTATTTCCTATAGTCTTTTTTAAATAAACTGGATTTAATTAATTAATACCATCTAATATATTACGTCGAATAAATAAACAACCGAATTCCATATTTAAAAGTAAGGTTCAAATAAAATAAAATGGTATAAATAGACTCAAAGTGAACAAAACATTTTACATTATAACAAATAACATTCCTTAAACATGTAATCCTTCAGTTGCAGGCGTAAGGGTCCACAGTCCATTTGTTTGTCTGTTTGTACGCTGTAAGCGGCTTACGGGGAAGTAATGTGAATTGCGCATCTTTTGTTGTACAATATTTATATTTCGCCGACATGTTTCAGGCCCGGGACATTAATATAGATAAAAGGACACTGTTTTGGCTGTTATGTTATCCCTGTTTGTAATTTTCTGTATCAGCAAGTTTTGCGAATAAATATTATTGAAATGTGTGTTTGTTAAGGCAAGAGATATTATCAACTGTGGAATTATGTAGTTTTTTTAACCCGCACGAACTAACAGTTTTTTTTCTGTTGATATACCAGCTAACTCTGGAAGTAGTAGCAATCATTTTGATGGAAATATTACGAGCATAATATTATATCCGATGATAATATAAGAGACAAAATTATAAAACGTACCTACTTAATTACTTTCCCTTGTTCATACAAAACAACTATAAATTAAATTTTTAACTAACGAATGATATTTTTTATAAATACCTATGTTTAAAATTTAAGTTTCTCATGTAAGTGACTTAATGTCTTAATGGAAATAAATGTCTTTAAACCTTAAACCTTAAATTCATTAAAAATGACCTACAAATTAGGTCCAACTTGTAAAAAAGATACGTAATTATTGATTTAAATACGTTAAACTTCTAGTCGTTTCCCGGCCGCGAAGTTCAGAACAAATTACACTTTTGCATATTTAACGTTGAGATTGGTCTTGCGGGAGAAACTTAGGCTATAATTATGGTATGCCTGCGTTTTATACCGTTCATTTGCCGCTAGATATTTTAAAGTTTACGTTGCAGTTTGTAGGTCGGCGAAAATTGCTTGTTTGTTGTGTGTTTTGATGAGAAATGAAAGAAATGAAAGTGAAAAGTGTATATTGGGATACTAGTAGATTTTTTTGGAAATTTTTCTCAGTTTCAGTGGCCTGCCAATATCATCAAAATGCGGTTTTCATATGAAAGAATAATAAAAGTCCCTACTAAGCGTATACATATTTTACACGCTAATATACTTAAGTAGGATTACTAGATTGTCATGTTGGTTAATTTAATCTCTATCTTTTTTCACGATATTTAACTTAAAAGTAAGAAATAAAATAAGCATAAATAATATAAACAAAATTCATTACGTTCGAATCATATTTGATTCACTTTATAAAACATATTTTGTTTACCATTCAAATCGTACAAAAATCGGTAAAAATCATTGATGAAGCCGTTAATGAATAAAATATATATATTCAACATTTTGTTTCCCTTCTGCATTAACAGATAATTTCATGAATAGATATTAATTCACTATTCTAACATAATGTTTGGAAATTTAAACCGGTCATTGATGAGGGTGAAAAAATAAATTATTGATAAACCCAATGAGAATGGTATTCAGCATTCTGTTTTCAACCTTTTTCCTTTCAGTTAAGGTTCCGTTTTTCCTGTATACGAATTTTAATTTAGTATTGCTTGGATATGAACAAATTAGACTTCTTTTTGGAATTCGCAACAAAATAAGACCGTTTCATTCCGATATTTTCCAATGATTTAAAAAACATAATGTAAATAAATTGGTACCTATTTCTTTTTGTGAAAACGTTTTTTTTAAATGTAAGTACCTATTAAATACGATAAAACGGGAGTCTGTTTTTTATTTTGTTTGTAAATATTCTGAAAAACATTTCACAGACTCACTGTACAGATGAATATAATATTATATAGTTAATACTTTCAATTGTTTAGCGTCTAGGTATAAAGAAGAATAATTAGATAATTATACAAAATGCAAAAAAAAACATGTTTTGATACATACAGCTATAGATATATAGATAACCAAACTAAAGGTTAGTGTAATAATTATTTTTCTTATCCATAATAATATTTAATTATTGTAAGCTTAATTGTTAATACCAGACGGTTTATTTATATTTTAAACGACAATTAAATGAAGTAGCTCTATATTAAATAACTCTATAAAATCGATTAAAAAACATTAATACTAAGAACTAACAGTTAAATTTATAAAATAATAAGAAATCACTAGAATTTATTAACATTGATCAATTATATTGGCACTTATCGCGATTTTATTGCAAACTAGTAGTGCCTCGCGGTTTCACCCGCTTTGTTCCGCTCCTGTTGGTCTTAGCGTGATGATAATATAGCCGTCCTCGATAAATGGGCTATCAAACACCGACAGAATTTTTCAAATTGGAAGTAGTTCCTAAGATTAGCGCGTTCAAACAAACAAACAAACTCATCAGCTTTATAATATTAGTATAGATGAACGCACTTTAATTCTAAAACCATTAAATTTAATAGATGTACGATTCAAAAAGTCGCAGTAAATTTAGCAGGTTTAAATTAAATATAATACATGGTCTCTTCAGGTCGCAGGTAAGAGTCAGGAGTTGGCAGAAACACGCTTGATAAATGGTAGGGCGGTTCAGTTTTTAACGCTTTTATAAAAACCAAAAGGATTTGGAAATACGCATATACTTTTAAGGGATCATCGACCTTTATCTAACATAATTATTAAGTAGTAATTATTTAATTAAACCTTAGTTATGTTTAATATTATTTTGATATGAACATCTAATTGTTTAACGGTGCATTTACATCAAACGAACATAGAACTAGTGCTTGAGCATTATTTCGTTATCTTTAAGTGTAAACGAAAACTCGCATTCAGTGTTGTTCAGCATTAGAACATTGCATAGAATATTTTCGAACGCACTAAGAACAACGAAAGAATGTTATGAAAAGAATGTAAGTGCACCGTTACAAAATGTTTATGAACATTAATTACATAGGAATTTGTAAAATTTCAACATTGCGTCTTAAATTGATGGTTTTTTTAACAACATTTAACTGTTTATACTAAATGAAACACGTGATTTACTCATGTTCAAGAAGAGTCTTGTTGATCAAGATATTAAATTATATCGAATAGAAAATAAATAATATTCTTCAGTAAAATGTTCTATTACGATGAGATTTCCATTCTTATTAAATCTATTCTTAATATATTGAAACAAAGACAATAAGGAGTTGAAATTAATTTAATTTATTCATTCTTTGACTTGTCAGACCGCATTAGCCAGTGATGAGAGGAAATATTAAAAATTAAATAAATGCTGAGACTGGAATCTAGATGAATACATTTTTCCAGGAAGGGAAAGAACGTTCTAGAACTTTTTTATATATTTATGTAGCTGTCATCATTAGCAGGTGAGATTATTTTTATTCCTTTTAAAAAGTCGATATAAAATGAAATTATTTAGTTCCTCAATGCTGAATATTCACTAAATTATATTAACACTTCGCCTTTTATTACTTTTTGTTAAAGATAATATTATAATATTGTGTTTACCCTTGCAAATTAGTCACTAAGTTAGTCACTTACAACTTAAAATAAATATTACCATTTAACTTTTCGGCCCTTTCCAGAGAATAAATAATTAAATATTACGGGACAATTTTCACACACGGCACGGTCTGATACCATACTAAGCTTTCGCTTGTAAGTGTGAGAAAAATCTATATTATTTTTCCATTTGGTACATAATAAGAAATAAACAACGTGAATTTGTTCAAATACAAACTATTTGATTTACTTCTTTGGATTGTATAAATGTAATATTTTCAGATTTGATAAAACAACAGGACAAAACTTCAATCCTATTATAATAAAACTCCGTCGTTGGTTTTCAAGCTAACTTTTTAATTCCAGAGACACAAAGTGACAGATACAAATAGAATTTGTTCACAGATAGTATAAATATTTTTACAGCACGAATTACACATTAGAATACATAACAAAATAATTTTCCATCAAGACAGCCTACTAATATTATAAATACAATATTATATCCTACTAATATTATAAATGCGAAAGTTTGTGAGGATGTGTGTGTTTGTTACTCTTTCACGCAAATACTACTGAACCGATTGCAATGAAATTTAGCACACTTGGATTAACACACAGGATAGGTTTTACCCCGGAAATCCCACGGGAACAGGAACTATGCGGGTTTTTCTTTGAAAACACGGGCGAAGCCGCGGGAGGATGGCTAGTAATAATATAATCGTCACTATGTAGTGCAAAGCTTCAATAATTTAATAATTTTATTTCCCAGATAGGTACTCACTATTAGGTACGCGATGCATACAGCTGTAAGCGCGACGTGTGAACGAGTCCTAATATTTCTATTAGTTTCCCGGTTGAATCATTTGTCTGGGATTGTCTGGATGGCCTGGGGTTACGAATTGTCCGGATTGGAACACGCTATTGAGGTCTATTCCTTAGTATATTTGTTATTGGTGGAAATTATATTGTGTAAGAGAAGATTTTTATAATATTTACATACTTATCAGGTAACACAGATATTAAATGTTAAAAAAAACTGTAGTGTTTTTCTCTTTATTAAAAATTTTCTAGTGCTAATAATTATTTACACGACGCTTATTTAATTACATAATCAGGATAATAAAAAAGTGCCTTTGAGGGTAATTTTAAAGAAAATTTCGTCTTTTGATTTCGATTTTATCTCGGAATTTTGATATAGAAATACATAACAGGGTCAAAATTCTGTCGGGCCCATGTTGTCTGTACATACAAACATTATTATATTTACCAAATATGAAAAACAAACGTCTTCAAGTCCTCAGGCGCAGAATAAATACTAAAAGTATCTTTGCTCCTTGCTTCGCCAAAATTCCTGGAAATACCTTTAATTCGAGAGATGTCTTTCAGTAATTTTCACTTCACAACTCCTTTTGCTTACAAAAATAAGTCTGAATAGAATTATTGAGACAAAGAGATCCGTAGAATCGTTTGCTCGTGTAAACTTACAGCTCTTTTCTTTGGTAAATATTATGCTTTATTCTATATCTACGATCAATATAAACAAATTCTAGGTACACAAATATTAAATAATACTGCTGAAGTTTGAAATTTCAAAATAAAAAAGCGCGTGTTCTGAGCAAACAGCTAGTCAGTCAGAAGGTAAATTTCTTCGGTAAGGTCGAAAGATATTTTTATTTATTTAATTATTTATTGCACATACAAAAGAAATAGAGATAGATAAGAGGAAAATATGTACAAACGGTAGCTTTATCGCTAGGTAGCGATCTCTTCCAGGCTAAGAAGATACCAAAACCGTCGCCTTGCTTCATGACGTATTGCTAGGACATGGCCATGACTGTATTGCCGTGATGCATGATATGAAAATTATCGTTCATTCAACCAGTACCTTTTACAATGGAAAAATTAGGAACTTTTGAATTTACGTATTGCCCGTGTAAGGTATAATATTAGGTAATTGAATAAGTTATTAGGAGCTTACCAAAGTCAGACACGTAATATCGCAAAAAACGCTTTTCCAGATATCACAAAAATAATTCCCTCCACAATAATCTCACGTCTGCTAGTCATAGATTATTTACTATCCGAAAAATATTAATAACATCTATTCGATATAAAAATATTTGGTACGAAGTATGACTTAGCAAATACTCCAGTTCTTTTTTTGTTTTTTTTTTATTGTCGATTGGAAAGCGCTTGGCCACAATCTCGCCTGATGTTAAGCTGAGATGTGGTCTAAGAGGGAACGCGCTTCCCTAGAAGGTACTTGTTCACTCTACGCTTGAAGACCCCCATATTGTACTCGTCGGGGAACACAGACTCAGGAAGCATGTTCCAGTCCCAGTCATGTCAGTCTAGTGTTTTGATAGTAGATGTTATGAAATTATAAATGATTAGATTCTACTGTAACATTTAATTAAGCATTCAATTTCAATATAAATTGACGTTGTGTTTGCATTGTTACGTTGGATTAATTTGGCTTATTATAGCTCGGATGAGCTTGCTTTGTGAACGTTAGGGAAGCTGTTTAAATTATGGTTTGTAGATGCTAGCTGCGGTTTGCCAGCGTTGAGCGGAATTACTCTTTTTGCTTGAGATGTTCTTGTGGTCGTTATAAAATTAGAAAATGATTTATTAGATATTTTTTTGTGTGATGTTTTATAATTGTCATGTTCCTAAATGCCAAAAAAAATGTTGTATTTAAAGTGTTATAATGTCTAAGCTCACCGGAAGGAAGTTAGCGCGGAAAGTTTATTTTTTTTTATTATTAATATCTCAAAAAATTGCTCCTTAAATGCTCCATCAGAATCTGTAATTGCTCCACTTCTATAATTATTAGTTTATTTATAATTAATTTAAAAAAAAATCCAAATACTGAAAACTTGATTTCCTTAGAATGAAAAATATACACTTTTCACAAAAAAAAATTTTGCAAAAAAATTGCTCCCGATTTGCTCTATCAATTACAAAAAAGAAATAATTAATTTTGATAATTTTTACAATAAATAACGGAAAAAATACATAAATATATAAAAATAAACTTTCCGCGCTCACTTCCTTCCGGTTCTAAGCTCTCTTATTTATTTTTCGAAATCCTTACCTTCTTCATTCGACTATTTCTCTAAGTCCGTTTTACAATATATTCAAACTAGTCATTATAATAGAGGCTATTTCTTACCTACTTTATAAGAGACACAATATTTCACGTTCGAAGTATTTTTTTACCTTTTTCCTATGTAATGACCCGCAATTATAGATATTGTAGGCAATACATTATTCCACGAGTTCGTATTAATAAAAACGATTTCAAAGGGACGTGTCCATTTTCAAACCATTTATTTCCAGATGAATCCAACTTCGGTTCAGCGTACAGCAAAATATGTCTTAAATATATATAGATAGGATCGAATACTACTTTCGCGACAAAAATATAAGTTATTATCTTTTTGGATCACGCTTAAGAGGCTGAAACTAATGAGGGGACGGATCAAAGGAGAGTTGTAATTTTATTCCGAGTAATTTTAGAACAAATGAGCGCGACCGGTCGCCCGATTTGTCGCTCGACTAGTTGATACACGGATTGTGTTTTTTCTTTGAAGTGTAGCTCGGAAGCCGGACGGTGCTCCGACTAATTTAGAATGGATTTTTTGTATTGATTTTTATTACGTTCGTTTTTAATTAGTTTCGAATTACACGGCTCTTTGAAGGTCTAATTCGATGTTTATGCTATGGAGTGTGAAAGATGTATTTATTTTTGGTGTGATTTTTATCTTTTGATAGAAGACATATTATAAGGTATTGAAATTACATTTTTAATGAAACATTTCCGCATTTATCTACGACTAGGAAACGAGATATTATTATGTAAAATTATTTAGGTATATGTACTTATTGAATTCATAGATAAGAATATAATAAATAGATAAGCAAACATAAATTACTAGCAAAACAGAACACTTACAACAATACAAGTACAAACTGAAAATATTAGCGTTCACCAACGCAGTCACTTAAACCGTTCCCAATATAATAACTACATAGTACGAGAATAGCGTAATTTGTGAAAGTTTTAAACGAAAAGTTCGGGCTAAAGTGCGCTCGAATCCAGGAAATTCCGTAAATAACGCACTTAGGGGTATCCGTCCGTTCATAAATAGTTTTTGTTCCGAGTAGGTATCTATCCACCCAAAAAGTTTACTTGACATCGAGATAATAAGAGGTCAGTGCACTCGACGCGAAATTGCTGCTTGAGATTTTTGAAATTCGCTGTAAAGTGCAGTTTACTTTTATGTCTTCAGTTGTGCTATTAAATAAATAGAAAACAGTTTATTGGGGATTATAAAAGTGTTTGTGTTTTGTTTACCCTAAAAGTGGCAAATATTGCTGAAGTAGGTAAACGTCAGATCTAATGATCTGACAATGATTATTTCTTCTAATCTATTGATGTCAATGTAAAAATGTAAAAGTTAATCTATACTAATATTATAAAGCTGAAGAGTTTGTTCGTTTGTTTTTTTGAACGCGCGAATCTCAAGAGCTACTGGTCCGATTTGAGAAATTCTTTCAGTGTTGGATAGCCCATTTATCGAGGAGGGTTATAAACTATACCTACATCATAACGCTAAAACCAACAGAAACGGAGCCACGCGGGTGAAAAGCGCAGCTAGTATAAAACTAGTAAAACAATAAAATACACATTTATTTTAACATATATAGTTCATCGTACAATACTTTTAACGGGTCTCTATTTGCCCGCGCGTGGGTGTTTCAAAGGTATGAAGTAAAAATGCGTGAAGACCCTTTCCCTCTTTTCATAAACCCGATCCTTTATCAAGTATATAAAGAAAAAATCGCCAGTCAAAAACATTGTCTTTCTAAATCACAGAACATATAAAGAGATGTTCTGTGATCTAAATGATATAGAATCAATTTTAATGAGCTATTTATATCGATTTGTACATGTGTGTGTGCGAGAGTGTGTAGGTATGTGTTTGTGTGTGTAAGCACAGAAATATTATTAAAATTATGGATTCAAATTTGTTCAAATTTGTCAAATATATTATGATAATATAATATTAATATAAATATCTAATCAAATTACTTAAATCTGTGTATATTTTTAAAACATCAAACCTTAAAATCGACAACCACAAAAACATTTGTAAATTTTAATTTCATAATAACCCCTCTTAATTATCAAAATAATCAAGACGGATCATTTTCGCAAAATTAATAGCCGTCTATTTTTAATGACCCTCAACCACAGACAAATATAGATAAAATATACTTTACACTTTAACAGATAAAATATTACAATTAAAAGCAAATAATAATCAATTCATTAGCACTAGTTTCATTGCGGTCCAATAAAATACCCTCATCTATTATTCAGGAGTATTAATTTCGTCACATTATTTTTAAACGTGTATTCAATACACGTTTAAAAATAATAAAGTTGAAACCGTATATTATTTTGACCACTAAATTGTAAGTGTTGCGTTCGAATGTCAATATACAGGGTGTAATCGTTAAGTGTGCACAGGCGATTTTTCCGTAAGTATTACAGATAACAAAAAACTTTAAACTGATATCGAAAGTACTTAACCTAATGAGTAAAATGGCCGTAATAAATTTAAAAAAATAAATCGAAAAATATCAAAAAAATTATCTTTAAACCCTCCCATACATTAAGTATGAAATATGAATATCCCATATACATTTAATATGAAAGATTTTAGCTTTCTTTTTCTTTTTTTTGGTTTTCTGCTTTAATTACTTCGCAAATTTGAAGTGGTATTTTCCACGCTTTTTCCGGACATTTTCACGCATTTTCCGGCAATTTTCCGGACATTTTCCGGGCATTTCCCAGGCATTTTCCGGGGATATTCCAGGCATTTTCCACGCTTTTTCCGGACATTTTCACGCATTTTCCGGATATTTTCCAGATATTTTCCAGGCATTTTCCGGGGATTTTCCAGGCATTTGCCACGCTTTTCCCTGACATTTTCACGCATTTCCGGATATTTTCCAGGAATTTTCCGGAAATTTTCCGGGCATTTCCCAGGCATTTTCCGGGGATTTTCCAGGCATTTTCCGGATATTTTCCGGGCATTTCCCCCGCATTTTCCGGGGATTTTCCAGGCATTTTCCGGAGATTTTCCGGATATTTTCCGGGAATTTCCCAGGAATTTACCGGGCATTTCCCAGGCATTTTCCGGGGATTTTCCAGGCATTTTCCACGCTTTTCCCTGACATTTTCACGCATTTTCCGGATATTTTCCAGGAATTTTCCGGAAATTGTCCGGGCATTTCCCAGGCATTTTCCGGGGATTTTCCAGGCATTTTCCGGATATTTTCCGGGCATTTCCCCGGCATTTTCCGGGGATTTTCCAGGCATTTTCCGGAGATTTTCCAGGCATTTGCCACGCTTTCCCCTGACATTTTCACGCATTTCCGGATATTTTCCAGGCATTTTTCACGCATTTTCCGGATATTTTCCTGGCATTTCCCTGGCATTTTCCGGGGATTTTCCACGCTTTTCCCTGACATTTTCACGCATTTTCCGGATTTTTTCCAGGAATTTTCCGGAAATTTTCCGGGCATTTCCCAGGCATTTTCCGGGGATTTTCCGGATATTTTCCGGGCATTTCCCCGGCATTTTCCAGGGATTTTCCAGGCATTTTCCACGCTTTTTCCGGACATTTTCACGCATTTTCCGGATATTTTCCGGGGATTTTCCAGGCATTTTCCACGCTTTTCCCTGACATTTTCACGCATTTTCCGGATATTTTCCGGAACTTTTCCGGGCATTTCCCAGGCATTTTCCGGTCATTTCCCAGGCATTTTCCGGGGATTTTCCAGGCATTTGCCACGCTTTTTACGGAAATTTTCACGCATTTTCCGGATATTTTCCAGGCATTTTTCACGCATTTTCCGGATATTTTCCGGCAATTTTCCGGACATTTTCCGGGCATTTCCCAGGCATATTCCGGGGATTTTACAGGCATTTTCCACGCTTTTTCCGGACATTTTCACGCATTTTCCGGATATTTTCCAGGCATTTTCCGGGGATTTTCCAGGCATTTTCCGGGGATTTTCCAGGCATTTTCCACGCTTTTTACTTTTTATTTTTTTTAATATTTAAAAAATTTATTACGGCCATTTACTCATTAGGTTAAGTACTTTCGATATCAGTTTAAAGTTTTTTGTTATATTCTGTAATACTTACGGAAAAATGGCCATTAAAATGGCCATAATAAATTTTTAAAAATAAAACGAGAAATATCTAAAAAATTAACTTGAAACCCTCCCATACATTTAGTATGAGATACGAATATCCCATGTACATGGGTTGATCCAAAAGTAATGATAATCAATATTAAACAAGGTCATTACAGTTATAATAATTGTGTAGTTCTCTAGATAGTCTTCTACCTAGAAAATAATATACTTCAAATGTTTTTTTCCTAAACTTAAAAAAAAACTTTGACTTCATCCACAAAAAAAATGTGTCTGTCGTCTTAAAATAATTTTTGCTAAGAAAGTGTTTCTTGTGCCGAGGAAAGAGATAAAAGTAAATAGGAGCTAGATCTAAAAAATAGGGTTGTCTAAACCGTTGGTTTAATAGTATAAGTTTTAGTATGGTTTAGTTCCATCATTTGATACTAGATGACGCTAGTTGTAGAAGCTGTGTTTTTTGAATCGCGCTTGTGTTATTCTTTTGTAACTAGATATAAGCAAAATGGTACTGTAGTTCCGCAACCCTCTCAAATATACGGTCAGAGCGTTTTTGAGTGTTTTATTTCCGACTCTGGCTAGTATGTACTACATTGCTGGTGGTACATAAATTTGGTCCTGCGAGCCGAATACTGGAGACCAGGTGGTGACGTCAGCGGCTACTGGTGGGAGCGAGAGGAAGAGCAACCGGGACGTCAGCAGCCATTGGAGGGAGCGAGAGAGAAGCAACCGGGACTTCAGCGGCCATCGGAGCGAGTGAGAGGTACAACATCCGTGACGTCAACGGCCTGCGGAGCGAGCGAGAGGTGCCATCCGTGACGACAGCGGCCAGTGGAGCGAGCGAGCGGGAGACATCCGTGACGTCAGCGGCAAGCGGAGCGAGCGAGAGGGAGAACAACCGTGACGTCAGCGGCCAGCGGAGCGAGCGAGAGGGAGAACATCCGTGACGTCAGCGGGCAGCGGAGCGAGCGAGAGGGAGAACAACCGTGACGTCAGCAGCCAGCGGAGCGAGCGAGAGGGAGAACATCCGTGACGTCAGCGGGCAGCGGAGCGAGCGAGAGGGAGGACATCCGTGACGTCAGCGGGCAGCGGAGCGAGCGAGAGGGAGGACACCCGGGACGTCAGCGGCCAGTGGAGCGAGCGAGAGGGAGAACATCCGTGACGTCAACCGACTCCGGAGTACAGGCGCGAGGGAGAAGGACTACCAAGTAGTGAGTGAAGTGAAACAGTGAGTACTTTGAAGAATAATTAATTAATCAAAATTGGACCTTAAGTCCAAGAAAATAAGTGAAGTGACGGGGAATCCATGCCCAAATTGAATTAGAGTTACTTTAAAACACTTAGAATATTTTCAATGTTTACATTGACTTAGTTTTTTAACGAAGATTTGGACTTAGAATATTTTCAATGTTTACATTGACTTAGTTTTTTCACGAATATTTATGGACTTAGAATATTTCAATGTTTATATTGACTTAGTCTTTGCTCGTTGTATTGAATAGACACTTGTAAAATTTTGTAAAAGAATTTACCACTTAAAATATTTTAGAGTTGAGGAGACAGTTTATACATGTGAGTTAGTTTGTTTTATATGCAATTTAAATATTAAGTTAAATTTATTTATTTCAAATAAGTTTGAGAATATAAAGTCTATTTATCTTATTGTTGTTCGGAAGTCTCTGAATATTATAATGGAAGTATTTAATAGAATTCAAGAAAATAGTAAGGAGCTTATCTCTAAGGGTAAAGTAAATTTTAAAAAATCCCCTAAGGAAAGAATTACTGTTTCGTATGTTGAAACTCGTTTGGAATCATTAGAAAATCAGTGGCAATCATTTTGCGATACTCATCGCCAAATTATTAGCGAGATATCTAAGAGGGAGTTAGAATCTTCTAGCTATATTAAAAATTGTATATATGATGAGACCGAAGTACTTTATGTAGATTACAAAACGGAATTGAAAGATGCTTTGAATGAATTAAAGGGTAATAGTCGGTCCGGGGTAAAATCAAGTGATTCCAGAGAGTATCAAGAAAAATGTGTCATAAAATTACCAGAAATTTCTTTACCTAAATTTTCCGGAAAATACACAGAATGGCCTACTTTTAGAGATCTTTTTGTATCTTTAATACACAATAACCATAAATTAGATGATGTACAAAAATTACATTATTTAAAGGGACACTTATTGGGAGAACCGGAACAGCTCCTCAGACATACAGCAATAACCGATAAAAACTACACGGCTTCCTGGACTCAGCTAGTCAACCGTTATGACAACAAAAAGTATTTGTCAAACAATATCCTTCAACGTTTCATGAGCCAAAAAGTATTGCATCATGAATCGTCATGGGCGATTAGAGAATTATTAGATAGTATGAACGAATGCTTAAGTGCTCTAAGTAACCTAGGAATTGATATTACTAGTTGGGACACAATCGTCATTTATATAATGAGTCACAAATTGGACCCTGAGTCCAGGAAGCAGTGGGAGTCCAAGGCAAATGATTGCGAAGACCTACCAACCTTGACTCTGTTTAGAGAATTTTTGGAGCATAAGTTTAGATCATTAGAGTTTTTAGATACTAAGTCAGTAAACGTAAAAAATCCTCGTTTTAGTCCCAAAGTACTTTATGTGAACAATACTTTGACGAATAGTGTTGAATCGGGTCAGTCTTATGTGGCGAAGTGTCCGTATTGCAAAGGGGCAACTCATAAATTATATAATTGTAAGGAGTTTGCGAAGTCGGACTATGATGTGAGACATAAATTTATACAAAATAGTCGCTTATGTTTTAATTGTTTTGGTAGCAACCACTCCGTATTTTCCTGTCGCCAATCCACCAGATGTAAGGTTTGTAAGCGTAAACACCATTCATTGCTTCACCCTGAAGAGTCCAAAAATGTTGAGTCCCATCCAAAGAATGTGGTTGTTTCTTCAGCAACCACATCTGAACGCGATGTTGTGACGTGTTTCTCGAATGTCCATAGTCAGGTTCTTTTGGCTACTGCAGTTGTGGAAGCGGAGTCGAATACAGGTAAGGCTTACTTTAATTTGCGATGCTTATTGGATCAAGGCTCAATGGTTTCTCTCATCACAGAATCCACGGTTCAAGCTCTTGGGCTAAAGAAAATTCCAAATAAGGTTCGTATTTCTGGAGTAGGAGGTCAGGAAGATTCTTTAGCGTCAAGATCTATGGTAGAAGTAAAAATCAGATCAATTTATAATCCCAAGTTTACCATGGTCGTTCAAGCGCACGTTCTCGGTAAGCTTACATCTTTTCTTCCATCAAGGAGAGTCAATGTGCAGTTGTGGCCAGAGCTGTCACACCTGCAATTGGCTGATCCAAAATATGAAGTCCCAAACAAAATTGATCTGTTGCTTGGTGCGGAGGTGTATGCCCAGGTACTGGAGGACGGCATGATAAAAGGTCCCCCTGGATGTCCGTTAGCACAGAAAACGCATTTAGGGTGGATATTATCTGGGCACATTCAATCAGAAATATTAGATTCTGAAACGCACCAACAACCGAGAGTGATCGTCAGCATGCACGCGGGATGCAATGAAGATGAACTACTAAAAAGGTTCTGGGAAATAGAAGCAGAGCCATGTTTGGCAAGCCATAAAATAATGACAATCGAAGAAAAGGCGTGTGAAGATATTTTTGAGAGGACAACTAAGAGAGACAGGGAGGGAAGATATATTGTCGACTTACCTTTCCGCCCCGAAGTGAAGCATGAATTTGGAGATACGCGAAGTGTAGCGGTGCAAAGGCTAAGGAGTTTAGAGAAAAGATTTAAGAACATCGAACTGAAGAATAATTATACGCAAGTGTTGAAGGAATATTTATTGCTGGGTCATATGGAAAAGGTACAGGAAGACTCGGAAGAGACGCGGAGACGTTCGGTATGGTTACCGCATCATGCAGTAGTCAGACCAGACAAAAGCACTACTAAGACGCGAGTAGTATTCAATGCGTCAGATAGAAGTGCTAATGGTATTTCGTTAAATGATACCCTGATGGTTGGGCCAAGACTACAACCAGAATTACGTCATATAATCATGAGATGGCGTCTCCACCCGATATGCCTAATAGCCGACATCATAAAAATGTATAGGCAAGTAAAGCTGAAAAGGGAGCATACAGATTATCACCGAATTGTGTGGAGAGACGACAATAATGAAATCCAAGATTATCGTCTACTTACCGTTACCTTTGGCACTTCCAGTGCACCTTATTTAGCTGTCAAAGCTCTCCAACAGGTAGCAGTCGATGAGGGTGGGAGCTACCCCCTAGCTGCTGCAAAACTAAAAACAGACTTTTACATGGATGATCTGTTAACCGGGTGTGATTCTGAAAGGGAAGCATTACGATTATATGAAGAAATGAATGAATTGTTAAGTAAAGGAGGTTTTAAGCTACAGAAATGGAGTAGTAATAGCATGGAGGTGATGGAAGGTTTTGAAGGAAATATAGAACAGGACAGGGAACTTAAGGAGGATGACGTGACTAAAGTAGTAGGTCTCTTTTGGAATCGCCGTACCGATGACTTTAGTTATAGAGTTCAGTTTTTATCAGCGTCGCTTCCTGCAACCAAAAGAGAAATTATATCAGAAATTTGTCGACTGTACGATCCTCTTGGTTGGATCGCTCCATGCATCATCACTGCAAAAATATTTATACAAAAATTATGGATGACTGGATTTGGATGGGATGATAAATTACCGTCTGAACTTATTAGTGAATGGATAACTTACCGTGAGGAATTATTTCAGCTAACAAATTTCCAAATACCGCGATGGGTGCAAACCCGAAGCAAAGATACAGTTGTGGAGTTACATGGGTTTAGCGACGCTTCACATGCCGCCTATGCTGCTGTGGTTTATATTCGTTGCATTTCTGAAGATAAACAAATTAAAACTCACCTGGTAGCTGCAAAAACTAAAGTTGCCCCGATCAAGCAAATCTCCATACCTCGACTGGAACTCTGCGGTGCGGTGTTGGTAACTAAATTATTACTTGAAGTAGCTGAAGTATTGAACATACCAATTTCACAGTTGCATGCTTGGACAGATTCCACCATCGTCCTGGCGTGGCTTAGTGACCATCCCAGTCGGTGGAAAACATTCATAGCCAACCGGACTTCTGAAATTCTAAATCATTTAGAACCTTGTAAGTGGTCGTATATACAGTCCAAAGAAAATCCCGCTGACTGCGCGTCACGTGGAATACTACCTACTGAGCTAGTTGATAATAATTTGTGGAAGTACGGTCCGGATTGGTTAAGTAAGATTGATATTCAGTATGGTAAACCGCTTTCCATATGCACTAAAACTGACCTGGAAGAAAGAAAGGTTAGAGTACATGCTGCAATTAAGGAGAACTGTGAAGATATAGATATATTTTTAAAATTTTCATCTTTTACGAAGCTGGTGAGAGTAGTCGCCTACTGCAGAAGATTCCTGAAATTGAAGGATCCCGTTGAAACTCGTACGAAATTTCTACCTTACCTTTCAGCTGAAGAGCTCCGAGATGCCACCATGTGTTGTATCCGTCAGCATCAGCTTACCTGGTACCCTGAAGAAATGAAGAATCTGAAACAGAAAAACATCATTAAAAAGAGTAAAATTGACAATTTAAATCCATTAATAGATGAATTAGGAATTATGAGGGTCGGAGGAAGGATAGAAAATTCTTACCTGAAGGATAGCAGCAAACATCCGATGATTATAAACGGTGACTCCTGCTTGGCGAAGTTGATTATAGCCGATGCTCACGCCAACACCATGCACGGAGGTCCCCAGCTGACTATCAACTACATACGTTCAACGTATTGGATCACCAAATTGAAAAATCTTGTACGATTTCACATACACAAATGCGTTAGATGCATAAGAAACGCGGCGAAGTTTAAACTCAATTGATGGGCCAGCTGCCTGCCTGCCGAGTTACACCTCAAAAACCGTTTTTATACTCAGGTGTTGATTACGCTGGTCCCATTAATATTCGCGTTTCGAAGGGTCGTGGCCATAAATCCTATAAAGGATATATTTGTCTCTTTGTTTGCATGGCCACAAGAGCCGTTCATATAGAAGCAGTATCCGATCTTACTTCAGAAGGTTTTTTGGCAGCTTTCAAACGTTTTGTTGCTAGACGAGGTCGTTGTATTCAGTTGTGGAGTGACAACGGCACCAATTTTGTAGGTGCTTCTAAGGAGTTGCGGAATTTGTTTGCAATTGAGAAATCCCAAATGCCAGTTGACATTGCATCATCATTGGCTAACAATGGTACAGAGTGGCGCTTTATTCCTCCTCATGCTCCAAATTTCGGTGGAGTGTGGGAAGCAGGCATAAAGAGCACTAAACATCATCTGCGTCGCGTAATCGGCGATTCTACTCTTACTTATGAAGAGCTGGCGACGGTCTTGGTGCAAATTGAGGCGTGTCTCAATTCGCGACCATTGTCCGTGGCTAGCTCCGACTCAGGTGATCCCAACCCGTTAACACCGGGTCATTTTTTAATAGGGGAGCCATTGATTATGGCTCCGGATAATAATTTTGAATACGAGAAAATTTCCAATTTGCGTCGTTGGCAGTTAACCCAAAGGATGGTCCAGCATTTTTGGAAGCGTTGGTCCCAAGAGTGTCTAACCCAATTTTTTCAAAGGTACAAGTGGAAAGGCAAGGTTCCCGATATCAAGGTAGGAGACGTGGTCTTAGTTAAGGAGGACAATTTGCCTCCTGCGAAATGGATGTACGGATTGGTGGTAAAATTACATCCGGGTAATGATGAGGTGACACGTGTTGTCACATTGAGATATAGGGGTTCTCACATACAAAGACCGACTTCGAAACTATGTGTGTTGCCCGTTAGAGAAACATAAATGTAAAAAAGAAAATATATATGTATTATGTTAGACGTACATAAGTAAAGAATAATTGTTACCTTAAAGAGATGTATGTATTTGCTTCTATGTATTACTGTATTTTTTGCACACTTGTATTTTTTGTATTATGAAGGACTATTCGTCCTTGGCGGGCGGTATGTCTAAACCGTTGGTTTAATAGTATAAGTTTTAGTATGGTTTAGTTCCATCATTTGATACTAGATGACGCTAGTTGTAGAAGCTGTGTTTTTTGAATCGCGCTTGTGTTATTCTTTTGTAACTAGATATAAGCAAAATGGTACTGTAGTTCCGCAACGGACTCTGTTGGACTCAGTTTGCTTTTCAGGAATTTGTTGGTTCTTTGTTCTTGGTCGTTTGGTCTCGTTCTCAGCGTTCTGCTCGCTGATCAATAAATAATTAATTAATTGATTAATTAAAATCAATTAATTAATTGAATAATTTGATAATTCATAAATAACTTGTTTATTTTTGAGTTATTAAAATTTTTATTGCGGCCAGATGTAAATAAATACATCCTGCAATCATGCCGCCGCCGAGCGTGCCGCCGCTGCCGCAGCGACGCGCGACCCGTCCGCGCGCACTGGGCCGCAGGGTCTATAGTCGGTCGGTTGCCGCACTTGAAATGGGCCTGGACGCCATTGCCGCATCCGGCCAGGCCGCAATTGTGGCCCGCTCAACAGCAGCTGGCCGGCGTCCTGTGTTGGTGTCGGAACCTCAGTCAGGAGCCGGCGATGAATCATTCCTGGCGAGTCCACTGACGTTATCGCCGGCCCAATCCACCGAATCCGTATCCTCAATTACTCGCTCACTCACACCGAGTCGTCAACAGGCCCCGGCTAGCGCCGCCACACTAACGCCGGGCACTTTGAAGCGCGCCGCACAGGCACCACTGCCACGTACTCCGCGCTTCCCAGCCCCCTTACCGGGTATTCCTGTGGGACGCTTTCCCTCCCCTCCCCATAGAGTAGGAGAGAAAACTCTCACAGCGTCCCCGCCTCCTCCTCTGAACATGCCGACGATGTCATCGGGCTCTCCTATGGAGATTGGGACAACCGGCCCGACATACGCGAGCATGGCCGCGTCCCAAAAATCCCCAGCGCTCTCACCCTCCACCTGCTCCGCTGCCGTCGCTCCCGCCGCGACTAACGCTAACATTAATACGACTGCGACCGTCACTGCAGCCTCTGCCTCCCCCTCTGCTGCTGCCGGCACTGCAAGCGCCGCGCCACCTACCAAACAGCCCAACCGCTACCCCCCTCTCATAGTGGAGACACTGCCCGACTGGCCGACCCACTTTAGGGAGCTAAAAAAGGTCCTTGGGCACACTCCTAACGGACGTCCATTTGGCAAGGGTGTCCGTTTTATACCAAAGACAGACCAGGAGTTCCGACTCATCCAGCGCTATCTTACGCAGCTGGAGAGCAACACCGGAATCTCTTGGTTCTGCTACTCGCTGCCCGCTGAGAGAAGCGTGAAAGTAGCGATCCGTGGTCTGCCGGCTAACACAGAACCGGCACTAGTGGAGACAGAGCTGCGCGAGCTCGGGTTTACTCCGGAACACGTGCGTGCAATCCCCGCTCGTCCAGGTAGGCCGGGCTGTCTGATGTTCGCGCAACTGCAGCGGACTCCGGACCTCATCCCAGGCATTTATGAGGTGAGCGAACTGCTCTGTATGCCTGGGATCACAATTGAGGCATGGCGCGGCAGAAAGGGGCCAGCGCAATGCCATCGATGCCAGCAATTTAGGCATTCCTCCCAAAACTGCCACCGGCCAATAGCCTGTGTGCGTTGCGGTGAGAACCACTCTGCAAAGGAATGCCAGCGTCCGCGCGAGGAACCACCAACGTGCGCCAACTGCGGCGGCGCCCATACGGCAAATAACGCGACCTGTCCGATATTCCGGAAGGAGACGCGCAACCGCCGAGCGGGCACCGTCGCGCGCACTGCTACAAGTGCGCGCGTGCCCGCAACTGAAGCCGATGCACCTGGCTCGCTCATGGCTGCCGCCAACCAGCCAGGGCCGACGACTAAACGCCGCCGTAAGCGTGGCAAACGCACCCAAACGCGGCCGCCAGCAGCACAGCCTACGGCGCCACTTTTGGCAGCGCCAGCCACTGCACCACCAACCACTGCACCGCCTACTGCTCTGCCGGCAGCATCTACCTCTAGGCCGCGCTCTGCACCACCAGTTGCGCCGCAGCCTACGCAGCGTAGCAAGAAGTCCAAGCCCTCCGTGGTCGCCGCCCCCATACAGGGGACGAAGGCGAAGCGTGTGATGCCGCTGGACCCCAGACTGACTAAGGTTATCAGCACTCTTAATCAGGTGCTGGTGGCTATCCAAGAACAGCGTGACCCAATACCGCTGATCTTGGGCTGCATCGCGGAGCTCTGCGCCTCTTATGTCTGAGCTCCGCATCGCATTTTGGAACGCCGACGGGCTCTCAGCGCAAAAAGCCCGTCTCTTCAAAACCTTGCTCTGTCAACGTCAAGTGGATATCGGCCTGGTTAACGAAACACACCTCCGACCGGTAGACAAGTTGAAGGTTTCCGGATACTATGTCTATCGGGAGGACCACACCTCGCCGATCGGGACTGCTTACAGGGGATTAGCAGTCCTGGTCCGTCGGAATGTCATTCACCAACTACTTCCAGTACCTCAGTTACAGTCGTCGTACGCCCTCGGCGTAGAAATCTGTGTAGACCGCCAGCCCACTCGTGTGTTCGCTTTTTACAAGCCGCCGCAGAATCGACTCGCAGTGGCTGATGTCCGAACCTTGCTGGACTCGCCGCTGCCCACGATCCTCGCTGGCGACTTCAATGCGAAACACACGGCCTGGAACTCCAACACCGTAAGCCCGGACGGCAGACGCCTCCTTGACGACGCAGACCGCCACGGCTACGAAGTGGTAGGACCAGAGGCCCCAACGCACTACCCGTACTGTGCAGCCCATACTCCGGACGTCATCGACATAGCAGTTGCTCGTGGCCTCGTCGCCGCACCGTCGCTTGACGTCCTGGATGATCACCTCATTTCCGACCACCAAGCCGTCCTCATGACGCTGACACTGTCTCCGATGACAACATCACTGCCTTCTCCGAAACATCGCCAGGACTGGAGAATCTTCGCCGAACACATGGCTGAACATTCTCCGTCCTTTAGAGTCGAGAGCCCTGCAGACGTCGACCGACTCGCCACGGACTTCAGCGCAGTCTTGTCCAATGCGCTTCGCGAGTCCAGACTCGACGCTGCATCCACTCGCAAGAAACCCCAGCTCCCTGCCTACATACAAGCGATGTTAGAGGAGAAGAGGAAGCTGCGAAGATTATGGCAAAATCTGCGATGCCCGACCATGAAGACGCGGTTGAACGCTCTGGCAGCCAAGATTTCGGACGCACTGGAAACGGTAGCAGTCGAATCTTGGCACACCGCCATCGAGCGAGCCGGCGATGACTGGTCCGGCATGCACCGCCTTTGCCGCCAGCTCTCAAGGAAGCCCCCTCCGATTAGACCCCTCATGGCCGGTGACGGAACCCCACGTTACCGCGCCGAGGACCGAGCGGAGATTTTTGCAGACTTCCTGGAGACGCAGTTTACGCCTAATCCGACCGCGAATGTGCAGCACGTAGAGACCATCGAGCGACAGGTGAAGGATTACTTCGAACCGCCGATACCACCGACAGAAGACCCCGTCGTGTTCTCTCCTGGACGAGTCCAAAGGATGATTCGACGAACTAAACTACGCAAAGCCCCCGGTCCGGACCGAGTCACCAATGAAGCCCTGCGTCACCTTCCTCCGCGAGCCATCACGACGCTGACGCGGCTCTTTAACGGAATCCTCCGTACCGGGCACTTTCCATCTCCGTGGAAGCTCGGCCGAGTCATCCTACTTCCCAAACAAGGTAAAAATATCTTGCTACCCGAGAGCTACCGTCCCATCACCCTTCTGTCGTCAATCTCGAAAGTCTTCGAGAAGCTACTGCTGCTGCACATTACGCCCCACCTTCAGCCACGCGACGAACAGTTCGGTTTCCGCGCCGAACACTCCACCACTCTACAAGTGGCGAGAGTACTGCACCACCTCGCTGCCGCCTACAACAAGCGAGAACAATCGGTTGCAGTATTCCTCGATATGGAGAAAGCGTTCGACCGCGTATGGCACACCGGACTCATCTACAAGCTGTCCACGTCTACTACTCCGCGTCGAGTAGTTAAGACTGTGGCCACCTTCCTGCAAGACAGACGTTTTCAAGTGGCGGTTGAAAATGCTCTGTCCACAGAGCGCCCCATCCGAGCCGGTGTGCCCCAGGGAAGCTGCCTGTCGCCCGTCTGCTATAGCAGATACACGGACGACATTCCAGTCGCTGGCGGAGCCATCCTAGCGTTGTATGCCGACGACGCTGCGTTTATTACCACCTCGCTGAACGCCAAGCATGCATCGGTAAAGATGCAGCGAGCACTGGATGCACTTCCCTCATGGCTGGAGGACTGGAGACTCAAGGTCAACGTGGGGAAAACTCAGGCGATTTCCATCGGGCGGGCGCGCCTTCTGCCGCCCCCGGTGTCTCTCATGGGCGAGAACGTCGAATGGTCACCGACGGCCAAGTACCTTGGTGTGACCATTGACAAGACACTCTCGATGCGGCCCCATGTGAAGAACGTGGTTGCCCAGACGCGCGCCGTGCGGAACATACTCCGCCCCATGCTGGCGTCTCACCTGCCTCTCCGTACGAAGCTGTGCATTTACAAGGCCTACGTTCGCACGCGACTCACCTATGCGGCCCCTGCGTGGTTCGCGCTGACCAGCGAGACGGACCGCAAGTCGCTGCGAGCGCAGCAGTCGCTAGCGCTCCGCACCATCTCCGGAGCACCACGCTTCGTACGGAATCAGGTCATCTCCAGGGACCTGCGCATGGAGAGCCTGGACGACTTCGTTCGTCGCCTGAGTTCCTCTATGTTCGCGCGCGCCGACGGAGCGCGATCCCAGCATTTGCAGGGCATCGCGCCATACCATCGGAGACCGCCGGACATAAGAGGCCTACCACGTGACCTAGTCTCCTAGGACACGACCGCTTCCTCGCCGCTGGCTGATGGGCGCCCCCCGGCACTTTGCCGGCGGGCTCGACCTCGCTAAGTGGCGGGTGGCTTCACCCACGGACATTCCTCCCTGCAGCAGCTAGCAGATCGCCCGCGATACCACGCGGGCTCGATCGCACTGCAGCAGGACACCTCCCGGACACGACACCTCGGACCATTAGGTCCCACCCAGTGCCCCGCCTGTAGTTGCAGGCGGCGTTGCCACCACTGAAAGGGGCCGTCGCCCCGAACAGTTACCCCGAGGCCTGTGAAGGCCTGCGTGGATGACCCTCTGCGCGAGTTCCGCAACCCTCTCAAATATACGGTCAGAGCGTTTTTGAGTGTTTTATTTCCGACTCTGGCTAGTATGTACTACATTGCTGGTGGTACAGGGTAGGTGTTCAAGCATTTGGAATGCCGATTTTTGAATGGCAGCCATCGCAACTGACGCTTTGTGATCTGGTGCGTTGTCTTGGTGAAACAGCGTTCAGGTCCGCAGTTTGCCATGTCTCTTTTCCTTACTACCCAATTGCAATCTTTTAATTTGGTCTGTTTACTTAGTAAGAGCCCAATAAAGTGGCTACCTTTTTAAAATATTCCACCATAATTATTTACTTCAGCGTCTCAAAAAACTACCGCTTTAATCTAACCTACTGATTTTCACTTTGAATTTCTTCATCGTCACTTTGGAAGCTCGCATCCAGGACATTGATTGTTTTTTGGTTTCAGCATAAACATGGTGAAATCGGGTAACGTCCATGATCACAAAACGTGACAAAAAATTATCCTGATATCATTAAAAATTTAGAAATTTACCCTCTACATGTCGAATCGTTGTTTCTTCTTTTCATCGGGAAACATTCTGGCACGCACGGTTCACGTTCAAATTAATGTAAATAATTGGAAACGTGGCCTGTTGATATGATTTTTTTGTGATTACTTAGTGAATACATGAGCAAGCAAAAAACATTTATTTTATATTTTTATGTGCACAGGAAATACCCAATTATCATTACTTTCGGATCAACCTAGTACATTTAATATGAAAGATTTTAGCTTTTTCTTTCTTTTTTTTGTTTTCTGCTTTAATTACTTCGAAAATTTGAAGGGAAGTTCATTTAGAATCTGTAAATAGAGCTCCTCATTGTATTGCACAATGAGGACATCACTTCGAAAATCTGCTATGAACACAAAATATATGGGAAATAAAATGTATGGGAGCGTTTAATGTAACATTTTTGGATATTTCTCGTTTTATTTTTAAAAATTTATTATGGCCATTTTACTCATTAGGTTAAGTACTTTCGATATCAGTTTAAAGTTTTTTAGTATCTGCAATAGTTACGGAATAATCGCTTGTGCACACTTAACGATTACACCCTGTATATAGATGTTTTTAGCCAAGTTAAAGAATTAATCCCTTCATGTTTTGTTGGAAAACTTAATATAAGAGATATAATATGTAATTATAATTGATGGCAATCCTTAGTCTTTTTACAAGTCTATCAAAATATAAAATCTTCTTTTTATTCATAGTTATGAATAGAAATATCTACGGTAAAACAAATACGATTACCTATTTATGAGTGTATGGCTGGCTATATAAACTTATCCTATTATAGGTACAAAAAGATTTTAAATATTTATTCAATCGATTTTGTTTTAATCAAAAAACAGATAAACACGTGCTTCGAGTACCTACGTGTGTACGTGTAGTGCACGCGATTGGTCAATCAGGTATCTGTATTTAATTTCTGCAAAACATATTTTATTAAATACTTCATTTGATATTGATTTTTTTTTATTAATTTAATTAAAAATTGATGATATTATTTGAAATTTTATTGTATTTATTTTTTACTTGATTTTTGGACTGTTTGTCTGTCTAAACAGTGAACTAACTAAGTATTTTTGCGACAATGTGACATGTTTAAATCCCTTCAATTATTTTACATTAAAATAAGCATTTTATTATGAGATACTAACAGATGTAGTCTTTTGTATTCATCTATTTAATACCTATACAATTTTATAATGCTTTACAAAAATTAAAACAATAAAATACACATTTGTATGTTATAGGTAATATGCCCTAATGCCGCGCCTATCATTTCTTGATATAATATAGATAATGATTATTTACTTGGAAACGAAAGGACAAATAATAACATAATATTATAAACGATACGTATATTAATATAGTTTTCATTGACGTCATTGAACAGTATAGTTTAACTTCAGGTGACCGCAAAGCTACCGTGGGAAATCAAACTTGACGAAATACGATCAATTCAACTGAATAAAAGTAATTGTAGGGGTATTAGGGTTTAATTTGATTTCTAAATATAGAAAATTAATTAAGTATTTATCTATTTATAGAATAAAAGAATTCACAGAATGTGTCTTTTTGTTTGTCTACTATTATACAATAAACCAATGAAGAGATATGATTGTTTTTTATGCTCTCCAATAGGTAAGATTTTCTTAAAAACCGAAGTCTAACTACTTATATAGTGCGTGTTTATTTATATTGCATGAGTAATAATAATATTACACAGCTAAATTCAATAAGGTATTCATGTAAATATTACTACCACATTAAAAAACAAATGCACCATTATTAAAACAATATTAATTTATTAGAACTGTTTGTTTTAATAGCCACTGTCAATACAATTACAGACAATACTTGATTACGATTTATTTGACAGCCGATGTATACTTAACTCGGCAATAACATCGGTTCGCGGTTAAAGGCCGACCAGTTAACTAAACATTGTATAAAATTACCTATCTCTTTGGTTTAGTGGTTAGTTTGTATATTATATATACATTGGGAGGTTTCAGGTTCGAGTCCTGAGTCAAAACATATTATTGAATTCATATTTTGATAATAGCGCAACGATAGAAAAATTGTGTAGGAACTTGGCAAAGAAATAATGTGTCGCTCTGGGTCCTAAACATCTATCTCCGGTCCTACTAATCTTATGTCCCAGAAAAAAAGTAATGGAATGGTCTACCTAATAAAAATAATCCCCATTTTAATTCGGCGCCGTAGAAACCAGTCCGAAGAATTATTAATACATACTAGAAAACCGCACATATTTTTGTGTCCTATAAATATCAAACTCAAGCAACGCCACCGGAAAAAAGTAGCAAAGTGCAATTATCGACATTCGTATAAAATAATTCAGCCACAGTAGCCCGCCATTGTCAAGCGGTTCCATTAAAATTTCATGTAAATATATTTTCCGATTTCATTCCAACCATTAGTGAACTACTTTTAAAGGCATTATCAAAGTGAATCGCTCAATAAAAGTTATAAACGGGGAGATTTCAATCGCATAATGGTCGACTGTAGCGGACAAATTGATTTTAACACAATTATTGAAATGAACAAACTTTCAAACAGACAATTAAATTTACAAATGTGAAAAGTTTTGGGGAATAGTTTTTGTTGGTGTGGCGTGTTCTTTGATTGCTGGTTGTCATTAAAAGCAATGAAAATGGCGCCTTTTTATAATATACGGGCGGCTATCGGCCATCCTTGGTTGTTTAAAATACAATATATCACTATATTACCATGGACCAATATATCCAAACTTACTATGATAATATTATGTACTGCTAAACATAGTCTAAATCTAAATCTGGCATTGTTCTTTGGCTATAAAATATTGAATACTTACGTTTATATTGTACTAGCTATATGCCACGGCTTTGCCAGTCCTACATATTACTTATTTATTACATACATACAAAGCACTGACAAATCGAGTAACTATTCAACAGTGCAAGAAAAAATGTGAAAGTGAAATCGTCCAGCAGATTACACAATAGCGCGTTCAAACAAACTCTTCAGCTATGAATAAAATTTGCAATTACATTTGCAAGTGGACTCATAATATAAACTAAAATATACAAATGTCTTAAAAACCTTGTTTTTTTCTGTTTAGTCGTTTCTGAGAGACAAAGAGATGCGTCGAACGATTTACGTACGTTTATGGACGTTTGATGTCTTTTGTTTGTTTACTTGTATGTACAGAATGGATGAGCTATTTTCAATTGTTTTGAGATTGATCTGACCATATTTAGGTACGGATAAAGGATTTTTCCAAAAGATTTACTGTTGTGTTGTAGTAATTTCCCTACTTTACTGGGTCGAAATGTATTTTTTAATTAATTAATTGATTTATTTTTGGAAACAATAACCTAAAACTTATACATGGAATATATATAGGTAATTATAAAAATGACGAAGAGTAGAAATATTTTGCACATTTTATAGTGCACAGTTTATCCAACAATACTTAATCGTAAAATATTGAGAAATAAGCGCATTTTGTTAAATGTTTCAAAAGTTAGACATTGTCGCCATACTTACACATTCTTGTCAACGATCCAAGTTATTTTAAGTATAATGGAGATGTATTTACGATACACGCGAAGGGCCGTTCTAAAGAAA
This sequence comes from Colias croceus, assembly GCF_905220415.1. NCBI lineage: Eukaryota > Metazoa > Arthropoda > Insecta > Lepidoptera > Pieridae > Colias > Colias croceus. The sequence continues at coordinate 10,392,476 of NC_059552.1, read as the reverse complement.
TAACAGTATTTTAAGTTTCATTTTCTCTAACATCTCAATCGACAGTTAAGTTCTTTCATCTGATTTACGGTAATAGATCATTTTCGATTGTATGTACCTAGTTATAATTGTTTGTTAATTTTTTTTTTTTTTTTTTTTTACTTAGGATATTATACAATGTGAAGTTTGATTAAGATGGATAGATGTTTGAAACATAATATATATAGAACGGCTAAATGGATGCATGCTATTTCATGCTATGCTATTTCAGCGATAGATTATGTTCAAGAATTTTGATAGAGAAGCAAGTAAAGTTGTGGTCTGTACCTAGTTTAAGACTACAAAAATCAACGAATAATACATGTTAGTTAAATCTCTTTTGATGTAAAAATATATTAGAACACAAAATGAAACGCTAAATTCAATGAAAGATTTAATTTCTCAAACTCCCCGAGGATAAATAGAGAGGCATTAAGTTAACCTATTGTAATTATTTGAGATTCCTAACGTAAAGGATTAAAACCTTTTGTGATGTTGTATTTTACGCGAGCCTTGTTTTGTTTAATGAAAATCGAGGCAAGGTTAATATTTAATTTTGTTTCTTATATAACGAAGTAGGTACTTTGAAGACAATTGGTATGTATTTTTAGTTTTTAGCGCTACCGTTTGAGGCTACGCGCAAAAGTGAAGTCCCGTGTCCCCAAGTATCTAATTTGTGGCCCAAGTGAGGTAAGGGAGAGATGCATTATGCATACATTTGTTTCACTGATCGATTTTCTTTAGGAGCAAGTATGTGATCAGCCACCCGAGGACCTCTCGGTTCTATGCTTAGATGTCAGCCACTGTACCAAAGAAGCGGTCAAGGAGGAGGATACGCACAAATATACAGACAAACTTCTCATTAAATAATTGCATGGTAGGTATTATAATATTATATGAATGTAGTTTATTCAATAAAACTGTATAAACCACATACCTCCTAAAACCTAACTGAGGTTATAACTTTCTCTACATCCTAATTTGAATAATCGACGTCACTGGGTAGAAACAATTGCCCCCATAAGTGCCCCAACTTTTGCGCATTATCGTTGGCGTTATTCATTCCTTTTTCACTGAAAATTGTGTCATAAATGTATGAGGCAGTTTTGAATCTTTAAGTGGTGATTAAGACGGGTCGTGTTAAACTATTGGAGCTTTGGAAGCTTTTGCATTTAGTTTTGAGCGAATTCATGATAATAATGTGGTAAGAGCCACTGGACTTATTTGTATCAAGTTTGGTAGCTTATCGTATAGTTTGAATACGAGACAACATCAAAGACGTAGACGGTAGGTAGTTTTTTTTTTATGTACCTACGCAGAGAAATGTTATACTTTATCGATTTTTTTTAGCGGCTGAACCTTATTTGTCTTGATTTACACACCCTACATACACAAACATACACAAAGACATGCACGCGTACGCTTTGATTAAAAAAATCGTATTCGAATTATTAAAACGCAAAGTCAAATTCTTCATGAGTCAAATTCTTTAAAATTCAAACTCGTTCTCTCTTATGATTTCTTATTATGCAAACGTGCACAAAATTAATGAACTATAAATCACAATTTCATCGCAAAGTCTTTAAACCCATTTTACAATGTAAACACTGCGAAAAGCAAGCCAATACATAAAGCAAAACTCTTGAAAAATGAACGAAGGTAAAAGAGCTACATTTTTTCCTCCTATATCATTTTAATAGCTTGTTTGATATACTGCCACTTCACAGCTATGAAAGTCGACACCTTGCCTAATTTATTAACCAATTTCGGTTTAATCAAGTTATACGAAATATGAGTTTAAAATTCTGAGTTGATTTGTTACGTGCAGCGGTTTGGAGCGCACCTACACATCCGTAGTCCTGTGGTCTTATTACATCTTATATTGAAATTGCATACGACGGTTTTTCAAATTGTTACCGGCTTTAATATAAATAAATATAAATAAATAAATAAATTCTTTATTTGACAACAGAAATACATGTCTACATATGCAATTAGATTTTGGGATAACTTACATATAATTAAAACATAAACCGTAGGTTAATTGCGCTATTTAAACAATGTCTCCTATACTAGGGAATGTCCTGTGTTACAGGAGACATTTATATATGTTATGTATAGGTCATTTATTCCTTATCTGTGAATGCGAAATAGATTATGCTTGATTTTTACTGTTTCATATACCCCGGTAGAGCTATCTTATTGTAAAAAATGAAATATTTGTATAAATCTATGTTATATAATAATAAGTGTTCAAAATATACTAACGGTTCTAAAAACTTTAAAATAGACCATATAATTATTATTATATTAACACAAAAATTGAAGTTGGTAACAAAAAAACGTCCATCGTGAGTGTGACATTTGGTTTATCCAAAAAAGATTAATGATCCACAAAGGGTCAGTTCTGACCACTAAACAATAGTTGACAAAAAGGGAACAATGCCGCAAAGTTTGCGAAGCTGGTCCTGTCTCAGCTCTAACCACTTGTGTACATTGGTACAATTAATTATTATTTGGTAGGTATTGACAATGTCTAGGCAATGTTATGTCCTTGAAATGCGTAGGCGAAATGAAATGGTAGGATTCAAACTTTAGTTTGTATCTATTATAATTATTTTATGCGTAAATTTGAATATGCGTAGAATTCAACATGAGAATGATAAAAATTTTACACAAAAATATTATTTCATTATTATAAATTATTAGAGCTAATTAAATTATTGCCATTCAGAAAGCTAGATTATTGAAAAAATAGACGATACCATTTTACGTGAGCTTTTAATTACAGTAAATTTCACTGTACAATCACGAAAGTCTTAGATGAATTAATACCTTCTCTAAATAGATATTATAATATAAGTATGGTCAATAATTTTGTCAACAGAATAAATTCTCAAATTCACCTGCATATCTTTCCTTGATGAGCCACCAACCACTTTGTAACATCCAACCGTGGAACTTAGTTAGGGTTATGCTTTGTGAATCACGCCCTCAGGGAGGAAGATTTAAGGCAAATCCCGGGGAAAGTTGTCACGGCGTGCTTTTAAAGTGTTTTAAAGTACTAACGATCTTGAACAACTTGGTTCGCAAACATCAGTTAGTTGAAACAAACTACAGCGTCTTACAGGAAGTTAAATGTTGTTAACATGTTGTAAACAATATTTTTTTTATAAATCTGTTGTGCAGAAGATTACCTGTTTATTACAAATAAATAACCTAGAATTAAGTAATATTTTTTTTTATTAATAGTTAATACTAATAAAGGTAACTAAATAGTATAAGTTGGAATTTATATTAAAATGTAGAAGAAAATGTAATTGGAAAGTACCTTATACGCGTTTATAATTGTTTCAAAAATTAATAAACATTCCTTACATCGTCTGTTTTTCATTTCTCTAATATAATTAAATACCTACCCATGTACGTCGATTAATTTTAATCACCCTCCTCGTTTTATCAAGTATCATCAAAGATTTAATTGCAATTTGTACGAAATAATGTATCAAAATAAGAAAATTAAACATTAGTTAACAATAATACACGTACGTCAATTACTTCGAAATTTTTTCATCAATAAACATTTTTAGAAAACATCTACAAGATTTCCATGTAGAAGATCGCTTAAATTGACTTACCTGTAAAATGTAAAGTGCAGAACACACTATACAATAACGAATATTAATTATCCTGTAAAATATTCAAGACCTTCCAGAATACCCAGAAGTACGTAAATAAATTTAGTTACTCATTAACAGTAGTATTTTATTACAAGCGTGTTATGAAACATTATAACCCTGAAAAATTAAATATACCTCACACAATAGGTATGTGCCATAATGAGGGTTCGCGACATCTCAAAACATTTGTATTATAACGTCTCGTTGACAAATGATTCCCTAAAATATAGGTGCGAAAGGTACAAAATAACGTTCTTATTTACGAAATAACTTATTGCAGTGTCATAGAAATGTCTAGAATGAGTTAAGACCCGTGTTCTCATTTGTTTTAGTACTTGTTGTCTCTTGGATAAGTGAAATGATTCACGATAGGTGAAAATTAGTTTTATAAAGTGGCTAAGAATAATTGGTCAGTCATAACGTAATATATAAGAGACTAGGTTTCCGCCCGCGGCTTCGCCCGCGCAGTCTAATAGTTCCCGTTCCCGTGGGATTTCCGGGATTGCGTCATTTTCCCGGGATAAAAAGTAGCCTATATCCTTTCTCGGGTATCAATATATCTCCATACCAAATTTCATGAAAATTGGTTCAGTAGTTTAGGCGTGATTGAGTAACAGACAGACAGACAGAGTTACTTTCGCATTTATAATATTAGTATGGATTTATAAGTTTTCGAATTGCTGTTTGTTCCTCCTGTTATAATATACTAGCTGTTCCCCGCGGTTTCTGCCCTATTAGTCTTAGCGTTATTTTATTATAATGTAGCCTATAATCCTTCCTTTATAAAGGATCTTTATCCGCAGTTCCTGAGTTTAGCGTGTTCAACCAACCAAACGAATAAACTCTACAGCTCTTGTATTATAGTATAGTATATAGATAAATTATATTGCGTATAGATATACCCTATAAAACGTAACTTGTATATCATTTTATTTTTAATAATCGATAAGTTATCTAGCTTTATAATCATAATTTGCGTCTCAATATTTATTATAAATATTATTTACAGGATTACGTATTTTTACAAGATTGTAGGATACAGAACGAAGTCATTACTTTGATTTCTTCGAAGCGTGAGAGATACAAAGAATTGAACTCGTACAGTATAAACTTCTGAGTTTCCCCGATAACAACCAAATACAGCTTCATTTTGCTTTACTCCAAATATTATGGACTGTAAAATTATAATGCGTACTATTTAAAGTAATTTTATGTATGGGAAAGATTATTACGTAAAACTGCTGAATTTAATTTGACGATTTTTAGGAAATAAATAGACTTTGAGAGCATTGTGACGGTTCCGATAAGGTGTATGGTGCTGTTTGCCGTAATATTTTAATGTATGTAATAGAGAATAGACATAATATTATTATATCATAATCTCATTAATATAGACACAGCAACGTAACAGTACCTCGATATAGTTCTGTGGTAGGTACCTACCTAATACAATTTTATTATTTAAACTTCTAAGCTCCTATTTTTTCAAGTATAATAAAGAAAATAAAGTATTTGATTGTTTACATTTTTAAAGTTTATATATAAAAATGTATTTTACTAACAGTCTAGACATATTTGTACATATTGAGTTATATAAAAATTCCAATAAAATTAATTAAACGTTCATCAATACAGACATTACGTCTAATAATAAGCATAATATTAGATATTTTCGATATTAATCCCATTATATTTATTAAATTTCGCGAGCGTATCGAAATATTTGTGTATTTATTAACTGTAATTACATGAAGAAAAATTTTCTTGAAGCGCGTGTTTCTCGTAATTAAATTATTATAAGCATTAACTTATGGATAATTAAACATAATATATTATGTATATATGAAGATAAATTCATACGATAGTAATTTAATTATAGTGCTTTTTATAACTTAATATATTGTATTATGCGATTTTTGAAGTGAAACTTCTTTATAGAGGTTGGAAAAAAATTTAGTGTAACATTTTTTTGTTACGCGTGACATTTTTCCGTTACGCGCCATCTTTTTCTTATCCCTACCACGCGTGATTCGACGTATTTATGTAAAGTTGCATATAGTAAATTATTTTGTGAAAATAAGGCCATAAAAAAGTTTCACTTCTTATGTGTGTACACTTGTACACGCACACATTTTTTATTATAAATGATAATATTATAGTCATCTCTGTCAATGCTAACGTTGTATATTATGATATTTGTAAGATGAATAGAAAACCAAAATAACTTTTTTGTTGTTGTTTTTCTAATTTGACTGGAGGATATAATGAAGCCACAATGATTTAATTTGATTGTAGATTTCATTAAAATGTTGCCAGCCTCAATAATACTACATAATATACTAGAGGATAACAGTAAAGTAAAAATTTGACTTGTTTTTAGTAACTACGCGGTTATTATAATTAACACATAAATATTGGATGTTATTTTATTGTTACAAGTTTTCGAATATATTCATAAACATGGTAAAAAAATGTATGCATATCTACAAGCAACTAATGTAGCAAAATTTAATTCACGCTACCGTATTTATTTCTCGTCACACTGACGCGAAATTTCCGTAAAATAAATTATAAAGAGCGAGCTTTAGCTTAGGTTTAGTGGAAATATAGTGATATGGTCCGAGAGCTGGCTGTCAGAGTAATGAAAGAATCAGAAAATGAAACCAATCATGAGCATCAATAAAAATACTTGGATATTCATGTTATCACTCTCTCACACTGATTATTTTTTTTTAAACATTTCAACAATTGTGGATGTAATCTGATAAATATCAAGGGGTAGTCTTTACTTTTACTGCTCGAGAAATTAAATATGCTCTTCAGAACGGTGAAGCTGATTTTAAGCTTTTAAGTACATTGATTATAAGATTGTCTTTATTTTGTTGCAACGTTAAGCTTGCTCCTAATAGTATAATCATATAACGTCTAAATTATTTGCAAATTGATATCGTTAATCTCATCGCTTCAATCTTACCGCCGGCTCCTGTACTACACGCCTAACCCTAGGGTACCTAGCCGGGAGCTAGACGCGTATTAAAACCTCATTACCGCACCCTGCCTCTTATACTGACTTTATATTACAACCGTTATACTAAATTTATTTTTCATTACAATACATAAAGTACTTTCCAAATTGTAGGTTGCTCTATTGTGATTATATTGACTTTGGAAGTTGTGGTTCATTATGTTAATATTTTTAATGTTATCACGAATTATGTGGCTTTATATTTTATTCTATTATGCAAAAAATAACATTATTAACAAATTTTAGTGAACTAAGAAATAGGTATTTTATTTCCTAGTTTCGAATTCCATTTCTAAAATAGACTAAAATATCTATACTACTTATTTACTAAAACTTGGAAGTTCATTTTAAATATCTATTTTCCCCTTAAATAAAGAGCCTGGGCTATAAATTGAAAGCTGAAACTATTCGATATATCTACCACACAAAAATAAAACATATAGGTACTTAAATATATTCCAATGTAAGCGAGGTTTTATCGCAATAATTATCTTTTTGTTCCCGATATTTACGCATTACAGCATGTCAAAATGTCGTCGATTATGGCGGCAATTATCCAGGTTAATGTCCGCTTTATTAACTTATAGCGCCATATTTTTGAGATTCTCAACGAGCTCAATTTTACGAGCTGTTCATTTAATATTGTTGATATTATTGATTTTATATCTTGTAAATGGTAAATTAATATTTTAGCATTCTGTGATTTGTTTCTTGTTGAATTTAAATACCTAGTTGTAATCTTGAGCAACTCTATTTTTATTAATATCAAAGTTACGTCTTGATATATGGAACATTTTGAGTTTCTCAAACTGAGATGAAAACACAATAACACGATTTAACAGCATCTACATTAATAATGGCTGTCGTTTAAGTTACCTAAATAATTGAACAACAATAGATTACCCCATTATACTAATATACTAGTAATCAACTATTAGACTACAAGCCCGCATAGGACTTTTGAATTCTCATCTGTACTCAGTTGGACAGCTTACAAGTGACGGCATAGTGATGAATCTTATTATTTTATGCTCTTCTATCGTTCTAGATATGTCCCCTGGTGGTTCAATTGACCCATATTTTTTTCCTATGCGGGCTTGTAGTCTATAATATGTACCTAATTGATAGAATTTCGTTTCGTTAGTAGTGCTTTATTATTACTTTTATAATATTATTGTATTCAGCCACTTTGTACTGAATATGAATTTGTGTTAATAACTTTAAAAATACAATCGAAGAATATCTTTTGTTCAATTTAACAATTTATTGAACGAATAACTATTAAAACATGCAAGTCATAGACAGCGTTTTAAATTTTAAACTTTGAAAAGCACTCAATTAATTAACACTAAAAGCCTTAGTGAATAACAGTGACGCTATTTGAGCACTATGGACTCATTTACATAGATTTTATTTCAGTTCCTAAACTGTAAAGTAGACTGTTTAAAACAGTCGTCGACTGAAACGTATTGTAAGTTTAAAGTGTGAAATAGGGTAAACTAACCTGTATGTGCGTGCCATTATAAATGTGAACTATTATTTAAAATATATTATGGGAATAAAATATTTTTTTTACAATGTGTATGTTACTTTTAGTAAAGTTTTTCGTGTGGACATCAAATCTATTCCAATTTTCGAAGCTTTAGATATGAACTAGTACTCTTAATTGATATTAATATCAAAAATATATTTCGAAGTTTTATTTAAACTTTACTGTACCTTTTGTTGCTAAAATACAAAGTTAATGTGCTTTAAATTTGAACCTACAAAACTATGGTGTTGTTTTCTTTAACCCTTAGCAGGTATCGTGGGTCAAATTTGACCCAGAAGCGAAAATTTTCGGTTATAATTCTTTAAATATTTATGCAACGACTGTGCGCTTCTAAGTATTCTCAGTGCGTCGCTAGCTGCAGCGGGGGGTGGATGTGCAGAACTGTGACTATCTTAGGAGCGGAGGTAAGTAGCTTTCTGGGTCACGTTCGACCCACGACACCAAATAAGTAACTTTTTTCACTGAGTGTAATTACTTACTTTTTTGGTTTTATTGTTTATTTGTACTACATTGGAGGGCTTTTTGAACGACAGACAAATCGAGGAGTTGATGAACGACTTAAGTGATGATTTGGAATTGAAAAATGAAAGAATACCAAATGTAAACCAACTTTGTGACGACGAAATCATCAGCGATCGAGACAATCCCTAATCTGTTAGTTGCTTAGAAGACAGTGTATTTGGAGTAAGTTCTGACGACGATGAAAACGAAGAGGAGATACGAGAATAATAGAAAATATACGAGGAACGAAAATACGAGAGATGAGAGTGAAGAAGATGAGGATGATAGTTGATGGTAGAAGTCATTTTGGTTTTGGTTGTCATTTTTTTTATTTTATGCTGATTTCAGAAGCAATTTGTTTTTTTGTTATAATAAAGATATGAGAAGTGCCATAAATATATTTTAGTTAAAGTTTTTCTAACATTTCTATTTTTTTTTATGTTTTAAGTTCACATTAACCAAAAAGTGCCAAAAAATAAGGTTATTTACAAATGTGTGTAAAACATGATATTTTTTTTTATATTCTAAAATTAAATAAGGTTATTTTGTAAAAAAATATTTTTTTATTTCTTATCTAACCATATTTTATACAAATAATAAAAAATCTACGTTCTACAACAGATTGTTTGGTATGGGTAGAATTTGACCCACGATACCGGTAGTGTTGCCAAAAAAGGCGATACCAGCTAAGGGTTAACAGTATGCAAAACGGTTGGTTTTGTAAATGGTTGCTCGTTAAGTTTAATTCTCTTGCAGAAATGCGAATTCCGCTTAAAATTATAGGCGGAGTCCATTAGTATTGTGACTTTAATAGTACAATATTAAGTTTAAAAACATACTAATTGTATTTTTGCTAAAACAATAATTAAACTACTCTACAACAATTTTATTAAGTGGGTAATCAAAATGATTTCGTTATCTATCTCCATAGAAAATTTTAATTAAAAACTGTTTATAATTATTATAGCTTCAATTACTTATGTTATACCTTAGTTTTAAAATTAGTAATGTAATATTAAATATTATAAAATGTTAGTTATTGTATACTAATTGTGTTAACTGTAACTACTTTGAGTTCATAATAACTGATCGAACTACTCATTTAAGCGCTTAATTAGTGTCCGCTTAGTTTCTCAAGAATGAGGTTATTAACGAAATTGATCGGCATACAACAATGTGAAAAACAGAGGTCAAGACGTTGGCGTTAACATGGCCACAATAAGAGCGTTTACCCTAGCAGCATTTCTTCCCAAGTATAGCATAATGAAGTGTCGCAGAACAACCATTAATCGCGAACGCAGGTGCGACGAGAAATTTATTTCATGTGAAATGTTTCTTGTGCCAAATTGTTTGCATGCACTTTTCCATTTACATACGTTTAGTTTGTAATGTATTGAGTTGTTAGTTTGTCTTGCATTTCTGATACTGCTTTATGGAGCGGGACTTTGTCGAATTTCGTTTGTTTATTGGTAATGTTTGAGGAATAAATCTTGAAGTATTATAATATTTATTAGCTCATTGTATTATGAACAAACTTCGAAGTATTCATGTAATGCTCAAAGTGATAACTTTTGCAGGTAGCCCAAAGACAAACATTTAAACTTGTACTTCGTATAGGTTTTAGCACGTGTCTTTAATCAAGACACGAGTGAACTTCTATAAATAATTTCGCAGAAAATACAAGTTAGCTGACCGGACGGATAAATTCGATTAAACCCTGACATTTTAACCGGTTATTTTAACCGGCTCGTGTTGTCAAGGTATTCGTTTTTTTATTAATTATTATCTTTGGAACACTTTGATCTTATAATAATATAAGAATCGTTCTGAAAAAGGTGCATGCAACGCACGCGCTAATACATGTACCTATACGTATACTGTAGAAATGTACAAAATTAACACTCTAGGACTTAATTATTGAATAATTGTCTTATCTTCTCGACGTAGTATATGACCATCTTTTGAATAAGAACCTTCAATCTACAATCAACATGTCGCATATTTTAAAACCAATAAAATTTCACCCAAAAAAGAAGATTACCTTTCTAAGTGATTGTCCCTACATCATGTTTTAATTTCTCTCCAATCGCGCTGGTAACTACTGTACCAAGCCCGTACATCCTGTCAGGCATTACTCTCAAAAACGCCATCAAAGTATGTCGTTACCATACAATCTCCGCTTAAGTACCTGACTTCTCACATCAAAAAGCCTTGATGAAGCCGGCATTAGCTCTAAATGAGCGTACGGAGCCTATTTACCTCGAACCATTATATATTTAACCCTCCCTCCCTGCACATTAAATATTGGGGTAATCGGTAGACGGGAGCTCGTGATATAATCTGGTTCCGTATCGTGTACTCTGATACTTAGACATTATTATGATACAGTTCTTTTCAGTTTAGATATAGAGCGTACTACTCGCTTCTTCATACTTTTGCTGTGAATACTTCTGCAAATTTTGTATTCTTTCTCTATTTGTACTTTCCTCTAACTATAGTTACTAAAGAAATAGAATATAGAAGTAAGAGTACCAATAACTCTTTTGTTAGTCATTTTCTGTTACATGCGTGTCGCCCAAACTTGATTGGCACGCATACGTAATAAAATACAATTGTTTAAGTTCCTAGCGCAATGAAACTCCATAATCTAGCACGTCATTATAATGAAATTTTTATACTCCACCCTAAAAGGTTTACAAAAGCATAATGCTACCTCTTTCGGCCGCCACTGAGTAAATTAAGACAAGTGGAACGCATTTAGCCCCGGAATAATTACATAAAGCCGAGGTGCTCCTGAATATTAGAAATTTTTAAAAATTTAAAACATTCTTGAAGCAGAATTTTAACTTAAACATGGAGTACCGAGTACGGTATTATTGCGGCTTCTTTCAACTTTCCTATGAATTTTATGAGCTATTCTATTTAACTTTTTCGCAATGAAAACAAATAGTTAAGTAGCACTGTGGGTGTAATTAAATTTAAAGTTTTTACTGGATTTCTCGAATAGCCTTTTCGGATGAGAACAATAATTATTATTATTTGAATCCAGTGTTTTGTAGCATGTTTTTATTAAGAAATTAAAATGAATTTTGTTGAACGGTTTTATAATAATATGTTTTGATCTTGTTTCCTGGTATTCGATAACATATTTACTTATGGTAATGTCATACTCGGTGTGGTCGTTATCCAATGAAAATAGAAACAAAACATACCCACAACCTTTTTCTATCGAACAGTATTATCCTCCAAGGACATATTATTTTATATAACATTTTACATGTGTGTGCTATATTCGTATAGTGTATTCATTTACTAGCTGTGCCCTGCGGTTTTACCCGTTTTGCTCTGCTCCTATTGCTTTTAGTGTGATGGTAATATTATATAAAATATAAAATATTGTAATAATATTATATAATATATTGTAAAATGCTAAGCGGCAATCCTTTTAGCATGTAGGTTGTTAGATTAAGTAGATTTTAAGTATATAAATTGTTAATTTTAATATTGCCTACCTGCTAATAAAGAGTTTATTATTATATAGCCTTCCTTGATAAATGGGCTATCTAATATCTATCTCTATCTAACACTGAATTTTTTAATTCGGATCAGTAGTTCCTGAGATGAGCGCGTCCAAACAAACAAACAAACTCTTCAGTATTAGTAAGTATAGATTATGTCATAATATTAGTAAGTATAGATTATGACGAATAAAGTTACTAAGCACAAAAATTATGTAATTTAACGATACTGTTATTTAAATTTATAAGAAGCTCAAGAAATAAATAATTTTACTTCAATCCACTATCATTAAAAATGACAAGAGAAACAGTGACGCCAATATAAAATATTTGACAAACATATCACTTAATTTTAATTGGATTCGAAGTTAAGTTTGGGAGTTATATTCCTTGAATATTATAATAAATAAAAATATGTTTATTCTGTGTCACTTTTCTCGTTTATTACCTTTGATTTGACAATCATTATAAATAACTGAAACTTGACTATCAGTTAACGATCGTCTAATATTCATGGGAACTTACCTCTAAATAATTAACAACCAAATAACATAGACTGTAAATCGCAAATTAATTTGATACATCAATTAACTGAACTCAAACTCAGGTAAGCGTATTTAAGGCTCGTCTTTCTACATTTCCTAAATCTAAATACAGTAACATTTCCAGTTGCAAGGAAGGCTCTCGAAATAAATTTGGCATGCTCGCTTTGACATGTGCACGGCATTACATGCCTTTTGGAAACGAAACACGATACAAAGAGCAAAGAAATTCATTGGCGAAGCTTTGATTGACTTGAGTGGAACGTGTTCTGTGTAGATTGAATTATTGTAAAATCTGGTTGAAAATATTTTCTTGCGATAAGTTTAGGTTAAGGATGCAAGGAAGGTACTAGGTTTTTATAGAACAACAAAGAAAAAGTTTTAACATGTACTATTTAAAAAGGACTAGTTTTATATTATCACTAGCTTCCGCCCACGACTTCGTACGTGCATCCCCGTTTTTCCCCGTTCCCGCAAGAGTTTCGGGAAATCCTTTCTTAGGGGACGCCTACGTTATGACATCTACCTGCATGCCAAATTTCAGCCCGATACGTCCAGTTGTTTGGGCTGTGCGTTGATAGATCACTATATCAGTCACCTTTGAGTTTTATATATATAGATTCCAAATAATCAAAGTAATAGAATTATGTACAACGTAGGAATCTTGATTCTTTTTTATACATAGTACTAGTAGAGCAGTAGAACAACAATTATGTAGATCGCTTGACAAATATTCGTATAAGTACGATTAAATATAAAACTTATTATTACTACGAAATTATAACCACGTTATAATTGATATTAATATTTTATCGCTAGCGCGTGTTGGAATGCAAGCCTAATCTCCATGAAAGAAAACATTTTGGTTTAAGTATTCACAGATAAGAATTTAATGCAAACTAATAACAACGAAGAAAGAAGAAAGATTAAATGTAAAAAAACGACGTGTGGCACTCGGGGACTGCCGCGGTAAAACTATTGCATGCTATGCCTTCCAGACACACCTCCGCCCGTCGGAGTTGGGAGCGTGAGGTTTTTCGTTACGGAATTTCTCGATTCGGTCCCCGCGCTCAAGGCCCGCGATAGAAGCTATGCAATAGCTTAAAAATTGGTTAATATCATTCTTATTTTACACATTTACCTAAAAAGTAAATAGGTATTGAAACCAACAGTTTTTTACAAACCAAACAAAGTGTTATAATGTGCCCAAATTCAAAGACAATTTTGTAGGAACGTATGGTAAGAAGCACATTCCTTATTGCATGTAATTTGATTCAGTCTGCAATACTTTAGGTGCAGTTTCCTGTGGCGGAAGTGCTGTCGGAATAGGGAATATATTTTATAAAATTGTAATTTTGCCAGTCTATTGTAACCTTTAAAGTATATTTGTGGGAGAAGAAATGAAACCTGGCATAATCGATAGCTGGTAAGTCGGTCAGTAAATGTAATAAAACAAGTCCTCGGTTTTGTCTGTATCTCAGTCTGTTTACGATATACTCATAGTGTTCGAACCAAGGCCTGCCACCCACTGTCTCTCGGGAACGATTGAAATAAAACAACGGTTCCAAGTGAGCAACAACAAATATATTCTTCTAAACAAATATATGTTTTTACAAAACAATTTCAATAGCGCGATGTAAAACACACGTTTTCGGTACAGTGACATCTAGCGACAAATAGTTACAACTTCTAACTAATCAGAGCATTTAACATTCCGCCCACCATGGACAGAATGTCCATCACTTAAAACTACATACATTGATAACTGCGTTACCGCCCACCATGAAACAGTAAATGGCAGTAACGTCTTAAGACACAATACATCATACATGTCTTAGAATAGAGTAAGTGGACTGTAAACAATAATAAAAAATCAAAATACATAAAAGTAACTCCGATACAAAGTACATGAATAACTACGCGTAAGTACATAGTGACTGGGAGCACAATAATAATAAAAAACAAAATACATAAAATAACTCCGATAAAAATGACATGAATAGATACTACGCGGACGTAGTGACTGGGAGCACAATCAGCCTTGAGGTGGGGCATTTAATGATTGAACCCTTGCAACGCAAGACACAACTCTTGTGACCTTGTCCGAACCAGCAAATTTATCCAAAAATTCCCAAAATAATGACTCTGACATACACGAATACACGACATTAAAGCCTCATGAATTTGGAAAACCTTAAATTAACAGAAAATTTTGTTTTAGATTTAAATTTTAAAAAAAAAAACCTTGGCAAGATGCAATAATTCTCGTAAGCCTAATCAATGATGAAAATCTTTTAATAAGTTCATTTTCTCCATCTCCTATATTAACTACGTTACACATAAATTTTGTCCTTCTTCTCTTCAAGATGTGTTTTTATAATTTCATTCTTGCTATATTCAATAACCTTAATTTTGAGCCAACCAGTTCCCTTCACCCATGACTCGAGTTCCAATAATTCCATTGGACTAACACTTCGCGAAGCGCAATCTGAAGAGTTGTCTTTCGATTGAATATGTGACCATTGATCCATAATAGTGAGCATTTCGGAAACACGGGTTCCGACAAAGGTTTTCCAACGGCTGAGGTTCCTTGTCAGCCATGCCAAAACTACCGAAGAGTCAGTCCACGGATGTAAATTATTTTTAGAAGCGCTTAATGTGACTGAAACTTCCCTTAGAGGTTTCGCAAGCAATACGGCGCCACACCACGCCAACCGAGGTATGGACACCTGTTTGACAGAGGCTACCTTGGTATTAGATGCTATGAGACTAATATGAATATTGCCGTTGGAACCAACCGAACGCAAAAAGACCACAGCCAAGAATGCCCTATTGGAAGCGTCACAAAAATCTTGTAGTTCGAGCTCAATATTATGTCGACTAGTGTGAATACACCTGTTCAAACGAAATTGGGTGAGTTTATGTAAATTGTCTCGATATACGAGCCAATCTGTTAAAGGCTGCTGAGGAAGTTCCTCATCCCATTCAATACCCGAAAGCCAAAGTCGGTGTATAAACACTTTAGCCGTTATAGCAACTAGGAAGATCCATCCGAGTGGGTCAAATATAGGTGCTATGTCCGATACCACTCGTCGTTTGGTTACTGGAGTCTTCAAAGTAGATAGATGGACGGTGTATTGAAATTCATCAAAACTTCGATCCCATGTTAGACTTAAGATGTTCATAGCATGGTTGCTTTCGAAGATAATGTTCACATTACCATCACACGTTCTATCTCTTATCTTGAGTAACAGTTCATCACGATTGGCGGACCACTTCTGAAGTTGAAAACCTCCACGACTCAACAACTCGGAGATCTGACGATGAATCTGTTCGCCTTCAGAAATAGTCTCACAACTAGGCAGAAAATCATCGACATAAAAATCTGGCAAAACACGTTTTGCTACCAAGGAAAAATTATGTCCTTCGTCATGAACCAATTGCTGCAAGGAACGCACAGCTAAGTATGGAGCCGAGGATGTACCAAAAGTTACACGCAACAAACGCAAATGTTGTAACTCAGTCTGCGTGTTGTCACGCCACAAAATGCGTTGATAATCTACATCCTCGTCAGCTATTTTTATCTGCCGATACATTTTAATTGTGTCGGCCACTAAAGTTATTAGATGACAACGCCATCGCATGATAATATTGCGCAAATCAGGTTGCAAAGTAAAAAATAAAAAATAAATATGTAAACATATAAAATATATAAATATATAGTAAACCATCACTCCAGAGTTCAGCGAAACACCATTTCTAGCTGGACAGGACGCATCGAAAACCACCCGGACCTTAGAAGTGCTTTTATCAGTACGCACTACTGCGTGATGGGGTAAATATACAGAATCTCTTGAAACTTCTAATTCAGGTACGACCTCAGCATGCTCTAGGTCAAGATATTCTTGAATCACAGCCTTATATTCTTTACCAAATTCAGGATCGCGAGTTAATTTTCTTTCCAAATTACAAAAACGTTTACCAGCTATGTCCTCTGACTTACCAATCTTGCATTGGGGATTGTCTGTCTTAAAAGGCAATCTAGCGATGTAACGACCCGTGTTGTCTCTTTTGGTAGTTTTAGAATAAAATTCTTTGCATTTCTGTTCTTCTTCAGTTAAAATATCCCCCAAATGTGAAGAATCTTCCGACTCTTCCAACTCAAGATCATTGATATTCACTTGTGTATTAACAACTACGCCGTAACAAGCCGGCTTTTGAGTTACGGTTTGGACTTCGCCAGACAAAATCCAACCGAGCTTAGTCCTTTGAGCAACTGGTGCTCCCGGCGGTCCTCTTATCAGTCCTTCCTCCAGAACAGCGCCGACCACTCTAGTGCTCAACAGCAAATCAATATTGCCTGGAGTATGGAATGAGGGATCCGCCAACTCCAAGGACGAAACCAACGGCAAAGCCTGAACGATCCTTCGCTCAGGAAGGTGTGAGGTTAGCCTTGTTAAAACATACGCGTCGACATATAAAACAAAATTGGGGTCTAGGCGAGACTGCAATTTAAACTTAACAATCCACTTGGAAGGCATTGAAATGCCTTCGTCATCGCCTAGACGGAGTATGTCGGCATGAGCAGGTAACTTTTTCAAGCCAAGAAGCTGGACTGCAGATTCCGTGATAAAGGAAACCTGAGAGCCTTGATCCATCAAGGCTCTTAAAACAAAGGCAGCTCCAGATCTCGACTCGACATTGACCAAAGCTGTGGCTAATAAACCTTGACTATGAGTATTTGCATAACAACAAACAGGGGTGGTTGACTCACCTTGATAAGATGTAGAAGCTGTAGTAGCAGCTACTACATTTACATCTGCTGGACTATCAGTCACAACAGTGTTGACAGTTTCAGGGTGCAGAAGTGTGTGGTGTCTTTTCTTACACTTATGGCAACGGGTAGATTGACGGCATGAATAAACATTGTGATTTCTATTAAGACAATTAAAACATATTTTACTGGTTCGGGCAAATTCACGACGAGAGTCAATGTCCTTTGCGGCGAATACCTTGCAGTGACACAGTTTATGATCACCAGAACATAGAATACAAGACACAGAAGCTACATGAAACGATTTAGGATTGTGTGACCGAGTAACATTTTGTTTAGGATCTAGATATTCTAGGGAACGAAATCGGGTTTCCAAAAATTCCTTCATACTATCAAAAGATGGTAACTCATCTTTCGAACTAACTCTCACCTCCCACAACTTACGCGATTCGGAATCTAATTTTAAGCTAATTATGTATATTATGATTGTGTCCCATGAACTCACATCTATACCTAATGTACGCAAACCGTGTAAACAATCAAGTGTCGTATCTAAAAGGTTCTTAATTAAATTTGAAGATTCTTTTACAATCGTTGGCTGATTCATAAATCGTTTCAAAATGCAATTAGACAAAAATCTCTTATTGTCATAACGCTTAATAAGAGTTGCCCAAGATTCCTTGTAATTAGAAGCCGTGACAGGAGTATATCTCAATAATTGTTCAGCTTCTCCAGATAAATGTGTTTTCAAGTAATGAAGCTTCTCAACGTCGTCCAAAGTTTCATTTTTGTGAATGAGTGAAACAAAAAGATCGCGAAAGGATGTCCATTCGTTATATAAACCGGAAAAAATAGGTAAACTAATTTTGGGTAACTTTACTTTAGATGTGACTTGAGATGCTTTACTACAATTATTACAATTTAAATTATCTTGTTGTGTATTTAACAACTCTTTTAATTCTGATTTATAAGTAAAATAAATTTCTTCTGTTTCGTCATAGATATCAGCCGTAAAATATGGGATAGTGGTTGCATCCTTGTCGGATGCCTTTTCGACGATAGACTTATGAGTATTAATAAAATTTGACCATTGTGACTCGAGTGCTTCTAATCGAGTTTCAATATAAAACTGCGTTAATCTCTCTTTAGGAGATTTTTTGAAGTTGATCCTGCCTTTATAAATAATATTTTTGTTGTTTAGTTGTACTTTAATTAATGACTCCATGTTAAAAAATAACAAAATAAATGTATGAAACAAAAAAAAATATGAATCAGTAGAAAAATTCTAAGTCTATGATCGAACTTGAAAAAATTACAAGTGTATGAAATTGATTCACTTAGAAAAATTTAAACAAATACATTATATTATGAACTTAAAAACAGTACAAAAATTTTCTAAGTCCAAGAATAAACTTGAAAAATTTACAAGTGTTTGAAATTTATTCACTTAGAAAAATTTAAACAAAAAACAGTACAAAAATTTTCTAAGTCCAAAAATAAACTTGAAAAAATTACAAGTGTTTGAATTTATAAACAACTTAGAAAAAATCGGGCATGGATTCCCCGTCTAATCACTTTTTGCTTAATTACTCTAAGTCTAAATTAACTCTAAATTTTAACTAAGTACAATGTTCTAAATATACGTAAAATAATTAAAGTCCCAAACACTTCACTAACTAATAATTGTAACTTGATAGAAGATCGAAATGAAATATTTTTACAACACAATGTTTACTCACAGTTGTTTCTTCAAAACATTCATAATATGTTGCCAGTCGTAAGTGGCGCCCTCTATAGTTGGTCGTGCCCAGTTGCTGCTGTGTGGAAGGCCCGCCCTCTGCTGGAACGTAGCACTAGACTGCGAGTGCTTGCTGCTTGAACTGGTTCCCATAGGCTGGTGGCGCCCTCTCGCGGAAATGCTGCAGCTTCATAAGCACACTCCTTATAGATGCGCTTACGCCGCTCACCACAATGGCGCTTCAGTAGCAATCCACTACCGGTTTGCGCGCCGTACTTTTGATACAAAAATCCACTGGTCTAGGTTCTTAATATCCGGCTCGAAGGACCAAAAAATGTTCGAACCAAGGCCTGCCACCCACTGTCTCTCGGGAACGATTGAAATAAAACAAGGGTTCCAAGTGAGCAACAAAAAATATATTCTTCTAAACAAATATATGTTTTTACAAAACAATTTCAATAGCGCGATGTAAAACACACGTTTTCGGTACAGTGACATCTAGCGACAAATAGTTACAACTTCTAACTAATCAGAGCATTTAACACATAGACTACTGCACCTATTTTCATTTTGTTCTCACCAATGGATAGCGTGGTTCTCTTACTACATACTTTGTTATGTTTAAAATAACATGGGCGAGACGTGTGTTGAAAGCTACTTGAATATAATAGGAATTACCAATAACATTCTAAATTAGTTGCATATTTCTTCGACACCAAAATATAGTATTAGACTTTACCAATAAACCTACTACCTATCTAACATCTGGATCACACTATCTACAAGATTACTGCCTCAAGCAGTGCAGACGAATTTTCCTGTAAAAATACAGTTCCAAAGTTAATGTAAAGATATCGATCTGTTCCCATGTTGGTAAGTAAATACATTTGATTGAATCCAGATCTCGAGGATGCAAGGACGCTTGTAAATGTTTGTTGTCGAAACTTTACGTATACAAGCAAGTTTGTATTGGATTTCTTTTATTTTGCTTACCTCTGGGTGCATGGATTATCATTTAAATGGATGAATGTCGGCTTATGAATAGAATATGTGCATAATAAAAGTATAAGGTTTTATGTGCTGTTTTATTAATACTTTAGTTATTTGTGAAAAGTGTTAATTATAGTATTCTATAAAAATTGTTTACCTACATGTTACTATTTTGTTAAAATATATTTACATCCTTACATTACTTCTTCCATAATAATATTGTCATAATATTATAATATCATCCTCCGTATTTTCGCTCGATTTTCTGAGATTTCAATGTTATAATATTCCTACATGTAATACAATATTATGTTAACAACATTAATATATAAGATATCGTAACTAATTTATTGCCAATATCCATAATTGAAGCCAATAAAATCCCTTAAATCGTATCTATGTCTGAAATCTTATACCCTCAGTATTGACCTTTACAATAATTATACTACGCATGTTTCCCCGTTCCATTCAGGCATTTTGATGCGAATAAAACAAAGATCTATACAAAATTTCAAGCTTTAAGTAACAGGCAAGCATCCACAATCGTATATTTTTATTCGAATTTCGCTAGCAAATTTTTTGTAGAGTCAAATTTCTACTTTACAAATGCCTAAATATTTTTCTTAAACTAAATCAAGTCAAGCACGACGTTTCAGTGCATACTCATTAAAATAGCCTGCATTAAACGGATCAAAACGAAAACGCCTTAAACACAAGCGAATTTAAAGTTTTAAAATCTATTACCGTGGGAGCGTCAAGTCGGCTTATCGTGTTCCAGCATAATCCAGTAAGTTGCAAGTTTTCAATAGGTCAGTGATCAATATTCAGCGTGTCGGCTTGTCACGTTGAGGCACGCTGATAAATGGTCCCGTCAGTCACGAGACAACGAATTAACGAAGATGCCGGATAATGTAAATACGAAGAATTTGGTTGGATTTGGGCGGATTTTTAATGTGTGAGGAGGTTAGAGGGTGTTTTTGTTGTTTTAATGATAATCTAATGGACGACAGAGATTTAAAAAAGGCAAAATTTATTAGTGATAAGTTTCAGATTGTATGTAGTTTTTTTGTAATTTGATTCAGGTAAATAATAAATTGGAGTTATCATTTTTACATTTACAATTCGCGCTTTGACATTTAAAATTTTTTCATCAAAATTCATCCCTAAAGAAAGAAATTAAATCCACTCAAAAGCTTATCATATAATCTATAAATATTCACAACCATATTAACTTAAAAAAAACAATACTATAAGCATGCAAGATTTCAAGAAAGGATACAAGTATCAAGAACGACGTCGAGTGTTGATCATAACTAAGACATTCCGTGTCCAAAACAATAACAAACAAACAGTCAAAAGAGTGCTGCAATTATACAGCTCTTTGCGAACTCGTTATTGTCGAGTGTACACTGCGGGACAACTTTTACGGCACAACTTTTAATTTTTAATGAAACTTTTTTATTGATAGCGGTTGTGTTGATCTTTATCATTTTATGGCTTAAAATTGTTGAAGTTTTAGTGTTTAAGTTGGATGAAAGTGAATTGGTGAATAAATTAATTAATGTACAAGAAGTTAACGACAATTTTACGATTTGTATTCTTGTATATTTTTCTTTTAAATATCAGAGGAAGTACATAGTATGTCACCATCTATAATTGATGTTATAGCAATTTTTAAACAGTAGAATTCGCATTTCTCTTACAAATTTATACAAAGGGAACCCTATTTTTTTTCAGTTCATGAATTTAATCCGTAGTTTATCACCAACACCTATTGATTCCTGCATCGTACTAATTTAAATAACAAAACAAACAATTATAAAAAACAGCTACAACACTTGGCAACATTTGCTGCACACAAAGCTTCTTTTTAATAGATTACAAAAAATAAAAGATATTTCATTTCAGTTTTACAAAATATATATGCGTATTCTATTATAAATACCATAAACTAGACACGTATCCTTCCCTATGTCCAGCAGTGTACCATCCGAGCCGCTGGAAAGGCGTCACTCGTTTCCTAATTGCATTTCAACTATCTCTGCAAGATTAATTCTGTTGCAATTTACACTAGCGAGCCATAATCCGGCTCTACGTTTGCGTTTCTTAATGAGGACTCGCTTGTTCTTAATTATCAATTATTGTTGCAAATTGTTAACGTGTAATTAATATGATGTTTTTGTGCGTGGTTAGTTAAGCGTTTGTATTGTTGCAAGGATACACATTACAGTTTTATCTCGAGAAATCCTGACGTTACAGGAGGCTGTGTAGTACCCATACATGTATAATAATGTATACTATGAACTAAATTTCATACAGATGTGCTTCGTTTAAAGGAGTATTTCGTTTCTTTATTAGGTTTCGTAGTATCCATGTGAAATGTAGCCTCTGAACGAAAAATATCATACCTATCGGATCAGTAATTGTTTAAGTGTGAATGGGAAACAAACATTCATCGAGTTTTTTCTTGGAAATAGAATAGTAATAGCAGAAGATACGATAAAACCAAACTTGGGATTAAGTTTAGTAAGCTGTATAATGTATTGTAATGAATACAATTTATTTATCAATGAAAAACAATCAAGAGAATGTGCCTCTTACAGAACCACATTACAAGCTATGGCCTATTAAACTAACCCACGCATATTGCAGCCCAACTCAAAATTAAACCAATTGCACAGTTATGATTTAGGGTTCCACGGGCTTCGTGTTTCGCATTGCAAGGAATTATTTGATTAGCGTCATGTGCGTGGAATGATATCAAAGATTTAACGTCCGAGGCGCGCCCGATGGCTGAAGTTTGCTACGCGGGGACTGCATACATTTGTGCTGGTAGGCGGAGCTTAATTAGCTCATGTAATAAGATTTTTGAAGTGAAACTTCTAAAGGCGCGTTGAGAGTAAAATTTCTAGGTCATGGCAATACCACCACGTCATGGAGTAAGGCGACGATATTGGTATCTTTGAATCTTGTCAATGAAGTTTCACTTCAGACACGTGTGTTCAGCACACACTCTCTTTTTTTAATACATTGATAGCTTGAATTATCATTGGCTCCATATTTAAAGTAACATTTCACAAACATATCGAAAATCATCTTTTCACATATTGAAGCAATTATGAGTTCAGTGCTCAAATAAAAATGTGTTCATAATCATAACAGTACACTTTACCACTTGTAGTGAAAATCGTATCCATATATTTTAATAACTTCCCTGATTGATGTGATTGTCTTCCTTATGCTGCAATGTTAATATTTACAATTATTTTTGCTCTTATTGCCAACTTTAGTGTTACTAATGTCGAAAAATAATAATTTTCACTACCAAATGGAATAGCGCGGTGTAATTGAATAACTATCAGAACAATTATGTTTAGTTTCCAAATTTCCCGGAAACAACCGTTCAAGACCACGCCAGTTATTGATACTGAGAAATGCTTCTAATTCATAATTAATTATAAGTTTGCACATGCTCGTTATATGCTAGAGAGATCATAGCTTGAAAATTGCGGTTCTGTGATTATCAAAGTTAAGTCGAGGTTAATATGCGATAGTGTATTAAATTCCTAGAAATATAAGATTCTAAGAAAAGCCTTTTGAATAAAGATATCTATCTCTGCATGCCATCGATCATGATCAAGTGTTTCTATATTTATTTTTTTTTAATGAAATAAAATTTATTTATAAAGTTGAATTGTAGGAAATTATCTGTAATTTTTATAGCCTGTGTTTCATTTTAAAATAACCGTTTTTTCTTAAACACACATTTATTTTTCAACTGGCCTCCGTTTCTGGTGGTCTGGGCTAATTTAGATAGTTTGTACCAATATTTATATCTATTTCAATAAACATTTATCGCTTTACACAACATACATATGTTTAGACACGTATTATCTGATTCCCATATCATTGAGATGCGACAACGTAGGCGCGGGCAGGGCCACAATCACAAAACTGCCACAGATTTTGATTTGCAATTGTTTCCGGGAACAAAGGATAGCATCTAAACAGCGACACAAAGGGTCGTCAGAGCGACCGCGGCGAGGTCTATCGAGTCCCCGTCAACGCTTACGTATTGAGCGCCCCACATACATATTCATGGCGTTGTAATTTGTGTCTTTGCTAGTTTGCCAGATTAATATTCTGATTAGGGGATTTCACAATTGTAATGTCCCAGTTAGCGTTAATTCAATTTCTAGATTGAATTACAAATGATAATGATTGTTAAGTTTAACGGCTATCCAATTTGGCATCGATCCAAGCTCTCGAATCATCTGCGGAATACCAAATTTATATTGATCTTGGTAACGTTAAAAATTTAACTGCGATCCGCCTTTCAATTTAGGTCGCTCATTGTTTGGATTGTCTCTTAATCAATATTTTAATGCAAACAAAAATTAACACTGTTTTTTGGGAATTGATCGTGTTCCGAAGATTATCTTACTCTACACTAGTTATATTAGAGGCTCGTGATTCAGTTGCAGGACCTACACGACAAAGATAACAAATAAGAAAAGTTTTATACTTCGAACAGATTCAAAGTCATATTGAAAAACATGCATTTTCAGAAATTACACGTTCGTACTAGACTGTTTATTGAATTTCTATCCCATACCTAATATTTATCACTACCATTTAATGTTATATCGATAAATATAGAAAATACTTCTCGATAGTCTAAACAAGTGTATGTGATTAACCCAATAGCGAGGAACAATAAGGTATTGTAACAAAGAGCCGCTCGGAGACGATGTGGGAACAATTTACTGAATAAAAGAAAGAATTTGTCCGTGAGCTATATTTGCTTGTTCTAATAGTTTATCATCAGCTATTATTGGAGATAATCATCCTGGACAAGTCGATACCAAAATTAATAGAAAAATAAGAGTAAGAGTAGACTTGCAAAATTTGGAGTAAATATGTCATAGGTATACTTACTTTGTGCTTTCATGTTATTTAATTTGGAAATGATATTCTAGTCCCGATCACATTATTTTGGAACTAAATGCAAAGTTATACTATGGATAATTCATATATCATTATTTTGATAACACTATGAAAATAACGTACTTGTCTAAATTTAACATAATTATAGTAATAGAAATACACAATTCACTAGTTCCACTTTACAATCTAATATTGTAATCTATTAATCTATACTAATATTATAAAGCTGAAGAGTTTGTTTGTTTGTTTGTTTGAACGCGCTAATCTCGGGAACTACTGGTCCGATTTGAAAAATTCTTTCGGTGTTAGATAGCTCATTTATCGAGGAAGGCTATAGGCTATCATCACGCTACGACCAACAAGAGTGAAGCCACGGGGGTGAAACCGCGCGGAGCAGCTAGTAAGAATATAAATAAAGTGGAGCTAGTGAATTGTGTGTTTCTATTACTATAAAATGCAGTTCCATCGAGAGGTAACTACAATATATAAATTATAAATTTTGTAGCTAATGTAATTTCATGCTTAAAATACTAATTTTTAGAACCTCAAATCACAATTGAAAAGCACATTCCAATTTAACACAAAATAAAGCGATTTGCGAATTCATTAGACCGCTCCGTGAAATGTTTTAGAAAAAATACATTAACCAGAACTAAGAAAAAGAATGTAAATCGAAAGAAAATTATAAGCAAGTCGCTACAAAGGTTCCTTTGTAAACCAAAGAATATTCCGCAGTAAAGGCGTGATTAAGCTTAAGAAATAAAAAGACACGGCTTATCTCATGCTTTAAAGGGCTATAGAGGACCGGACTCGACTACTTTTTGTGGGATTTCGAGTGACTAGGTCTGTAATGTTGAGAAAATTTTTGGCCAAATTGAGCTGTGACGTCATTTTGATAGATGGGTTATTAATACAATTCTGTTTTTTTTTCAGTGGATGCTTTATTGTAGTATTTGTATGTAATATAATAATATAGAATTTATATTAGGTATATTAATTGATAATAATAATAAAAGTTGGCTTTGAGCCATTTTTATTATCACTAATTGTAAAATTTATGCTCAACTATGTCATGTCTATTTTTGTTTTCTTTGTATCGGTCTAAATATGTAACGATGTTAATAGTTGTCTACTCGATTTAATACTAAACACCTATGTGTTTAATATTGAAACGAGTTAAAACGATTTAAAATAGTTTGAATTGGTAAAGTTTCATATAAAACCTCAGTTAATTAATAAACTATACATATACTATATAATATTATATACTATGTTTCAAACTTTTCATACAATATTAGTATTCAGTAATAATTATAATTTATAATTAATATTGACTACTAAGACATTATTTTAATGTTAAACCATTAACGAATAAATGTATTAAACATCTTAATATATCTAGAGTATGTTCATTATATTATAGTTATTATAGTAAGAGGGTTTAATGGCAAGTGTCAAGTTAAGCCATTTATGCCTATTAAGACGAGGTTTCAACTAGCAGTGTGTAGTGAAATACCTATTATTAGCAGATATTATTTAGATTTAGAATATGAATTATTATATTCTTTACGAGAAATTAACAATACAATTATTTGAGAATGAAATGACATTTTTTTTTAATTTTTAAACTCAAACTCAAACTCAAACATTCATTTATTCAATTAGACTACTATTTAGTAGCACTTTCGAATCGTCATTACATAATTATTTTTAACATTTACCACCGATTCGGAAAGCAGTATCTATGGAGAAGAATCGGCAAGAAACTCCATAGTTGCTCTTTTAACATCATGTCAATATTACATAATATGTAACTTATATCTAACTACATACTACATTTAGCTAGTTCGATTCCCGGTCTAGTAGTAGGAAGTGAATTTTCGAAAATCTTTGAATGTAGTTCTATTTATTATCTATACTAATATTATAAAGCTGAAGAGTTTGTTTGTTTGAACGCGCTAATCTCAGGAACTACTGGTCCGATTTGAAAAATTCTTTTAGTGTTAGATAGCCCACTTATCGAGGAAGGTTATAGGCTATATTATAATATAATCATCCTAAGACCGATTACAGGAGAGGAGCAATGCGGGTGAAACAGAATTTGAATTTCAACAGAATTTGCTATCTGCAGTATTTAAAGTACTTTCCCACCATATAAAAAAATATAAAAAAAAATATAAATATAAAATATAAAATTTCCACATTGTATAATTATAAAAAAATACATATCTATCATTAATTAAATATTAATCTTCAAATCGTTGTTATATTTTATAACTTTATAAAGAGATTAAGGATTAATTTTAGAACATTGTGGATTTTGCAGTTGAAAGAGTCATTTCTATTTTGCATTTTTGATTGCGTTGCTAACGAAATAATCTTACAACTCGGAGGATAATTTTAACTGCAGGAATATTTAAATTGTTAATCATTAGTATAAATAAATATCTTTTATATTATAAAACTAGCTTCCGCCCGCGACTCCGTCCGCGCGGAAAAATTAAGAAAAGTCAAGATTTATTTTTTTTCTACCTATTTTTCCGGGATAAAAAGTATCCTATTTTATGCCCAAGATAATAAAGTATAATTATACCAAGTTTCATCGAAATCGAACCGTTTGTTTTCACGTGATGCCTGAACATACAGACAGACAGACAGACAGACAGACAAAAATTTTTTTAATCACATATTTGGGTTTGGTGTCGATCCAGTAACACCCCCTGCTATTTATTTATTCAATATTTTCAATGTACAGAATTGACCCTTCTACAGATTTATTATATGTATAATAGATGTATATATAAATACATACATACAATTCGTAGCATGAAATAATAATATTATTATGTTACCGCCTATATATTGTTACTATACCACCTCACCGCCCGCGATTAAAAAAAATATGTAATATATTAAAAAATAAATATGTATGTATACATAATTATATGCAGGAATTTTCCTTGACTAACGCGCTATCCCTTAGTGAACATAATAAAAATTGTGCAGTCGCACGAACAGTCGGATGTTTCGGAGGACGCGCGGACGGTTATAATAATATGTAGTGATTCAGTATCCTATATTCCTACGAGTAACATGCTTGTAATTTTTCCAATTTAAAAATTAAAAACAAATAATTTTACTGAAAAATGTAACCATTATCATTTCTGTAAATGTGAAATCTATTTATATCAAAATAAGAAAATAATTACGTTTTTCAACAAAATTTACGCTTAAATTATTCAACTATAATCCAAATGAAACGAATTGACCATCTTATACCGGGTACGGTCAAGGATACAAACTAATTATTATCAATTCGCGCCCGGATAACCGGGGTAATTAATTTATAGCTGTTTACAAATACGAGCTGCCCTAATTTATCGGTTTTATTTGCTTCGGATAATATTCGCTGAAATATGGACCTTTATAATGTTCGGGTATTTTGTTGAACATTTTCAGTGATATTTTTGTCGAGTTCATTTTGAATAATATGCGGGCGGTATTTTTGTTTTAATACGAACCATTGATGCACTAATAATAATAATTAGTTAGAGTACAATGTAACTTTTATTTATATAAATACAAGCTTACCGCCCGTGGCTTCACCCGCGGCTTCGCCCGCTTTGTCTAAAACCTAATAAATTATATACTAAAACCTTCCTCTTGAATCACTCTATCTATTTAAAAAAAAACGCATCAAAATCCGTTGCGTAGTTTTAAAGATTTAGGCATACATAGGGACATAGGGACAGAGAAAGTGATTTCGTTTTATACTGTCTGTAGTGATTATCACAAAAACTACATACTTCAAAAGCAATAATTACAAAAAATCATATCCTACATTATAAATCCAACGCATAATCCAATTAACAACGATAGCAAATAAATAGTAAATTAAAACTATCCCAATCCCATTAAACCCGATTGTTTACGATGAAAACATAAACATGCGAACTTAGGATGCGGTAAGAGAATATCATCATCATCATCATCATCAGCCCATATACGTTCCCACTGCTGGGACACGGGCCTCCTATGAGGGTACAGGCCATAATCCACCGCGCTGGCCAAGTGCGTGTTGGCGGATGACACATGTCGTCGAACTTTTTAATTCTTCGACATGTCGGTTTCCTCACGATGTTTTCCTTCACCGTTCGAGCAGTGGTGATGTTACAACATGCGCAGATAAATTGAAAAATCAATTTAATTCCTGCGCGCTCGCCTGGTCTCGAACCCCGGACTTATCGATTCGAAGTCCGAGGTCTCACCACTGAGCCACCACTGCTTTTCAACAAGACAAGAGAATATTTCAAACATTTAATATAGTTCAGTCGTTAGCTACACCGGTCGACAAGCTGCTGTATTATGAAGCCCACATAATCTTATATTATCTGGCTGAATTTAGATTTAATAGTGATAGGAAATAATGCTTTTATAAGATTAAAGGACATTAATTTCATAATGTTATACTTTTTGTTTTCCTATCCTACCCTATCCTACTAATATTATAAATACGAGGATGGATGTGTGTGTATGTGTAATGTGTATGTATGTATGTTTGTTACCCTTTCGCGCAAATACAACTGAACCAATTACAATGAAATGTAGCACACATAATATAAAGAGTGACTTGGATTAAAACATAAGATAGGTTTTATCTCGGAAATCCCACGGGAACGGGAACTATGCGGGTTTTTCTATGAAAACGCAGGCGAAGCCGCGGGCGGAAAGCTAGTACTTATTCTATAAGGAATGAGATTAAAATACGATTGATTCCATAATACTATAAAAAGTCACGGACTAAATCCACCTTAATATGTTTAATTTCCTTGTTTTTGACAATTGACAATTTACCTTGTTCTTGTTAAAATCATACAAAATACAAAAGTGCAATTTAAATTATGTAAACGAGCTTCAATTCTAGTTTTGTTTTGTATATTTCATATTATTATGTAATATAATAATTTATACCTTACTTATCTCAAAGCTTTTCCTTCCGATACATTTATCATACCTTAAAAAATTTCCTATAATCTTAAGTTGGTTCCCTTTTTTATATTTCTTCTATTATATGGTAAGTACATCGTATTATTTATTTTTAAAGTAACAAGAACAGCAAACTAGAGCTAATGATGCCACGTGTATTTGCTTTTCACGGTAAAGCGTGGAAATAGGAACATTGTAATTTGTAAGTTACGCTATTTATCTTTTTTCTAAAATAAAAACTGATAGGTAGTTAATTTTTTTTCTTAACGTTCCTGATGTTATTTAAATTATACAAACTAAGAGATAGTCACTCAATTTTTCGTTAAAACCTGTACGTTTGTGCTCCAGAACTTCTGTAATTAACTACGTAGTACAAAACTGTTAATTGGCAGGATTCATTGACAATTGCCGTTAATAAACTAAACAAGAAACCATATGAATAGAACTACCAAGGGCACTATAAAACGCCTTACCAATCTCCCCGCATATTTGTTTCTTCATGCATTCATCGTATCTATATAAAGTCCGTGAAATTCCACTGAAAAAATTCCCGACGATTTTCATTAAGCAACCCACGGTTCTGGCTACTTTGCGAATTCGACCCAAACTTCGATCGGTTTTATCAATATCTATACAATCTGACCCATTGAGAAAAAGGTTAAGACACCAGCTGACGTATAATACACCATGTTGTAACCAGCTGATTATTTTTTTTCGTTGAGATATTGGGTTAGCTACAATTTGACAAATTTTTAGCTGAGAGGAAATGAATGAATGTATTTTTTTTTACTACGTGCGTGGGAGGCTACAACCGCTCACCCCCCCAACCTAGCGCCAGCTGACGTTCACGAGGCCTTATAATACTATACTCTGATGCGTCTGACGAATTATCTCTTGAGAGGAAATAATTAACCAAATTTGCACCTGGCTCCCTAACCATATGTATAATGTCTATAGTATATAAATAATATGTCATTTTATTCTAAGCACTTTTTTGTGCCATTGCTATATTAAAAGAAAATGAAAATCAAATTTCGTTTTTATTTCAATTTAATATAAGTCAAAACCAATAACGTTTTAAGTTACCTATATCCGTTAAATCTATTGATGCAATGTACAGATTATTAGAAAAGTCTCAGTGTAGCGTCGACTGATTACCTGCAGAGAAAATGGATTGAGAACCGATACATTTTCTCTTTATTCGATAAAGAGACATGACATTTTACTTAAAATTGAATCGAGATGTTGATTTACTGGTTTATAAGATTTGACTTATCCTAAAGGACAAAAGAAAACCATTTTGTTTAAAATTTAATGATAAACGTTAAATATAGAATTTTTTTTTTTATTGGTATTAAAAAACAAACGAAATAAAACTCTCTGTGACGATTTTGTTATCTTTGAATCTTGCCAAAGAGTTTCACTTCTGACACGTATGCTCGGCATACATGCTCTTTTTTATAAAAGTTTTGTTTAACTTTAGTCAATCGATTTGTATCAACAAAACCACCAACCATTTTTTTTATTTTTTTGCGATCTTAAACTATCTCTTGCTATTTAAGGTTTAAGTCCACTGCACCATAATGACCTTCTACAATAACAAAAAAGACACATACATAGCTCGATAAGGTCGTGTGCTCACTCGCCCCCGTCCCGGTGATTGATTGATGGCCTAATGTGTTCACGCCTTTAGGATATTGTAACCGATCCTTATGGCCGTGACCGATGGCTGCGGCTTTGTCATTATGTTTCTGGTATAAATCTTTTGCAGATCCTTTTGTTATATATACTTACCGATATGAATAACTAGTGAGTCGTTGGTAAACAGGATGAGTAACTTTTGCAATATATAGCAATACTGAATGTAAGTAGTCCTTGATAGAAATGGCTGCATGCGAAGAACGGTGCACACGTGAGCGGAGGATCCTGGCTTTTTTTGTTCGATTCCTGGTGAATATGAAAAAAAAATTATTTTGTATGCATAATAGAGTTATATAAGTAGATAAGATTCCATACATTGATACACAATTTATCATGTTGATGGTAGTATAACAATAATATCATCAATCTATATTATAAGGTGTTAAGCAAACAATCACCTAAGCTTGTAATTAATCAAGAAAACATAAACAAATGTAAAATTTAAACTCAGTTAAAATTCTTTGTTGCCATCTTCTGGCAGCTTTAAAGCAGAGTATGATTTTAAACAAACTCAGCAATATTATTCGTGATCAGTTATAAAGCACACGCGCAATGAAGTCGAAATGATTCGCAAAAACCGAGTGCACCCGTAACTCGCAGAAGGGGATAAATCTCTCGCATCCTCACTTAATAGCCAAGTCCACGCATTATTTCATCGCGAGCGGACTTTAAAATAAACTTCGTCGCAGCTGCTTTTGAAATATCACTCAACTTTACAACTATTTTTTCCCTTTCAATTCGACCTCTTTGACTGTTATACGTTTTAAACGTTGAAATTCGCCATTTTTGATTGAAACGCGGACGTTTCGTGGTCAGGTTTTTTTCGGCCTTTTGAAGCCTGCAGTTCAGCTTTCAAAGAATTTACAGCGGTTTAAAAGGTTTAATTGTGTTGGGGTTCTGCGAATTTGCTGACATTTTTGTGGTTGGTTTCGGTAAATAGAGGTGTATGTGGACAGTGATGTTGTTTGATTTTGACGCTTATGAGTTCGAAAATGGGTTTTTCTCCTAGATTTTAAAATGTAACTGGTACCTACCTGTGTTTATCCTACCAGTGAGAGAGATAACATATTTATGTAAGCTATGAAATATTTCATAATTAAAGCGTACCTTTTATTTAACAAAAATATAGTCACTGGCTTAATCATCATTCTCTGTACCTTTGTATGCTTAAATATTTAAAACTACGCAACGGATTTTTTTAATAGAGTGATTCAAGAGGAAGGTTTTAGTTTTTTGTGTAAGCTAGTAAAATATAAGCTACATATTCACTGATGACTATAATTAACGCATACTTTTTTCCTGTATGTAGGTATGTGATCTCTGATTAAACCTCGATGAAGTCTTAAACCACATCGTTCAATGTTGCATTAATTTTAAAATATTTGTTATGTATCTATTATTCCTGTTTAATTTCACAATGAACAAACATACAATAACCTAAATTTTATTACAAATGTCAGCACAACCCATTCGCTAAGAACTACATTCGACCGGACGGGCAAGTGTCCCCAGCGCGCACTTAGCAGTCGCTGACATTTGGCTTAATTGTCGATTTTCTCTTACTTACTAATGCGGAACACTTAGCGCTAAGTAACTGCTTAATTACCAGACTCTCATGTTAGATAAACACGCTTAAGTACATGTTTGGGATTATTGTGTTGTATGAAAAATCAATATAAGTATAATAATAGAAATCAGAATAGTTTTTTGTTTGGACGGGCTTATCTTAAAAACTACGGGTCCGATTTGCAAAATTCTTTCAGTTTTTGATAACCTTTATCTATTTAGGCTATATTATATTATCATCACGCCGATACTAACAGGAGCGTATATACATAAATGTAGACAGTTGAAGAGTTTGTTTGTGTAATCGTGCAAATGTCAAGACCATATAATATACCACGGGCGAAGCCGGGGCGGACCACTAGTTGCGAAGTTTCTATCTGGCTCTTCTGTACAAACTATTTTACTAACCGGTGGTAAATAATTTGAATTTAATATGATATGATGATAAAGAGGTCTTAAAGAGGTATAGTTGAATGAATTAATCTTAGATTTAATTTTTAGTTCGATTTTTTTTTATACCTACATTAACATTTTTAACGTTTGTTATGAACGAAAATGGATATTTTTTCAAAATTTAAATACTGATAACGTTATAAATTTTAGCCTTTGCATTTATTATTTCTTTGAATTTAGTTTAGGAGTAAGCCAAGGGCTTGAATAAATTTGATTAAGTGAACTTTCGAAAGAAATTTCTAAGAGAAAATTCATAAAAACGTACTCTTTGAGTTAGTTTTAGAGATCTATTGAATCGTCTTATTTATTAATCTACCAGCAGTTCAAAGTGGCTTCAACTGAGAAAATCGACTAGATTTAATGTAGTAAATAAATAAGAGTTTTGCAACACCTAAGGCCGGTTGCAGAGCTTCACCGACCATCAGTGCGTACATCAGTCGCGCTTGTCATATGTATGGAAATTCATAAAACTGTTCATAGCTAGACCGACCATACGCACGCCTATTTCCATACATATGACAAGCGCGACTGACGAACGCACTGATGGTCGGTGAAGCTCTGCAACCGGCCTAAGTATATTGAAATTAATGTTTTATAAAAATCTTGTAAAAATAATACCTATGGACAAAAATAATAAATTTCATTTTCATTTCAGAGATGCATAAATACATTTTCACTTAATAATTATTTTTATACCATTATTGTAAGACAGTCCGCACGTATCGTAACACGGTCCGTAAATTTTTGCGTAAGCCGTTGTTTATTATAATATTATGAATATTTTTACAATAACAGGTATTCTTGTTTAAGTAATTCGTACAAAAACAATATTTTACTTATTATCTCTACATTATTGTTATCATTGCTTTAAATACATAAACAGAAAGATAATTAATTAAGTAATTCCTTCAGAACCTAAGTTAGACTTAGTTAAAATTCTAGTAATTTATCTGTATTACTTAATAATATTATATAAGCTGGAGAGTTTGTTTGTTTGAACGCGATAATCTCTGAAAGTACAGGTTCTATCTGTAAAATTCTTTCACTGTTAGATAGATCATTTATCGAGGAAGGCTCTACCATTACGCTAAGACTATTAGAAGCGGAGCAATGCGGGTTAAATCGTTAGTTTACTAGTTAGTAAACTTATATATATACTTACACTTTTTAAGTGGTAAATTGTGTGTTTCTTTAAAAAATCTTTAGTATAAAATGCATTTCCATCAAGAGGTAACAATATAAAGCATACATTATTTATAATTATTATAGTCACTAAACTAACAGGTCCATATTACAGAATCCCGCTAAGCCGAAGTACGAGCCAGATCTCTGGGAGCGACGTTTACTGAGAATGTAACAATTAACAAGTAGCTCAACTGGACTTTTAACTGACCGTGAAAATGTAATGTTGATGTTTTTAAAAGCTTTTAAGAGACATTTGAAAATTCATATGTACTCTTCAGGATAAGAAATATTCTAGGAATTTTTTAAGGAAGGAAGGATGTTAAACTGACTTGCAAATTTATAGTAGTGGGTGTTTAAGTAGCATTAGGATTATCATAGGACAATTTTCGTGTTGATCGTTATTACAACATACAAATATTACATATCTATTGCTAATTACACAATCAAAATAATGAAACTCATAAAACTTAATATAGATTTGTAATAAATGTCGTATTAACTACGTTTTGCGACTTTATTTTTATTATTTTTCTATTATAAAAGTTATCTTGTTTTAATTATGACTAATGACAGTTAACTATAGTAATAACTAACAATAAAATACGAAATTCTTTTAATTTTCCACCGAATGTAATAAAATATTTCACATTCACAGAGAGCGCAATCACTCAAACAAATTATATCACGTATTTTGCTAAATTATTCGTATTAGAGCTTATGGCAGTAATTTGAGAATTTATTACAGAAACGGTCGCTGGGAGAAATCCACTCATAAAAGTAAATTATTAAGACAATCAACGATGCTTGAATTAACTTATAAAAATAATGATCGAATGGGATCCTCTGAGGGCGGATTTAAATAATATTGCAACTTAAAATTTGTATAATGTTTTATTTTTAATAATATCTATTAACTTTTGTCTTCTTAGTAGTAGGTAATTGGGAAAAAATAACGAGTTGACAAAAAATGTAAGGTCACTACTAGTTTTTTTAGGTTCATTATCATTGTCATAAATGTTTCATTCAGAATAATACATTAAACACTACATGTTAAAAAAAAAAGTTATCCGCGCGTTTATTTAATATGTCTGTACGGTGCAACCGTTCAAAGCGCATCATCATCATTTTTTGTATGTCACAGCATTTTCATTTTCATATAGCGTTAGTTCACATTAAAACGTCGCGAGCCGCGTACGTGTGTAACTCAGCATAGCAATAAAGCATATAATATTAGCAGCCTAGTTTTAATTAGCATCAACAGCAGCATCCCCAGGTGTACGAACCGTACATCTTTATGGTCCTTCGAGCCGGATGATGGTAATAAGTGTTTTTCCACGAAAAGATGCCGAGTATGCAATGAGAACCATCATACTTTGGTTCATGAAGCGTTCGCACAGCGGACATCCCAAAGTACAGCTAGCACAGCAAGCCCCGAAAATCAACTGAAAAATAGCTCTCACGTGTCCCTGGATGATACACAGGAAATTTTATTAGCAACAGCTCAAGTTACCGTTCAAGCTGCAGATGGTTCGTCATTAGTCATGCGTGCTCTCATAGATCAAGGATCACAGACTTCCCTTATAACCGAAAATGCAGCTCAGAGACTCGGTCTGCCGCGTCAGCATTGTAAGGGAGTGATTTTAGGTTTAGGAGCTAAAGAGAACACGTGTAAAGGCTTTATGAACATACAAATATCTTCTCAATACAGCGATTATTCTTTAAACACAGGAGTTTTTATAATGAATCATGCGGTGAACAATCTACCAAACAAATCGTTCAACAAACCAGCGTGGTCATTTATTAACGACATACAGCTAGCCGATCCAGAGTTTTATCGACGCCGACCAGTCGACTTATTGTTAGGTGCCGATGTCTATTCATCTATTATCATGGAGGGAATTATTAAGCAAAGCGAATCTATTCCTGTAGCGCAGCAAACACGCCTTGGGTGGATTTTATGCGGCAACGTAAAGTCGTTCCAATGTAACGTTGTAATGGTCGACGTGGATAGCCTTCAAAAATTTTGGTCAATCGAAGACATTAACGAAAACATAGATATATCTCAAGAGGATTATCAATGTATTCAGCAATACAAATCAACAACAACTCGTCAGTCAGATGGAAAATACGTTGTTCGTCTGCCTTTACATCCAGACGCAGACGAAAAGCTAGGTTTATCGAAAACAAAAGCATGCGCGCAATTTTATCAATTAGAACGAAAGCTACAAAAAGACGACAATTTATTTAATAAATATAAATCATTCATAAACGAATACATGGAATTAGGTCACATGCACTTAACAATAGCGCGTAACATAAAACCTACCTACTACATGCCGCACCACGGTGTACATCGAGCCGATTCGAGTACTACGTCATTACGAGTTGTGTTTAATGCATCCGAAAAAACATCGACGGGTGTAAGCCTAAATGACGTCATGTATAGAGGTCCGAATTTACAGCAGGATATTTTATTATTAATATTAAATTGGAGACAATATCCTTATGCATTTATAGCAGATATCGAAAAAATGTTTCGACAGATTTTAATTTCAAAGCAAGATCAACGTTATCAGCAAATAGTTTGGCGCGAAAATCCGAATCAACCACTCAAGGAATATACTTTGTCAACTGTTACGTATAGTACAAAAGCAGCGCCCTTTTTAGCAATGATGACGCTCAAGCAGTTAGCCAAGGACGAATGCAACCGTTACCCGATAGCAGCGAGGGTGTTAGAAGAACAATTTTACATGGATGATCTTCTTAGCGGTGCATTTGACATCATATCAGCGAAGCAATTGCAAAGAGATCTTATCGATTTACTCAAATCTGGAGGATTTAATCTCCGCAAATGGTCAGCGAATGAGTCATCATTATTAGAAGACGTTGATAAAGCAGAAAACCTAGCAAGCGATACGTACAATTTTAAGCATCAGGAATCAACGAAAGCACTCGGTCTTAGTTGGAATGCCAAAGAAGACAATTTTAAGTTTATGTGCAAACTAACTCCGCAATCCGATTTACGGCCTACGAAGCGAGAACTACTAGGAGAAATATCGAAGATATTCGATCCTCTTGGTTGGTTGGCACCAGCTGTAGTTCAACTAAAACTATTATTTCAAAGCGTATGGTTAACTAATTTAAATTGGGATGACGTCATACCGGACAAGATTAATCTTGAATGGCAAAAATTAAGAGCAGACATAGAAAATATTGGTAATATCGAAATCCCGAGATGGATTTGCAGCGAGAGAGACGACTGCATCGAATTACACGGTTTTTGTGATGCGTCGTTGAAGGCATATGCATGCGTAGTATATGCACGGATAGTGCGTAACGGTCAAACGCACATAACACTGTTAGCCGCTAAAACGAAAATTGTCCCCGTCAGCAAAACTAGCCCTTCGTCAAAGACCGACATATCGTTACCGAGACTAGAGTTAAGCGGTGCACTTTTGCTCTCGAAACTTATGATAAAGGTCAAGCAAAGTTTAAGCGATCGCGATGTAAATATGTTTGCGTGGTGTGACTCAACAGCTGTACTTGGATGGCTACAGGGCGAGCCCAGCCGCTGGAAGCCTTTCGTCGCAAACCGAGTGATTAAAATAACAAAAACTTTACCACCACAGACTTGGCGTTATGTTAAGTCCAGTGATAATCCCGCAGATTGTGCTAGCCGTGGCATGAGCATCGCGCTTTTAGAAAAACATGACCTATGGTGGAAAGGGCCCACCTGGCTACTCAGTGATCTTAAACATCAGCAACAATTAACGTATGATACTAAATTAGAAGCAAAGAAAATATTATCAAATGTTGTTACAAAGAATAATAATATTTCAGCGAACTTTATTAGCGATTTTATTGATAAATACAGCAGTTTCACATATGCGTCACGAATATTAGCATGGATATTGCGAATATTCTCGTCCGTAACTAAACAAAATTATCTAACTATACAAGAGTTACAAAATTCACAATTAAAAATTATAAAAGCTATACAATATTTAGAATTTAGTCAAGAAATAAATGATATAAAAAACTTAAGTAGAGTAGATTCAAAGAGCAAGTTATTATGTCTTAATCCATTTCTAGACGAACAAGGTTTATTAAGAGTTGGAGGTCGTCTAAAAAACAGCAACATCTCATATAACATGAAACATCCCTACATAATACCACAGAGCAGTCATCTTACAAATTTATTAATTGATTTAGCACATAAGTCAACTTTCCACGGTGGAGCGAGGTTGACGAACTCTTGGCTTCGTCAGCGATATTGGATACTCGGCGGAAACAGAGCGGTTAAGAAACGTTTATATAATTGTGTAATATGCAAGCGACATAGCCCGGTAAAACAACTACAAATAATGGGAGATTTACCCGGAGCTAGAACAAACCCTACAAGACCGTTTTATCACACGGGGGTAGACTTCACGGGACATGTAGACGTGAAATCAAGCAAGGGTCGCGGTATCAAAACAAGCAAAGGATATGTGGCTGTATTTATCTGTATGGTCACAAAAGCGGTTCACTTAGAGTTAGTATCAGACT